>NC_140300.1:42825419-43295419 GCF_964211825.1 Aythya ferina | reverse complement strand
AAGAGAACAAAACTGGAAGGTGAGTCTCAGCCACAAATACACTTACTTATCTTTGGAATAGACTAATGTGCCAGTTCTGCTCTTAAAGGAAAAATAGTTTGCATACCTGACATCTGAGCCCTTTGAATCCTAAAGACGTGTTTAGCATGCAGAAGAGCGGAAGGAGAAACCTCTGAATCTTAAGAGAAAAGCTTGAGGAAATAAGGAAGGGAATAAAAACTAAGGTAGTCACAAGGGAAAAGTTTGTGAAGTGAAAGCTTAGAAGTAAAAAATGTGTGTAATACTTCTAGTCTCTTTAACATAGTGAAGTTTAATACCTGAGTTATGGTATAACACAGCAGAATGAGTAGTTCAATATGAAGTAATTAACAAATATTGACCAAAGGCTGAGGAGAGAAAAGGCTTAAAAGATTTTGTGCATTTGTTCTTAGCCATAATAGATAGGGAGAAGGAAAGAGAGCAAAAAATTGTTTGTGATCTGTGTATTCTGCTCAGATTTTTTGAAAGTTAGCTATAAAATGAGTAACTATCCAGTGAAGAGAATGGCTTTCATACGTTTCAATTCATACATACATTTCCAGTAAAAGTTGTAAGCACTTCTTGGAATGCTGTACAACTTTTTGTGAGACATTTAGTCTCTTTCTCAGCTGAGCAGTGTTATTCAACTTTTAGCACTTGCAGAAGTATCTTGCATGTCAGGTTAGCACTGTTGCTGGTCTATACACAAAGGTCTTAACAGAGCACACAAGTGGTCTCTCCTTCCTCTGTAGCCCATAGAACCAACAGCACCGTCTGCACACTTCCGACATGCATTTGGAATTGCCCCAAATAAACTTAATACAAACTGAATGGGAGTTTTGTCATAGACTATTATGAACTTTTACAGAGTTAGTATTTAACATCCTTTCAGAATCTCACTGTTAAGGGGAAAAAAAAAAAAAAGAAAAAAAAAAAGCGACTATACAAATTGCATGAAGAACTTATTGTATAAAGGATAAATGAGTATAAGCATATGGTACCTTTCCAGCAACAGACTTGCATATGCACAAAACTTTCTTTAGAAGTTGCCTTGGAAGCATGTAGAGCTTCCAATATATCATTCAGACCACTAAATTAGACTTTCTCCTTATCCATCTCCCCTCCATGTTATTGTAAAGTGACAAGAGATGGGAGTAAATACGCTCCTCAATTCCTTTCTTCCCTGTCTTACCCTTCCCCTCTCCCCAGAGATTGCAGGGAATCATTGTTAAACATTGATACTCGTTCTGGCTCCGTGATGCATAAAATGTGAAGCAATTACCTTCATCTGAAAGGCAAAAAGTTGGAAGGGAGAAAAGTTATAGAAAAATACAGGGAGAGTATAACTTTATAAATAAACCATCTGTTAGCATGTTAAGGAGTTTATCATGCATCTCAACACTAATTTTGTTGTACTGAGAAACTGTAAGAGAGGGATTTTTCTTTTAGTGGGAGTCTGTATGACCTACTCTCTATTTCCTTATTCCTGTATTTCATATACTCCTCGTAGGGAATTAGAGAGGTTTGTGGTGGGTAGCAGGGGAGGATCATCCTTCTACTCGCACCTCTCTTGTCCTCTCCTCAGTTCACTCCCCTCTGCAGACTGGTATCAGCCCTTCTGCCACAAAGCTCTAGAGCAACTCAGAATTGCCTTTCTGTATCTTATCTGAGATAGGTTTGATGTGGATCCTAGCATTGGCCCTACGAGGACTCAAAAACATCATTCTCTGGTTCAGGTATCAGGCTAAGTCTCAGTATAGCCATTTGTTATTCCTGCATACACTTTTATTTTTCAGTGGCATTCTCTATAGGCATAGAGTGGGCATAGAGAAGAAGGGTGGGGGGGAGGGAGGGAGCAGAGAGGGAAAGGAAGGTTGTTGGACCAACCACCAATATACAGAGTTAGGCTGGTGAATTGGATCAGTCAAGTCGTTCTCGGAGATGTGGGCGGGTAAATGTTAAGATCAAGTGTAAGCAGTAAATTAACTTCTGAGTATTAGTAATTTATAACAAGGTTTTGCACTTACAAGGTTCTTGGGTAATGTGTCCTCCTGTAGATTGTGATTAATCACATGCTCCGTTGCATTAAAATGTTGTTCTGATGATCTCGCAGCAGGGGAGAATGCTGCAAAGTAAAGCGAGGGCTTGAGACAGGTAAGCATGCCAGACGGTGTTTCAGATGGGCTCCATCGTGTTATCTTCCAGGAACAAATGTGTGGGATGCGGTAGTATTTTAAGCAACAAGCTCATTTGGACTAACTATATGCATTGGAAACAACTGGGTAGAGAGTAATTTAGAAGGTGAAGTTCAATGACAATTTGGCAGGTAGGGTTTGGTGTCACTCATCAATCTGATAATTTCATTACAAAATGTTTTTGCACTTTGTCCAAAATATCACCGTCAGGTACAGCATCAGATAAGATGGCTTTTTAGGTACTTCTCATAAGGAACTTGAGAAAAATTGTGAGTGAAGGGCACAGCTTCAAGGAAAAGTGATTGTTTTACTAACAGATGTGAATTTCTTGGAATGCTTGAGGGCTACAGTAATGGCAAATTGATGTATATCACTTTCTGTACTATCAGCAATAACCGAAGCACCTCAGAAGTGACTGGTTAATAAGGATAGGTCAGGACAGGTTTGCGCCCCACCTTAGTTTCCATTCTGCTTAGTGTAATCAGAGAATCATTTGTCATTTCTTCACTTGAAGTAATTTTTCCTCATATCAGAGGGAAATAAAGAAAGAAAAAAATACAGGAGTTTCAGATTTGGAGTACCGAGTTATTCCCCTCAGCATTTTGGATGTAAAGGGAGTTCTTGGCAAAGGTTGTGTCTTACAGGAATTCACCTTGAAGTGCAGTACCGGTCCCTGTTTCCCTTCCAGCTGTCAGAGTGCACCCTGTTTCTGTACGAAAAGCGAGTGGAAGCATACACATGTTGGGTGCAAGGTCACGGCAGTAAGAGATGGAAAAGATCTGCGAGGCTATCTTAGCCACGTTTCTGTCAATGAGACGTTGTTGCCTATAAGACAATCTTAAATACTTTCTTCATTAAAATTTTAAACCACTCAGCTCCAGAGTAAAAATGCTTCTGTTCCTTTTCTCCTTAAAAAAATAATGTGCATATGTCTAGTGAAATTGCATTGTTATATTTAAAAATACCTTAACGGGCTGGTTTCTAATGAGCAATAGCAGTGCACTTTTTCTAGAGCAGTGGAGCAGTTCATAAATAGTTAATTAGAAGGATAGCCATACTTGTGCACTTGAGTAACAGTCTTCATGGATAGCTTCTCAATCATGCACAGAGACGCACTGCAGCTTTATCAGGAGCAGCAACAGCATGTCAAATTTTGAAGAGGAATGAGGCTCACCAACAAACTTTCCAATTTCATTCTTATGGAGTAAAAAGCTGAAGCATATTTGCTTAAGACAAAAGTATCCAAAATACTGATTTTTTTTTTCTGTAAACATTTTTGTAGGACATGATAGCTAACACATTAAACATGGATTTAAGCTTATATAAAAGATCCTATGTTTCTTTCACGTTGTCTGGATTTCAGCTGTTCTGTATATAGTTTGTCCCTGTCATCTGTTTCACAGCATTGGAAATTAAATATGCATATCATATTTTGTTAATAATATGGCAGTGAAATGAATTACTGTATTTTTAATGAAAACTTTGTGGGTTTAATGAGCAAAGAAATGATGTAAAATACAATAACCTAAGCCTTAATATTTTCTTGATCACAAGTCAAGCCTTCTATATAATTTATTAAAGTAGCATGATGTCCTTAAATTTGAGGTCAATATTTTGCAGGCTTAGCAGAGATTTTTATGCATAAGGGAAAGCTGAAACTTTTAAAATATTATTTCAGCAGTTTCATAATTTAGGATTGTGACCTCATGCTCTAAGAATAATTATGGCACATCACCATCAGCCAGGTTATCAATATTCATTCATAAACTTCTTAGACTCTTCAGATCTTTTTTTTTTCATGCAACCATAGTAACTTTAAGACAGGTAGTAAATGCCATAAGAAGCTCAGCCAGTTGCATTATTTATTTTGAGGAGCTCTAACGAGTATCTGCAGTACCTGCAAAAGCCCTTTTTATTCTATTATTTTCCCGTATTTTTTATTTTATTGTTATACCTTCTGCTGCCAGTTGGGACCAGTGTTTATGGGAGCTGGAACAGTGGCCACAGGCAGCCCCCTTGAGCCTATGTTTGTGGCTGCATGGTAGAAGTTCCTCAGCTATGCGTTGACTGTGGCCACCATAAGTTTGCAGTGGCTGCATGAGCAGTTTTTGCAAAAACGTGGGGAGTGCCATTGGCTTACGCTGTCGCTACAGTGGCAGAAAATGCATGAGAATTTATGCAGGCTTCTAAGACTACTTAAAACTAGTCTGTGGCTTTAAATTCAGTGGTGTTGTGTTGTTCCATACTCAAGATGGTCAAAAGTTGAGAGCCAACTACAAGGAAATCCTAAATCAGTGGCTTGAATACTGCAGTTTATTAAAATGTCCATCTGGCATCTCTGATGAAGCATTAAATGAAGTTCTCCAACTACCCACTGAAGAGCAGCTGGCAGCAAAATAGCACAAACACTTGTATCTGTGCTGTAAGTACTGCAGAGAAGGGCAGCAGGCACTCGAGATGCTCCTGCTGGAGCATTGGGTCACAGGGCACCACCAGGCCTGACCAGGGCACAACTGCTTAGGGCCACCAAGGACAAGAAGTTCCTCAGAAGTTCAAGGATGTAGACACACAACCCTACGAAAAGAATGCAGTTCGTGCTCTAACAGCTCATGCTTTGGGAACTAGTGTAATCTGTCACTTCTTACAGGAAAAAGAAACTTCAGCTGTTGCTGGAGTAATGGCCAGCAGACCCAGTGGGTTGGTTTGGTTGAGGAACAGTTAATGCAATTTTGCGGCCAAGGAAATCTCAGAAAAGCTGAGAATAAAGGCCTGTGTATTGTCTTTGTCAAGTAAACCAAAGCCTGTAATACCATTAATCTCAAGGGTTTCTTCAGATTTCAGCAAAATTCAGCTGTTGAGGCAGACTCGTGAATTGGCAGCTCTGGCAAGCATTTCTGATCCAGGCAGAGCATCGGAGTTCTTGGCTGTCGGAAGGGCACGAAGCAGGGCTTCGTCCCCACCCTCACCGCCCTTGGTATCACGTAAGCAGAGCTGCTTCTTGCCATGTTTGGAGTCCGTGGCAGGGGAAACTGCACGCCATGGTAGGTGCCTGGTGGAATTTTCTGCTTTCTGCAGTTTTCCGTCAAGCCAAGGTCACGCAGCTGATAACCTGCAGCCGGCTCTCTGCCAGCAACCGCGTGTTGGTTCCCAAGAGCTTGAGAGCCAGGAAGAACTGACTCTCCTGGCCACTCTGCCAAGCAGCTTGGCCTGAGCACTTCTGTAAGGAAAACTGAGGTTCTGCTTCAACCTCTGCTAGAAAACGTGAGCAGCACAGGCTTGTCGTTTGTAGGCAATTTCTGCTCCTTCTGCAGCAAGTTGTCTGAGTGCTGCGCTTGACAACACAGTCACGAAAGAGGATAACAAAAGGCAGAGCAGCATTTGGGAGATTAAAGCAGTGTTTCTGGAATGAAAGAAGCGCTGAACTTCAAACAAGTGCTTGGTATGCATTTACTTTTATTAACATTCCACTGTGTGACTATGAAATTTGGATAACAGCCTTGTTTCTTCCAAGCATTAACCAGTTCCTTTTGGGCAGTCTTTGAGTACACAGTTGCTGGTGTAAAAGGCCTGGGAAAGGGTTTAGGTGTTGGGTTCTTACAAGCCTTGTCAAATACTCTACTACTTCAGAAGAAGTAGATACTTGGCTTCGGTCATGATGAATTAAGAAAAAAAAATGTACGAAACAAAGCAGTGTTTGGCTGTACCTGGTCTGTTTGGGCCACAGGCTTCTGGTTTCCAGCAGAGGAGCAGGAGTCTGCCCATGGGCAGCATTAATGGAGATAGATGGGGATGCAGAGGGTGTGCAGAAGTAGGCAGCCGGTGGTGTGCTGGGCCCACAGGAGCCGCAGGGTTTGTGCCTCTGCATGGATGGGTACAGGGTGAGTAGGTGCTGCTGAGGGGTTGTGTGCTTTCATGACGCAGGGAATGCTTTTGGAATAACCAGGTGTGTGTGAGGGACCAAAGCTTTAAAGCAGTGATAGCTTTTTCCAGCACCTATTGCCATCAAGTTGTTGGTTGCAATAACAGCTCCAGCAGAAACAGAGGCAGAGGCTGGCTTCCCGAGGAAATCAAGTTTTATGTAACTGAGCTGTCTACCTGTTCCCCACCTGGTAAGCTGTAAACATCAGCCAACTTCAGTCAAGGTTGACAGGGGGTAGCTATTACCTTTTTTTTTATTTTTTGCTGTAACCTTTTACCATTAGAATAGGTGACAAGGTGGAAGAGGGATGCCCAGGTAGTATCACCCCTAAGTGTAAGGTGCTGCTTGCATTTTTCTCCTGCTGAATGTCATAGATGTCATGTGTGAAGGAGAAGGCTTTAGTACACAGAGTTGCATTAGTCCTGCTACTCATTGGTTTCTAAGAATAACAACTAATCTTTTTCTTTAAAAAAGCATAGTTTAACTGGTTTCATACTCTTTGGAGCTTTACATACACTGGCTGTATTTTGTCTTTGTCATCTGGAAATACGGAAAGCAAATATGTAAGTAAGGAAACCTTCTAAGTCTCATCACAATTTGCAAGCATGTGCCAGAGCTGTGGGCTCCTGCATCAGGGTCTGTGGACTGGGAAGGGGTGCAGTGCGGGCAGCAGGGCTTCCTGGGCTCCTTCAGCAAGGTTACGCAGCTGCCTTACACCGCGACTGCTGCAGAACTTGAAACTGTGCAGCCTCAGAAGTTGCTCTTTGTTGAGTTGTCTCCTTTCTTCCCTAAGTGCTTATTCTGCATATTGTACACCTGTTTATAGCAGAAATGATTTCAGCGGCTGCAGGGGAAGGATAACAAAAAAAAAAAAAAAAAAAAAGATTGTTTTAGAATAGGCAGAAATTGTTTAATGGAGCAAAGAATGTGTGTCGTCAGGTTCTTTCTGTTTGGTTTTAATTGCACTCCGTGTGGGACCTGTTGTGTCAGTGTGCGATGCTGTGCTTTAACAATGAATGTAAATATCACAGTCCTTGCTATGGCAAATGGAAAGGCTGTGCCACAGATAGGCTCCCTGAGTAGGATTGGGGGGTGATGCTTTTGCGAGCAACGATGTTTGTTCAGTCTGCTACACACCTTGATTACTATGTAAATTGTGTAAATTTATGCATAAGCACATAATTATTCACACTCAACTGTCAGTTTGCCTCTAAAGGAACATGCTTCTGTGCATAAACAGTTAAACATAGTTTTCCTGAAAGGGAAGAATGGTGGTATTTTTAATTATGGCACCAGCTCTTATTCCCACTGAAGTTACATGCAAGCTGCCTTCCAAAACCAGGGCCCGCTATATATTGTAAGAATTTCAGATATATGTAGAAGGGATTTAAGAGGCGCACTGTGGCTGTGCGAGCTGCAGAACAGAACTTCCTTGCTTTGTGTTTTGTTTAACGCTGCCATTTTCTTCTTATCTTTGCTATATGAGCCAGAGTGAGTGGTAGGTACAGTATTGCGTATCATTAGTGTGGAGCAGTAGAATGAATTTCAGCTGAATAAAAATGAATTCTTTGACTTGCAATTGTGAACATTTCTAGTTTGCCTTGACAATCCTGTCAAGACAAATTTGAACTTTGTCAGCAATTGTGATTGCTTGTGGGAGAATTACCAAAAGTCTTTGCTCTAGGTATCAGTCAGTGATTGCAACCCTCATCTGCTATTTGACCAAAATTTTCCATGGCACTCAGCAGGCTATTACTTGTCACTTTGACATATTATGGAGGGATATTTTAATTGATTTAAAAGTAAAAACTACAGTTATTTAATACAGTGTAACTGTATTACATGTCAGCAGTTACACTTTCTGTGGGGAAAAAAAAAGGGAAAGGGGAATTGAAAGATTGAAAGGGCTTGGGTTTGGAAATATTTTAAAACTACACTTAACAATTGATTTTATCTGCTACCTCTACTGACTGTCAATAGAGTTCTTACTTAGTTAATGGAGCAGAGATTTCCTGTTGTGTAATTACTGTGGATTTTTAAAGGACTCTTGGAAGTTAGCTGTGCACTTGGTTGCTAAAACCTGTAACTCCCATGCTCAGTAGTACTTCTGCTCCAAAGTATTCACTTTTGTGAGGAGCTCTGGTGCTGGTTTATGACCTGAACCGCTCCTCTGTCATGATCTCCTGGTGTCTAAAATAGGTATAATTCTATGCAAATCCAAGGTATGTAAAATTAAAAATTGTGACTCACCCTTAGTGATGTACATGGGTACAATTTGTGCATTTACAAGGGCAGGTTACATATATGCTGGAATATGATGTCAGTTGCTTTAGCAGTACTTTCTTCCCAAGTGTCTTTCTAACAGGTGATGATAAGTTCAAAACATCTTTTTCTATGCATCCATTTCAAAACAAGCTCTTTTGCAAGAAAGAAAATGAAGAGGCGAATGCTCTACAAAGATGAGTGGCTCCAAGTTGTTCAACTTACCTGTCAGAGTTAGGAAGAAGAAAGAAAAGAAGCTGATGGGTTTGAGTCCCGCGTCTGCCTGCCCTGTATTGCCTGCTCAGTGCAGGCATGTCATGCTCACCATATTCCTTGCATGGTCCTCTGCATTCATGACTGGCTTTTTTATGTCAAATAATATTTTTTTTACCTGTTAAAGGGTACTAAAAGGCCACAAAGGGGACAAAAGGGGAATAGTAAAGGAGATAGAAGCAGAAATCACATTGGCTTTTCTACCTTATAGTTTTAAGAGACGTGTTATTGGAGTTACTGAGCCAGGAATGTGGGAAATACAAACATAGAAACTACCCCAAAAGCTGTGTGGTTCTCCAGCCTAGAGCTGCACGTCATCTTACTTGTTGTATTAAGTAATAATTGCATGCATTAAAACAGCATGAATAGCTTGCATTTCGTAAAACTAAAATATATTGGTTAAAATGAAGCCTTCATTACTTTAAATAGTGACTTTAGATGTGGCAGGATATATTTGAAGAAGAAAAAAAAAGTGACTATTAAAACACTTGTTAATCAGAGGTTGTGGTGAAGTTGGAGTTGTGCTTTTCCTGTACTGCCTGAAACAAGTGCCAAGCGGGACACTTGTGGTACAACATCAAGCACCAACCTTATGGAGGGTTAGTGCCTTTCGACTAATAAGACCATCTCCAGAGGACTGTTTCCTTCTGCAGCCTTCCTTTTGCAAGCCCACGAAGAGCTGGGAGCACGCTGCAAGGCACACGAAGGCTGCTCGTGCCAGGGCTCGAGCCCCCGAGCAGATCAGAGGCGTTCCTTTGACTCGGTTCTGCATCGTTACCTCGTACTGCACGGCCCCGCCAGCTGCCCGCTGCCTTGCCTTTCCCCTGGGTCTTGTTTATGAATTGTGGATCGCTGTGCAGACTTCTCTACCTCTATTTTCTGTTCCTGTGTGGAATTACACTCTAGCACGTGCTGCCGCTGAACGCTAATACGCTTTCGACATACGTACTAATTTTGTCTTGGTGGTGGTGGGGGCAAAAGGGAGCTGAAAGGGCAAAATCCCCCCCATTAGAGTCTTTCAGTTCAAGTAATAATTACACGTGTTGCCTTTAGAAGCCTGTGGGATTGCTCTTAGGAGTAAAGGTCTGCCATACTGGGGCTTTTATTTGACAAGTTGGAAAATAGCCTTTGTTCCCATGGTAACCTTTTTTGTGCTTTGGTGCATTTTTTCCCTATGGTTTCATGGTTGCTCTGGAGGTTTTTCTATTGTGGTATTTTAATCTCCATTAGACTGGGATGGCAGTTCGGTTCACTTTTTGCTATTCTGAAGTATTAATTTTTCTCTTTTATTGGAATACAGAACTCTTGTAAACTTTTTATATTGCCTGGTTAGGGCATACATGGGACAGTGGCTTTCTCTGTACGCGTATCATGCACTCGGCAGATGAAGCACGTAGTTTCTGGTAGGCGAGTAAGTGTGATTGGACCAAGCTGCTTCTCTTTTAAGTTAATACTGTTGATAAAATTCTTCAGACTTGTATCCTTTTAGGACTTAAGGTGCCAAGCCCAAGGGTGTGGTGGCAGAGGAACCGGTCAGATTTCTGACTTGGCAACAGAATGAGACTTCTTCAGGGTGAAAACGGTCAATTCTTTAGTCTTTAATGCCATTTCAGGTTGCTGCCATAAAGGTTTCATATAATAAGGTTTTCAAGCAAAGGAAGGTATTTGTGAGAATTGCTTTGTTAGACTCTGAAGGAGGAATGTGAAAAAAGTAGCGAGCTTTATTTTGAAAAGGAGAGACTTCTTATTAAGGGGTGTTCTTATTACTAGGAGCATCTCCCTGCATCACTGGCCTCTAGGTATATTTTCCTTCCTTCTTGTTTGTTTAATTTTTCTTTGTCTTAAGAGTCCTCAGCAGCAGAGCAAAGTTGTCATGCAGTCTTGTCTTGCATGTAATTCCTTATGGCAATGATTTCCCACTGGTGCCAGCATCAGCAGGAGAAATTCACTTGAATCATTGCATTTTATGCAGTTTACAAAGTATTGCTGACCAAGAAGGCAGCAGAGCCTTACCAAGTAAACACGACTGTGCTCTCCTACAGGAGTGATCAGGATGCTTAATTAGTTGAAATATTTTTCAATGGCAGAAGATGAGATGCTGCTATGAGAAATGGGATTTTCAAAGCTGTCTCTTTCCCTTTGATCATGACAGCAGAGCAGGTACAGGAAAAGAGAGGGTTAAATGCTCCCCCCCCCCCAACTTTCAATAATTAACTAGATCATTTGCCAGATACACCGTTCCTGCCTTATCTTGCTATACAATGCATTGCAATTTATAATGAGCAGAACAAAAATGAACACCACATGCATTTAAACTGCACTAATTCTATAAGTGGACCAAATATTAAAAGTTAGAGCAAATGTGCTGCTTGATGTTGGTCTGCGGCTTCCAAAGGTGGAGATTTGCTTCTAAGAGTAAACTCCCTACCTAGGTCAGCCATTCCTCTTCCACAGAAAACTATATTTATGTACTGAAAAACTGCAGAACGAGTGAGTTTTATTTCCCTTGGGGCATTAGATCTTGTTACGTTGCGACAGTAGTTAGAGCAGAAGTGCCTTTCAGAAGACTATGTGGAGGACATTACACGGCTCTGATCACTGGATCAGTGGGCAAAAAGCAGATTTATTTCCCTAGGAGATAAGTGCTGCTCGGTTTCAGTCCACCAGAACACAGTTTTATTTATGCTTAAGTTCATATTTCTCTGTAGTCAACGGGTTACTTTAAGGTAAAAATTGGATAGCCGACTGTAGCTGCTACCAAAAGATCTCAGAGGAGAAGGTCAAGGAAAAGTCAAAGGCTTACAGCTGGATTGGGGAAGTGCTGGGTCCTGTCAGCATCCACTGAGGGAAATGGAAATTGAAGGGCCGTGCTACACTTGCTTCATTTTGTAAAATCAACATGTGCCTTAAGGTTAAGCTAAATACAAGAACCTATTCACTGGTGGGTACAGCACAGGAGAACTCATCAGCTTCTATCTGCAGAATAAATACTGTAATTTTATTACTGTTATTATTTTTATTTTTTAATCATAACTGACTCCTAGGTTTGCGAGCTTGGGAGAAAGGGTGGAGCCTTTTCTTTTATCACTGTACATCAGAGTTCACTTCTTAGAATAATTAAGATCAAGGTAGGAAAGTGTCATCTCTGACCCCTAGGCACTGCTAAATAAAGTAACTTTGATGGGAAAGCTGGAGCTGCTGAGGGAAGAAATCCTGTGATCTCATAGCTTTCTCTTAACTGTGCTTTCCTCTCTGATACCTGTTTCCTCATACTGAGCATTTATGAGGAAAGAGTATAAATATTGGATTATTTTTTTAATCTATACTTTGTATTAGAGCTGCAGTATTTGAAGTTAAAACAACTGAAAATCTCCTCTATTGGAGCAGTGCGTGTCTGTGTTAGAAAAAGAGATTGACATGAACTGCTAAATTAAATGTAGCTTAACAGCTACTGCACTTATCTGATGCTGGTGGGGTTTTTGTTTGTTTTCTGTTCTTTTTAAGTTTCTTAAAAATACATCTTGCAAGTCATAGGTGGCAAAACACATTTATTTTGGTGAGATACTGATCCCTTTTTTTAAATTGTGGTAAGCAGTAGTGGATAGCATGAGTTCCTCATCATTAGCGAAAACAAAACAAATGTGAACAAATGGTAATCTGTATAAGAGCTCTGAGATTCTGGATTCCAGGAGGCTTCAAAAATAATTGATTTATAGGCCAAGAAGATACTAGTTTACAGGTTGTTGTTCTTCCTTAATTGAATTTCCTGAATATTTCACTTGAATGGAAAAATGTTTTTCTTATCTTTGTTACTCTAGTGAAGAGAAGACATTTAAAAAAATATCTTTCCCTAGCTGCTCATATTACTTCTGGACTGAAACAGTACTCCAGATGTCAGAGCAAGCATGCACTGCCTCAGATGTTATGCTTGGTGCCTATCATCCCTAATACACACTAAAATACAGTTACCTTCCCTAAAATATCTACATCTTGTTCAGGGTTTCTGAGACTTCAAAGGACATTCTTTATTTGTTTTCTTTTAAGACTGAGGCTTAAAAGAAAAATCCTACACCTTTTTTTTTTTTTAGAGGTGTAAGGGTTGGTATAAGATTATAAGAGTTGGTGTAAAGGTGTAAGGGTTGGTAGTGGCTACATGGGTCCTGTTGTCTTATCCAAGGAAACATAACTTCTGTAATGTCTGTCTTCATCTTTGTAGGAGCAAGATAATGCCCCGAGAAACTCAGTCAGCAGAACGTGCAGCTAGGTTATTTGGCAGTTTGTGTGCCTCTGCCAAACAGTAGAGGGTAAATGTTGCTCTTAATTTTGGCTCTGAGACTTAAGGGTGGTTTGGTTTCAGCTTTCGTTCTTTCTTCAGCTCCACATTCACGAGGTCCCACGTGACTGCCTTCTCCTCCTAAAATCTGATTGTTTCATCTCTCTACCTTTTCACTTCTCTATGCTTTCTTGGTCTGCTGACAGGAAGATTGGTTTATGTAGTCTGACATTTTAAGAAATACCATTTTCCAGTCTGCTAATCTGCTTTATGCGAGTAGTTACAGCAGAGAATCAAGGTACATTCCTGCAGTGAAACTTTTTAAGAAAATCAGGCTGCACAAGGCAGAACTTACATTGGTAAAACCTCAGTATTAACAAAATGGTGTAGAGCAAAATCTGGGGAATGGTACACGCCACTGGTGGAGGTTGTGGTCAACATCCTTGTGTGGTGGTCAAGTAATCTCGTGGACAACTTTTGACCAGCTTAACATTTCCTAAGTCACTACAGGAATTATCATGGGCAATGAAATTACTGTGTCTGTGTGACCACACATAAAAATAGCAGAGGGAATGGGAAGAGAAGGTGCTCGTGCTGTGGTGACTGAGTGAACGATGAGCTACAGAAAGGAAGAGGCTAGGAGAGCTGAGCAGAGGAGCAGTGAGTCAAAGCAAGCACTTAGGAATGCAATGCTAGCTGTAGAGGCCAGGAAAAGTTGAAGGGAATGTTTGGAAGGAGAAAAATATACTCTCTACAGGGTAGCATAAACTTTTGTCTGGGATTCGTTTTGTGGCTTGTGCTTCTTTGGAGTACTTCATTTTATCATCAGAAAGGTGGCATTTGGTTAAACTGCGCTCCTGTATGACATCTGGTTTGAAAAGCATCATAACCTATATAATCAGCTTTTCAAATGCTGGATTATCTGTGGTTTTATTGACTCTTCTTTACAAAATCTGTTAGTTCTAATTAATTCTCCATATAACTATTCCTAAAGCCAACTTGCTAAGACACAAATAAGCTTGATGGCAATGGCCAGTCAAGGTCAGTATTTAACTGCCAGCATTTGCACTGTTAAGGATAATAAATCAGGCTTATTCCTAATCAAATACCCTACAACATAACAAATGTTACCGGAGCCATCTAAGGGACCATTTTACAAATCATTTAGAAGATACATTTGGCATTGTTAAACTGATCCATGCTGCCCTTGGCTGTAAAACTGTTGTGATAAAATATGTATGCTGTGTTAGATCTCTTCTCTGCATCCTGCTGTGTAGGGTTGTTTTGTTTGGTTGATTCTTCTTCACATTGGAAATATGACAGCAGCATGAAAGTAATAACCCCTAATCAGGCTACGGAAACCAGTGACTTCTAAAAGCAGTAATGAGTAGCCAGCAATGTGGCATCTCATCTCATCTTTCTTGTGTTTTCATTTTGTATTAAAAGTAGATTGCTGGCTACAAGAAAGAAATCCAGGTCAACAGTAGCCCGCTGAAAGCTTAAAGAACTGTGACTAGCAGAGCAATATTTGTTAGAATCTAGTTTGGACTCATGCAAATGTATAAAAGCAGCATTTTCACTTGCTCCAAGCATTAAAAGCCTCAATCCTGCTGTGGCCCACAGGTGTCCTTAGATTTAGGGTGTCATTCCAATAGGCTTTTGTCACTAGACTAATGGTTGTCCAGGGAGTCAGTTGTAAAGTTCCCAGTCTTCATTTATAGTATCTGTTCTTGTTTGGATTTTCAGAAGAGAGAATGATGGATTACCAAAATGGTCTGCATTACCGTAACTAAGATTTTCATCTGGAGCTAAGAATCGAATTGAGCTTTTTTTAAAAAAAAAAAAAAAAAAAAAAAAAAAAAAAAAAGGAAAGCCAAATTGCTGTATATATCTATTACAATCTCACAATCAACATTTAGCTTTTATTTATTAAGCACTACCTACCAGTAACTTTTCACAAATTTACATTAGCGTTACCAAATAGAAATTTATGGGATGTTTCTGTGCAAAAAATAGCAAAAAGGGAAATATTTAACTCAGAGCATACATGAAAAGCATTTTCAAAGCAGGGGGTTACTTTAGTCTAGGGTTTCCCACTATACGCATTATAAGATATACAGGTATCCTGATTAATTAATTCGTGTAATAAAAGTAAATAATAAATCAAACATGTTTAGTGTCATAAAAGCTGGATATCTGGCCTTGAATTGAGGGCAGAGAGAATTTGCTCACCAGTCAGATCTTGATGCAAATCTTATTCACTGTGGTCAAGTTTCTAAGAAAGGAATGACAGTGTGAATGTAAGAGATTCATGAGGAAAAGGTGTAACCATCCATGCATACTTTGTTGAGAAAAGAATAGCTTCCATGGAGAGAATGACTTAATTTGAGGTTTAGCAATATGACTTGAGCATATTTTCAGAAGTCAGTATTTTATTATTTTCAGGTGTGTACAAACACCACCGTAGCTCCTGTATGAGATAATGTAACAGCATTTTAAGTTAGGAAATACTTTGGTGTAGCATGGATGAAAGAGAACATAAGACATCTTAAAACCAATCAAGCAAAACATTGTGCATTAGAAGGCAATCATAGCTTAAGCTGGCACAAATTGGAGGAAATTTGAGTTCTGACAGCTAATATCAACGTTCCTTTGCAGTGGAGTATTTGAGAATTGCTCCATGTTGGATACTCCTATTAAGAACGAAAATACCTCATTTGTGTTTTAACCTATTCCACTTTTAAACTGATTAAAAGGATGTATGGGAATTAATTAAATTTTATTCCAGAATGTTAAGTTTCCACCTGTGGTGCTGCGGCTGAATAGATGAATACATGCTTTGCATTCAAGCTGTACCTTCACCTTTCAGCTATATTCAAGCCCTTTGTCTAGATAAGCACTGTATAAAATATGCTATAGATAATGTCTTAGGTAGGCATTTAATAATAGTCATGGATCAAATGGTGTCTCAGTGTGTCTACTGGCTTTTTTTAAACCCACTAATTCTGTGTAAGTAGAATTTTAAGGGGCAGCTCATATCTAAAAAAAAATAAAAAAAGGCTCTCCCACCTTCTGCAAATCCTACATGACAATTTATTTTCAACTGAAAAGAAGACACGTGTATGTATGTGTATGCAGTCATGTGTGCAGATATCAACACACTGCTGTGATACTCTGGGATCCTCTATTTCTGCACAATAAGAGCTCCCTAGCAGAATTACCTTTTTTTAGATATTGAAACAAAAACACAATGACCTTCTCCAGGGTAGTAGGACTATGCAACACAGTAGTCATATGGTAGGAAAATTTTTGCCAGTCTTATGAAGAAATGCGAACGTGCAAAATTACAAATGCCCCGAGATATTTTGGTGGTGTGTCAGAATTGAAATGTTTCCTTTTTCAGACAAAATACCGCAGTTGCAGTGAAAGAGCGAAAAATGAATTTTCAACGAGGTAGTTTTCCAGGTTATTGACGTTTTCTCTCGAAAGCAGACACCTTCAGAAGAATTCTGTTTAATGAAAGGCTTGATTTTTTCACGCAGTGTGCAGCATGCTAGAAGGAGAAAGGAGTTTTTACCCGAGTCCTATTCATTGCCTAAACAAATCAAAATGCAGAGCTGAAATTCAGTGTTGAATAGCAGCACAGTCTTGGTAGAAGTACCTGCCTTTCCTTCCAGCTATGCTCATCCCGTGTGCATAGATCTGCCTGGGACTTGAGCAAACAGAACTTTCTGTAACACAGATCTGGCGAGGCTTTCCTTTGTCTCCCTGGCAGATGAGCTAATGCCATCACCTAGCAATTATCAAGTAGTGTTGAGTTATGTAATGAAAGTATAAATAGCACAAGGAATAAAACTAGTAAACCTAACAGACTAGCAAGCAGACAAGAAATACTATTTGGAACGTTTTGATTAGCATCTGCATGGTGTCATTTGAAAAGATGTTTAGTTTGGATGCTACAGTAAAGCTGCAGGCCAGGAGACTCGTGGTCCTTGATCTGGAGTGACATTCCTGCTGTGCCCCTGGATAAATCGTTTGGCCACTGCGTAGCTCTTTAAAGGAAGATGTGAAAAAAGGCAAAGGGTGCCTCCTTGGAATTTCTTAAGCGAGCTGGTTATCGTATGTTTGAATTCAGACTACCTGTGAACTTTGTTTCCCAATGACTGACCAACAAATAGCCCGTGATCTGCAATTTGAACGATCAGATTGTTTCACCACTAGTGTAAAATTTTCCAGGGTTGTTTTTGTAGTTGCTTGACAGGCTTCAGGGAGATAACGTGTGAAGAAATGCAAGAGGTCATGTTTACCTGGAGAAGAGAGACGGTATCGAAGGGAAGATTCTCTCCAGCCCTTGAGAGGTGTGGGAGGGATCCAAAGCTCTCATCTCCTCTGGTATCTGGCACGTTTCTCTGAGCGTGCCGATTATGTTAGGGTGGCATTTCCAGTTCCTCAGGGAAGAAGGGAGGGAGGAGACTCGCTGCATCATGAAATTTGAGTTGTGTTTTGAAGAGCACTGTATTTTAGGGCTGCCAGTGGAAAATACTAACTAAAGATACTTTCAGAGAGTCACAGTTGAAAAAAAAAAAAAAAAAAAAATGCTCCATGTTTTAAGCATGTGGTAGATGGTTAAAGCTGGGTTTGCAAGATGCATTGGTCTGCAAAACTTCAGAATACTTTCTAAACCTCCAGGGCTGCTTTCCTGGCACCTATAGTAAAATAGAAGGATATTTTACACTTGCAGAATATAAAAAGGCTTCAGAACAACTTTGGAAGTAAGCTGTTCAATTACAGAAATATAAGCGGCTCAAGGGCCACTGTAGTGGTAAGCAGGAACGTGATCAGGCAAGGGCATGCCATTTTGCTGTGCTCCTTCATAAAATGGTCTTACCGGTTTTATTTCAGGTATACCTTAGCCATAAGAGCTTGAGACAAACAAACAAACAGAAGGAAAATTTATAGTTATCTGGGCATTGCCAGAGTGGTTTGTTTGTTTATTTTCAGTTTTAGTCATCTGCTACCAATAAATTCCACTGCCCTTGTGGTAACTTCTCACATTAACATTGATGTATTATGGGTGTTTTAAAACAGACAATAAAAATACTTCATCTACTAATTAAAGCAACTCATGTATTCAATCAGGCACTGAAAGAAAGAGTTGTGGTTTTCTAATTGTTAGGTGCCTTGAGCATTATACCTGTTATAAATTCTTAATTGAACTTTGCATTGTGGCCAGTGTGATTTGAAATATTCATAACTGTTTTGTTTGTTGTTTTCTTTTTACTTTTTTTTTGCTCCAGCTCTTCATTGAGAAGTGTATCAACTGGTTCTTCAAGACCTTCCAAAGTGTGCTTGGTGTGTGGAGATGAAGCATCTGGGTGTCATTATGGGGTAGTTACATGTGGCAGCTGTAAAGTTTTCTTCAAGAGAGCAGTAGAAGGTAAGAAGGCAAAAAAAAAAATCAGCAAAAAAAAAGTCAAGGCAAAATGTCATCAGTTTATTTTATATAGAAATATATGTGTGTGTGTGTGTGTATATATATATATATATATATACACACACACACTTGTTTTTCCTATGTGTTTTCTGCTGTTGATAAAGTTCTGTGTTAATCTGAGAAAAAATGTTGAATGGACTCCAATTACATGTGATACAATTTATGTAGAATATGCCAGGATGTTTTCCCTTTTTGCGCCTTTTTTTTTTAAAGAATGCATTGTTTTACTTTATGCTACTGCTGTATTAGGCTTCCGCTCCTCCAGTTCTCCTAGTGGCTTTTTGTAATTTCCATTAGACATGAACACAATTGATGTAAACATACTTCTGCGTCTCCTGTACTGGAAGATGAATAGGATTGTCTCATCATTTTGACATCCTTATATGACAGTACAACTCAGGTCAGTTGTCTACATTTGGGTAGCTCCAGGTCTTTGGATGCAGTAGTGCATCATCTGTTTTGTCTTTCAGCAAAAGAGAAGTAAGCAGCTTTACAGTACTGTGGTAGATTGATGAGGGTGCACAAATTGATCATTGTGCATTGCTTAGACATGGCAATGGTCGTTTTCTTCATTAAGGACTAGGACTTTTCATGCGGTCTATATTTTGAGAGCTTTGTCATCACAGAATTATTTAGCTGACCTCTCCCTGTTTTATGTTATTTATGGTGTAGCTTGTCTTTCCTGGGCACTTCAATAGAAAGAAGTTAGTTAGTGTTACTGAGTGCTGCAGGATTTCTGGTAGGTGTTGCCTCTCGGTGGTTTGGGTTGTTAGGATATGTAAGACCTTTAAAGACTTTGTAAACAATTTCTTCAAGTGATAGAAATCAAATTTTTAGTATCTGATTAAGACTTCATGGCATGCAAAGGACATAAATACTGCATAGGTTTTTTTGAAATCATTACTGATAGTAGATGTTCTTATAACCAGTGATGAAACAAGCTGTTTTTAATTACTGATCTATTTTGATGAAGAAAAACCTAGAAGGAAGAAAATAAACTCTCAGTATGGTGTCCAGCTTGTGCTGAAAGGAGTGAGGCAGTGTATCATGTGATTAATTACTTCTGTTGTCACTGAATCTGCTGCTGGTTGCTGTGAGGATATAGCTCACTGTTAAGTTGACCTTGAGAGCTTGTGCGTCATTGAAGTCAAGACCTCATGTAATACCTCTCTATCAATCTGTTTCTCCATCTATCATCAAAAGGTGTCAATTTGATTGAAATAAACTTCCCAAAGTTATAAGGACATGGAAAAGACCTCCCCCCCCAGCCCCCACTTCTGAAAGCATTTTCTCTTACTGTTGTGCAGTAGCTGACCTTGATGTCTTCATTCTCTAACTTCTTGTTTGAAGTTTCAGTTCCTTAATGTAGCACTTGAACTGGAAAACTTGATGTAGTTTCACTAAATGATTTCCTCTGTGTGCTTCCATGCCACATCATGGATGGACATTTGCATATCCAGGTCTAAGTTTGTGAAATTTGAATCATGAAGGCATTTTTTATTGTGGTGGTAGTGGTGTTTTTGTTTTTTTTTTGGCATACACCTACTGTATGAAATGGTAGAACCTTTTCTTATCTTCCTTCCTCCTTTCCTGCCTTCCAAGAAAGCTGCCTTCCCGGTCTAAAATCATTGTAATTTCAAGGCATTGTGTATCTACAATTAACATACCTCTCATTTTTTATGTCCTTTCTGACATATTTTGATAGATATTCCTTATCCTATTTTAGACATTTATGAAAATTATGGGGGGTTGCCATTAGGAGTTAACAAAGCAGCGAGACTGTATTTCCAAGCCTAAGAAGCCAAGGTTGTTAGGAAAGGATTACTCTGTAATCAGACATAAAACCACATTTTTAAAATGTAGTTATAAGTAATTATTGAAAATTTACCAGGTAAACAAACAACAACAATAACAAAAAAGCTTTTTTTAAAAAAAAGAACAACCTTGTCTTTATTGAAGACTGGAGATGGGAGATTTAAATTCCCATAAAATATATTTTTATAATATATTTTTAGAATTATTATATTTCCATACGGGTTCTTACATATGGTATCTGAATACTGTCTGGACTTCTGCTTCTAAGCACATGACTGTGAGCTCTTGATGCTACCAGTAATGTTGTTATTGCAAACACTACAAATTTGTCTCATACTTTCTATGTTTATGTAAAAGTTCATAGAAGTATGTTGTAGTGTATTAGTCAGAAGAGGTCATAACAAAAACAGAATATACATTTTAGCTGTGAACATCCTGAAACTATCAACATGAATAAAAATCTGTGCAGGTGGGTTTGTAACAAAACAAATGTTTGTTAAAGTCATCCTAAATTCTTCAGTTAGGTGCACAGCCAATAAAACCACTCATCTTGCGGTTTCCTATTTTAATTGGAATGCTCGTAACAATTACTGTGGTGTACCAAAAGTTCATGAGGATGTTTTTAAAAGTATGGTAATTCAGTGCATGGTATAAATCAAAGTAGAAGTACTACCTTAAGTGTAGATCTTGGACATACTTGTCTGAGCTCTGAGTTACAGCTATGTTCTTTCCTTAAGTGCCTGCATCCTTGCCTTTATTACAAAGAAACAGTAATACTTCCTCTGTGAATATAGAAATAGACACAATTTTCTGGGATATTTATAAATACTTTGGCTTATTTATTTGAGTAAAAATGAATTGTTCCCTCCCTAAAAGATTATAGTAAAAGAATAGAAGAGATTCCTCAACTTTAGTTCACTGTTTCCCTGTAATTCTGTGGACTGACTTTTTAAAAAAAATTATGAATATTTTCCAGGTATTTTACACATTTTATATCCACATATGCATGTACACACAGGCATGCATTTTTACTATTTGGTTCACTAAACATTTCTCAGTAGAAAGCAGCATGAGTATTCTTCCAGAAATGACCTCTACCTCCAATTCTTATTAAAAATGGTATCTAAGGCTGGTGCATTTTTCACAGAATCACAGAATAGCTGAGTTTGGAAGAGAGACCTCTAGAGGTCATCTGGTCCAACCCCTCTGCTAGAGCAGGTTGCCCAGGACCATGTCCAGGTAGCTTTTGAAGATCTCTGAGGAAGGAGTCTAGGCAACCTCTGCCAGTACTTTGTCACCCACACAGGAAAAAATTATTGGTGTTCAGAAGCTGAACCTCCTCTGTTTCAGTTTTTGCCCTCTTTGAACAGAATAACTCTTTCCTTGAAGGGGGAGAGGCTTTTTGTTTGTTAGATTGTAATGAATAAACAAATTTTTTATTTAGTTTAGATTAAAAAGGTGCACACCTGGTTACACACTGGTAGTCCTTCAAAAGATGTAGTACAATGGAAATCATGGGAGACCAGCTGGCGTTCAGATGAAAGCACTAGCAGGGAGACAAAACATGTCAAAAAATATGGAAGCAGAGGGGAAGAAGATTTGGAGAAAGGGAATGTGGCACACTATCCAGCTCTTTTGGTCTCAGCTGGAATTGCTGAAGTGTTGTGAGCCCTCCTTGAACAGCTTTTGATTGCCAATTGCTTTGTGCTGCTAGGAAATACTATAAAACAGAGGCATTATAATAGGATTAAAAAAAAAAATGCCTTGAAACTTAAAACAAGAAAGCCCATAGCAACAATGAGGCTGAAGCTCACATTTCCAGTTATAAGTCTAGTAGTCATGTTCCCCATCGATCTTATTTTGGGGTACTTACAGGAAAAGTGCAATGAATTAAAGAGAAGGAGAGCTATAGACCAAAAAAATACTAAAATAACTTCTTTGCTGAAAGTTCCAAAATAATTTCAGGTGCAATTCATTATGGGGGTATAAATTATCAAAGAGCAAAACTTTGGTATCAAGTAGCATGAACTTCTTGCTGGCTTACTTGATGAACAAGAGTCTGGACTGCTATGAAGAAATGTGATTGTGTTACTAAAATAAATTTGATCTGCCTTGCAAACACTAAAACACCTTGACCATAATAAAAATGTTGATAAATTGTTGCAGTAAAGGTTGAGACATGTACTTATGATACATTTTCACATGGGATAACTATACTTTATGATTTTCTAAATTGAAGATATGGCCAATCATAGAGTTATTTAAACTTGGATTTATGTTCATTAATGGAGTCATATGCTGATTATGTACTGTACTGTGGGGGAACCTAAAGCACCTGGCCAGTCTTCTCTGCTAATTTTCCACTGAACCAGCTTTCTCTAAGGAGAGTAAAAGGCATGAAGTCAGAAATCACAGCTGTTCTTGCGTATGCTTTGCATTTTCAGTCTTCATTTGTTCAAGTTCCAGACAAGTATGAGGTAATCTGTCCTAAATCAAAATTATATCGCTTCTTAAGTTGCTAAAGTTAATCTTTCATTCTTCCTTTGGCTCGAATGTAAGAAAAAAGGAAGGCATTTTTCATCTCCAAATGGTGGTAAAGCCAACAGCAAAAATGACTGTCATTCCGTTATTTTGCATATTTGCTGAGAGACATTTGGCTACTTAAAATGGAAGAATTAACAAATTACATCCTATTAGTTATAGAGAAGCTTTTCTTTACTTTTTTGAATAGAAAGATGTGATCTTCAGTCATTTTCAGATTTTGTTTTCTAGAGAGTTTGCCTTAGACACAGTTCTGCTATTTTAGGTCAGAAATGTGTAGATCTCTTGCCGTGTCTGAGGTAGAAACATCGTCACAGCAACAGAAGTTTCTAGGCTTCCATTTATTTTTCACCTGATCATTTATTATTTGCCTATTTAAAGCAGGGGGAAATTTGGCTGCAGGAGATTTTTCAAATTCTAATCTGTTAACACCTTACTTAAAAGCCTACTGACTACAGCGACTGGGCTGTGCACCTCAGTGAGCAGCATAGCGACTAAGAAACCCTCCTAAGAAACCCCAGAGGGGATGAAATGTCGTGTGCAGCAATCTAAAAAGACTCTGCACAACTGTGGGAGCTGAGATTGCCTCAAAGCTGAGGTTAGGGAAAAGAAGCGGCTTTCTTCTTCTCCCTTTGTGCTCAGCTGTTTGTAAACACAGGACCAAAACAGCTGGGGCCGCGGGATCGAGGGTGCAGCCCACCGGTCATCTGGGGTAGCTCTGAGTCTGCTGTACCACGCACCAAGGCTGGTCTTACTGCCACAACCGAAGTGATCCAACAGCCTTCCACAGACTCATCCTAGCACGAAGGATTGCAGGCTGTCACCAGCCTGAAAATTCAGTGGTAGATTCCATTTTTTGGCAAGCAAGGCACTGTGCAACCATTTAGCAGTGGGCCAGATGTGTAATATCCCAGGGATAGTCTTTTTTTTGGAAATACTCTATAGTCTCAGTTTCCAGAAGGCCACACAAGAGGAAAAGTGATAGGTTATACGTAATATGTTTTTTCAGAAACAGGTAATCTTCCCTTGGCTCTCCCATGCACTGTACATGAAAGAACTTCCCAGAGCTCTGCACCTCCAGCTAGAAAATACAGAGGAACTAAAGCCTCTGTGTGTGTCTCCGAATTTTTTTCATTTGAATTGAGGTGGAAAAAAAATCAAGGTATGAGAATTTAAATGCTAGAATATGTAGCTCTTGAATAATTTGCTTAATTAGTTAGTTTTATAAAGTATTACTGCTATACAGGAAAGGCTACCTTATTGATAATATGAAGAAGCAGTATTTTATTGCTGCAGAAGCTGAATTTGATACATCATAGAAAGGCATTTTCCCCGCCATTTTGCAGTGCATCCACAAATTTTGTACGTCTGTGTCCCTAGAATTAATTATACATACAGTTCTTCACTCTCCACTCTTCTGTTCATTCACTGTAATGGAGTCAGTGTTTTTCCGTCACAGGCTGCAATTTTCCTTTTATCCACTTTCATAAGGTCAGTGACCTCTCTAAATTCAACATCACTCAGTATAGATGTCCATATGTTTTCATAGAGATTTCTAAGTGGGATTTGAAGTTGACTCTGTTCCTGACCTGTTGCAAGAATCTGTTTTACAACCTATCAAACAGAACTATTAGGTGCAGAGCAAGCAGATGGGTGATCTGCTGAGGGCAAGTGAGCTGGTCAAATTCATGTAGCAGCTGCTACTCTACTTGATATGCCATGGTTAATAGGTGTAAAATAAAATTTAAATAATTAAGTCATCATAGGTTCGAAGCTGCCACCAGTCTTCCGTGCTCTTATAGACATGAAAAAGACTCTTCCTATTTTTCACTCTGGCAGGCGGTGTTGCTCAGTGAAATGCAGTCTGATTTCCTGCTCCCGCAGTTGACTTTAGTAACTAAGAGCTCAGAGTTTAGGAGGTTGGTAGGAGGAAAGAGCTAGAAATATTTGCATTGGGACCCCAAAAAGGGGAAAAAAGCAAGCAGCGAAAAGCATGACACATACACAAAAATAAAGAAGGATTAATTAAGGATGGAACTGAGTATTTGAAAGCTGGGGAGGAGTGGAATGGGAGGAAGAGATTTCCTTGTGGCTCTCAGGGTAAGTGCCCTATGACAAACTGTGATTGAAGCTGAGGAATAAATACTGGAGATGTGTTGAATGGGGAGTGTAATGCCAATACAGCAAACACATTCTGGTAGCATTTCAGAAAGAGAGAGGTTTGGGGACCATCTCGGTGTTACAGCATCCTAGTTTTAAAACAAAGAATAAGGTTAGCAGCTGCAGTGCCACAAAGAACCACAAGATGGTTAATGGCTGGAAAAATGCTTTGAAAAAAATGTTTTACAACAGACAGCTAAAACTCTGCACACACTCTTTTCCAAAAACTCTTTTCCCTGTAGAGAGGGAGAGACAAGGACAAGGATGAAAATTTAGATATTGGCTGCTGTCTAACGCTGAAAAACGCACACACAGTGCTAGGAAGTCTGACTGCAACTTTTGATTTACAAATCCAAGCATCATGCTGTCTTTCAAGCACTTACTTTCTGTGCCTTTCTTTATAAGAGAGGGGTAATTTTGGCATTCTTATGATATAACAAAGATCTGAGTTGCAGTAATTTGTATTTATTCATTTGACACATCACAGAGTACCATCATTGTAGATCAGAGTCTTTGTAAGTGGGATGGCCCTGTGAAGGCATGATGACTTAAGGTAACCAGAAATATTTTGGCTAACAGAAGACCAAATGTCATAGCCATTAGCTTAGTGCCTTCTCGAATACTTCAGCTTCCTTTTCTTTAACAATAAAATGATATTTTTTTTTCCTGTAGGTCATATAAGGAAGGTACATAGAGTACTGGTTGGAAATTTTGTCTTTTAGACAGTAGTCCCAAGATGGCTGAGCCATTTGTGTAGTGTATTTATACAAAATCCACATTTTGTAATATTCACTGTCATGGTATAAATGATGGAGTATTGTGTATGCCTCTGGTCACCAGTGTGTTAGTTTGATTCAGAGTCAGATAAACACATTAGGAGAGCTTCTGAAATGATCTGAGGAATAAAAATTTATGTCAGGTGACTAAATGCTTTTAGCTTTTTTTAGCTTACCCAAAAAGAGTCTGTGTTGGGACATGATTGCTGTCTATAAATATTTCACAGTGGAGGAATAGACAACTGAGAGGGAGAAGAATTTATTTTGAACTAAGAACTGTACTGAAATAACAGCAAATGGGTAAAACTGACATTAACTAGTTTGGTATTTTCGAGTGCTGCAAACTGTCAAAAAGGGGGACATTTAGGGACATTCTCCTAAAGAGAGGTGGTAGGATTTAAGTGCCTGCTTTGAAATGGAGTGTAAGAGATGTACCTGTTGTATAATGTGACCTTTGGTAGTAAGGATAAGCCAAAGAGGTCTCTTCTAGTTGCCATCATGTCCTGGTAAGGCTGGAGAGTTGATCTGACTGCAGAAATGAAAGAAATGGGAGTAGCAAAGGAAAGGGTGAACCAACTAATATATTTTAGGATAATTCCACTCGTAATGATGAATACTCAGATCCTAACAGGGGTATAGGACTCCAGTTTTTAAAAGCTGATGTAAAGTGCTCAGATCTTGTGTAAGGCAGAGCCGCTTTCTTGTTGTAGTAGCAGATGAATGTCTGTCTCCTGAGATAACTTTTTCATTTTGAGTTCGCAAACAAGCTCACAAGAGTGAAGTCCTTTTGAGATAGTTCTGTGCCATCCAGCTAAGCCTCTGCAGGTACCTGTAGACAATGTCAAGTGGCCTCATGCTTGGTTTTATTTGCTGATAATTCCCTCAAGTGAGAGCCTGGCTATTGAGAAATCTTCTGTGATTAGCGTGACACTGTTCTTTGACACTGTCCTGCTGGTTCTTGCAACTCCAAGTACAATATGACTGTAAACGGGTAAGAGAAAGCGTGAACAACCATTGAAATTGGGATTTGCAATAGGCCATAAATACATGTACAAGATTCTTGATATCAAACAGCATAAAGCATATCAAATACCATAAAACAGATGTTTTAGCTCCTTACAGCTATGGTTCTGAAGAGATACCACTTTTAAAATGGTGTTATCTACCTGCATTGGCAGTCTATCGAAGCAATGTTATAATTCACACTTTTATAGCAAATAGCGCTTCTCTTCTGCAACCCTTGAGGTTCAGAAATTTTTTAGAGCCTGAACAAGGTCTTCCAGGTGAAGTAGTTAAGAGCCAAAAGGGGATCCTGCAAGCTACCTTCAACAAAACAATGTTAGAAATAAGAAATTTGGCAATGTTGTGGCTGAAAGAAATTCTAAACAAGTAAAACCTCAAGATAAATATAAAAATGCATAAAGCCAGAAACAAAGCATCTTTTTGTATCTCCTAATCTCATTTTAAATAAGAGGGTGGGAAAACAATTTCCAGACCAAAAAAAAAAAAAAAAAAAAAAAAAAAGTGAAATAAAATGTACATACAGATCTGTCTGGTATAGACAGAGGGAACAAGGCATCTGCTAGCATCTTGGATATAAATAGAGTGGGAAAAGGTAATGGCAAATCTCCCATTGCCTTAAAAGAAGCCAGCATTTCAGCCTTTTTTTTTTTTTTTTTTTTTATAGCACAGTTTTAGGCTGTTGAAGGTTGGGACTGCCTCTGCTGGGTTTGAAGTGTAGACCTAGTCTGAGGCAGTTTTGTCAGTTTTCTAGAAATGACAATGACACATGGTCAGCTTTGAAGTCCACAGCTGTTTGTTATTTAAAGGGAGACAATTCTGTTACCCGTTCTAATATGTTTTTAATGCAGTTTTTTGGTCCTGTCTTTCATGGCTGAGTTTGCCAAACTCTGGTCCCTGAGAAAAGGAAGGTGGGTCAGTCAGGCCATTCCCACACATTTCAAGGGTGATGATGATGCGGGGCTTTGGCATGCACCTTGTCCCCACTAGAAGAGCAATCATAAACAAGCAGGCTTACAGTCAGCCTCCTCAAATGTCAGGTGAAAGGGTGCCAGGAGCTGCTGGCACTGTGACAGGGAGCTCCAAACTGACTGCAGAGTTGCTGCAGAGGTTTGGACAACCATTGAAGCAGCCGGTACGTGAACTAGTGTGTACATTGCATGCAGCCGTGCTTGTGTCTGCAAAGTAGGTGCAGCCGAAGCATAAAGTCTGTGTTGCAAAGAAAATAAGTAGAATTTATAGGAAGTAATTCTGGACCAGCAGCCTGTATGTATTCTCTTGCAGTTGTGGTGCATGCATTAATAAATGCCGCGTGTGTGCTGGTTTCCTACAGGTGTAACTGATGGGGCTGTTTGGTGCACACAGGGCAGAGAAGGAGTTCACCTGTGTTTGCTGCTCTTTGGTTGCTGAGCTGAGGGCAGACCTTTCCTCTGCCTGTTTCACATTTGGGAGTACGAGGGCACCAGGAAGCTGTTCTCTCTTTTACCACCTTTCTCTGCAGCTCTGTGTGGGTTTCTATATGAGGTCTAATGGTGAGCTTCTCAGTTCTTGAGCTGCTTTCTCTTTTCCAATTTGCTTCTTAAAAATACATTGGGGGTGTGAAGGGGTGAGGTTGCAAAGTTGCAACTAAATGTGAGAGTAATGAATACTAGTGGCTTGCATGGTCTTTATTCATCTGCATCACATGTAATGCTTTCTAATTCAGTCTTAATGACATGATCACACAGAACTCTTTCCATGAGACCTCTGCCTTGCTTATTGAACAGATTGGATAACATTCAATTAGTGAACAGCTTTTCAATAGTTTGTATTCTTCTCATTGCTCAATGTATGGTCCTGTGCCTTCACTGCTGATTGCTATTCATCCCTTGCTCAGAAGACTTAATTGCTTATTTCTTACAGAGCTTTTCTATGGTGCTCATCCCTATAATATCCCAGCGCTTCACAAATATTGTTTAATTTGTCCTTGCAGTACCAGATAAGATGAGTGGTTATTACCCATGTTTTACAGTCAAGGAGTTAAGATACAGATTAAGTCCCAATGTATCCTCTGATTTGGGGTTCCTGATTTATGATACCTAGGACCACAGAGGGCAGAAGTACATGACATTTTATAGCACTTTATATGTCCAAAGTGCAATTCACATTGATTTTAGTTGCAGCTATGATTGCTTAAACTACTGCAAATCAGACTCAGGATCTCAAGTTGGATATTCAGGAAATGAATTCAGAGATGATATAATTAATGATTTTCTTGCTTATTATTACAAAATAAATCCACAGCAAAGAAGGAGATACAGTCCTGTTCTCTAGGGCACCATTCAACTGCCTCAGGCATTGTCTTTTTCTTATCACTCTCTCTCTGTCTCTTCTTTAAGCCTCTGTAATACTTTATGTACTTTTTTTTTTTTTTTTTTTTTTTTTTCAGTGGCAAACAAACATGGATTTGAAGGAGAGGAGGCCTCTTGCCTTAGTAGTCCTGATTCAATTCATCCTCTGTCATCATTCACATTGTCCACAGGGTATGCTAGAGGTCTGGCAAGTGAGGGAGACTTGATGGTATAAAACATAAACATTATTACATAAAACATAATGTAGTCAGAGACTTCTGTTAATCCATTGTGGTGATCAAAATTCAGGTTTTGTGGTGTTCAGAAGTCTGGGACTTCTTACATGTTCAGCAATTGCAACCCAAGTGAGGTTCTTACATGGTGGTCTTGTACAAGAAGTATTAGTGATGGTGGTTCCTCCTGAGGAAAGCTACTTGCAGCTAGGTAGTAGCAAGTTCCCTCAAGGTCTTAGGACTGTGCTAAGCTGTTTGAAAGAAGTGGATTTGGGAAGATGTAATCCAGTTTCTCTAGTACATACTGATACTTGCATTAGAGGGAATTTATGGTAGGGTTCCTCAGACTAGTCCTTCCTTATCTATTTTATTCACACAGTTTCACACATCCCAACATGTTTAATATTTTGGTTTAATCTTTGCCCTGTATAAGTTGCTTGCACAGGTTACTGAAACACATTAGTAAGACGTGGTTAACTTAGGGTCTTTTCTGAATACGTTGCAGATGTTTCACAGTACATTTTTTCTTTTTAGAAGCTATACCGAGTGTTCTGTTGTTTTGTTTCAAGCTTCCTTGTGTAACACTTTATTTACTGTCATGTGTATCATTTCTTTGATATGGAAGGTGCACCTTAATCACTTTGTGCCTGTAGGACCATAAGAGACTGTGCATAGGTTTGTGAGAAGAGCATCATTTTGCATGGATTAATTTTGTCCAGATTAGAGAGCATTATCATGTAATCGTAGAATCACTGAGGTTGGATGGGACCTCTGGAGATTGTCTAGTCCAACAGTCCTGCTCAAAGCAGGTTGATCAGCTTCATGCCCAGCTGGGTTTTTAGCATCTCTAGGGATAGATACTCCACAGCCATTCTGGGCAACCTGTCCCAGTGTTTGATCAACCTCATCATAAAAGCGGAGATGTAGAAGACAGAAGTAATGGTTACATCCTTCCAGTCCTTGGGAGCATCACTTGATTGCCATGACCTTTCAAAGATAATCAGATAACCTATTAATGATACCAGACAGTTCTCTTGATGCTTGTGGGTGCAGCCCATGGTGCTCTGACTGTTTAGATGTTCCCTAGGCTGGTCCTGTACCTCCCAGGGCAAGTCTGCCTTGCTCCAGAGTTGCCCTCTTGATTTTCAAAGCAAATGGATCTGCTTTGGAATTAGAGTTGATTCTCATCTAGAAAATGTCTCTAATTCTGAAGAATGTTTGCTCTATGAAATTGTTTTGCTTTGTCTTGATAGGCTTTGTAGTCTTTTAGTAGAAAAGGAAACAGCTCAGTCTAAAGAAAGTGAGTGCAGAACAGCCAAGAGTTACCCCAATTAACTGTAAGAGAAGCTCAAGCTTCTGCATGAATCTATTGAACTGACTCATGCAGCTAGTTAATATGTGGTTGCAAAAGGGAGGAGAAAAACTAAAGGGCTCTGTCAAATTTAAATGATATTCTGCCTCTCCCAAGAGTTACTCCTGTGTCTCCTAACAGATTATTTTTTTTCTGATTTAAAAAAAAATATATATATAAAATCCATCTACAGATTTTCTTCAGTGGTACATCAGATGACCAGTAATAAGAACAGAAATCTATAATAAAATTATTGTTTTAGGCAGTAGGCTTTTATGTTTATTGAAACTATTCAATGACTCTTGCCTGGTAAAGAATATCTGAAGAAATTTGGTACTAAATAAATGCCTCAGAAAATAAATGTGGGAAGGGTATATTTTAGAAATTTGTTTTACAAGTTTAGAATGTAGGCTGACTTTAAAGTCACAGGGGGAGAAAAAGTACCAAAATGGAAATAACCACTGCAATATAAAGGCAGATGTATTGTTTTAAAATACAGCCTGATGCCCGCAAAGCAGAAAACAGTATAACATTGCATTACAAGAAAATTGGGATTCTTTGAAACATTTGGTACTGTTCTTGCAAGATGCTAACAAAAGTCATTATTGTTGATGTTACTGACTATTCTGAGAAACACAATATTGTGGAGTATAATTTAATGTTTCATACCTTTTACTAAAAAAGATGTAATTATTATCTGAACTAATTCATTTGTTTGTAATTCTTTCTAATTCTGAAATCCATATCCACTTATTTGCAGTCATTCTGACTATTACCAGGCATAAGAACTAGACTGCAGTTTTCTCATGTGTATCCAGCTATTCGTTTTACTTCATCTGGAAATTGTTTTATGTTGCATTTAAATAAAGAAAAGAGCTGGACTTGATGTTTTATACTTAAGTTGTGAAGCCCATTCCCTCGTTTCTTTACATGTAACAAATAAATAATGCAACTCATGTATTGGGGTAGAAAGCTGTGCTGGAAGTAGACATATGGCAAACAGTTCTTGCAACGTCAGAACAGCACTGCTTATTACAGAGCAGGGTGATGGATGATATTAAAAAAGATATTGTTACTTTCTTAGGGAGAGACTGTATGATACTGTGTGTGGGAACAGATCAGAAAAATGGAGCTGTAACTTCTTCTAACAGGAATAATTTTAACTGCAGTTTGAAGGTTTACAAACCTTTTGCATGCTTTGCACAAGTGCTCTGCTTGGGCTTTTCTTCACTGGGCTGGGACAACAGTTGTAATTTAAAGCTAATGCCTGTGGGAAAGAATTGCGATAGTCCTGTACTTTCAAAACTCAGGCTTTTATGTAAGTTTTCTATAAACATTTTAGGAACCTAACTATATCATTCCATTTCTGAAAGGGCATTTTTTTGTCTCTGCTATTTAGCTGTAGATGAGTATTATTATATGTATTTTCACAGACTTGTGCTCTAATATTTTTTTTCTAAAAGTAATTACATATTTGGAGCTAAGCATTCAATTATTTATTCATTCATTTTACCACGTGGACTTAGCAAATGGACTTGTGTTAGCCTATACACCATATCATGCATGCAAATTCCACTCTTAACAATGCTGCTTGAAATTATGTAAGTGATAGGTGCTAATTTTCTCTGATACAACAGAATGATAATGATGGACTATTGGGGAAAATTAATAATAAGTACTTCTTATGTTGTGTGCACTAGCATACTAAACTATTTATAAAATTAAAAAAAAAAAGACACTAACCTATTTAACAGTAATGCCTTTTACTTGCAGTCTTTTTAGTAGTAACAATATGACATTATTCCTGCAATGATGGTATCATATTCAAAAATGAAATTTACCTTGAGGTTGTACATTGATTTGTCTGGGGAGAGGACAACTGTTAAGAACTTACAAGTTGCACACTTCTAGAATTCTAGATGTTCAAGTGTTTTATAGAGCCTTGGAACTAGAACTGTTAGTTTATATTCTCATACTTTTGCAGCAGCATCATGCAGGTACTCTGTGCTGAATGTAGGGCAGCATCCAGTCTGTCAGATACAGCAGATATGTGTAGTACATACAATTATGTGAATATTTCGATACAGCAGCATTGCATACAGCTTTATAATATAAATTAGGGTGCTGGAAAATAGTGCAAGCACTTGGATACAGTGGTTACTCTGAAATGCATCTTTCCTTCTTGCACTTCTATTTTGTGAAGGAATCCACTCCCAAGTAGAGAAAGAACACCTACCAATTATTCCATGTTAATTATTCATTCACAAGCAGAATGAGGAAGTATGACAAGGAGGCGATCTTTGACTGTTTATTAATAAAAGATCATTTGTGGAAAGCTTATGAAAAAGTGAAGGACATAAAAGCACAAGCAAAACATATGTACTAGTACATGTTCAAAGAGTTTTGTGATAAGACATGACAGGGTTTTTGAACAGTATTTGGAGATCCTTGCTTCACTTTAGCATCCACTTTTCCACAGGTTAGAAAATGTTGCAGAAATAGAGAACTGATGGACACATCATGTGTTTGACTTTCATATCAGTTCTTCCTATTGCCATTCTCACTCTTACTGTGTTTTCTATTGCCATTCTATTAAGAATTGGTGGAAGTACTTGCTACTGTCACCATTCTTTCTGTTCTTGAAGTCTTCAGTAACAAATTAACCATGCAAGAACAAAAGGCCACCGAGAAAAGAAGTGGAAAACACTATGTGTGCCTCTACAAGCAAAAGTGCCTGCTTGGATTCAGCAGGTAAAGACAGAGCTCAAGTACTGCTTTACAGGTAGGGTAGGGGTATTAAGTCCATATGCAAAAATCAGTATGCATGTGAATTTCTTGGAAGATTCACTTAAGATTGTCTGCCAACTGAAGGAAGTGAGGGATATGCTTAGAATTTAAACTATTTCCACCTAGATGTGGGACAAATTAAGATTTCAGCAGAAACCAGAAACATAGAGGAGATTGGCCTCAATCATCCAGAAAGGGACACAGAGCAGGCCACAAAAATGTTTCTTCTGTCTCCTATGTTTCTCCTGGAGCTGGAGGTGACTTCTTAAAGTGAGACTTGCCTAGACCAGTAAAGGAAGATTAGATTTAAAGTAAGAGGATACTTCAGAAAGACTCATGGTGTTCAGGCCCATCACAGAAGGTGCTGGCATGTGCTCGTGTGTGTTTTGCTTGTGTTTTTCTCCTGTGCTTTTACCATTTGCTCTGCACGTTTCCTCAGCTTTCTGGCTTGAAGGGTCTGGTAGGAGAAGGGTTTACAAATAGCAAACCCATCTGAGAATGTGAGGAATACGTGTGATAAGCCAGGCACTGCCAAAATTCAGCCTAAGGGACGGACATAGGGAGCCATGTGGCTGGATCTGCAAAGGAGTAAAAATAGCAAGCCTGTCTCCAGAGGAGGGCAGTCGAAAAGGATTTGGGGGACAAGGGGTCTAAACAGGGTAACCTGCAGCAGCGCAACAGCTATTTTGTAGCATGTTTTAGTAGACTGCTCATAAACTTGGTGATGACTGAAGTCAATCTGTTGCTTCCCTTTATTTCTTTAAGATGTGAACTTTTCTCTCTTAATATATGCACTGCAGATACTGTGTTTATTCACTGTTTGGTCAGATTTATCATAAGTATCCATTTTCATTAATCAGCCTGTCAGTTTTTTTTCTTTACTTTTTTTTTTTTTTTTTTTTTTTTTTCCCTCTCTCCTTTCATGGTTTGTAAGCATACTCTACCTTTTGTTTGCTAGTAACCCTTGACCCTCAACAAAACCATGGCTTCTCAGTGCTTGATTACCTGGGTTAATTTCATTTTGCACAACTATAACTAATGGCCTTTTACAAGTGCCAGCAGCCTGACGCTGCAGGTGCCTGCTCGTGCCTGACTGTATTTGTGAGCAGAGCATTAATCACCACTCCCTGTTATGCTTTATTGCTTGATGATGAGGGTGAACTGACCACTTCCTTTTAATGAGGAAAAGCAGAGGTCAGCAGCCACAGGCTGAGCAGAGAGAGCCTCTCTTGTCACTTGCCTCAAACCTGCCACTGCCACAAAGCTGCCTCTTCACGGAGTTTGCCCCCTTGTCCGCAGGCAGCAACACATGCCCTCTCTACCACCTAACATGAACGCTTATCTTTAAAGTTCATCTTAATTGTAGATCAATCCATGTCACAGGTTTACCCAGTCAAAACAACCAAACCCACTGAGCCAGTCAGCCAGTTAAAGTCAGCGTAGTCATATGTGCGGGAAGACATTGCCAGCCTTGGCACAGTCTGCTCTAGGAGCGTAAGGTAGCTGCGATGCATGGCTGCCATGCTGGAGCTCCCCAGACAAAACATTTTTGTCATGATTTGGTAACCCCTTCTGACCACTGTAAGCTCCATGCGTGTGGGAAATCATACTAGTGGCCACTGTGATGGCCTGCCTGAACAGGATGGGTAGCACCGGCCAGACTCCCGCTGGCTGTGAGGTGTGCATCCCACTGCCCCCGGCTTCCCATGTGGAGGCTCCGAGGGGCACCTGGGGAGTGGGAACACCTGGGGAGTGGGAGCGTGGAGCACGCTTGGGACCTTGAAGCCTCCTTTCCTCGTCCTGCAAAGCTTTAGTGAGGTAGGCAATGTAAATGAAGTCACTGCTGTCTGTTTTCTGAGGTAAATATTTACTCAAACTCCCGAGGAAGAGCTGTGGGTTATGAGGGAGTGTACCAGGTGCTGTGGAGCTGCTGCCATGGCTTCTGTTCTCTCTCCCTGGAGGGGAGGCCGAAGGAGGAGAGGTGAAACAGGGTACGTGAGGCCTCCCTCTGTCAGTGCAGTACTTGACCGATCACTGTCAGGTGATACAGCCATCTGTTAAAAGCAACCTGGGGTCCAAACAGTATATATGGGGGGTCTTTCTTGCTTCCGTCAGCCTCTGTGGCTGCCACCAGCCATTTTCCTCACACCTGAGGAGAGCAGCAGAGGTGGCAGCAGGCCTGCGTCATGCTCCCCCCCTGAGGCAGCCTCAGCAGAGAAGGTCCCAGGTGCTGTGACAGCTTATGGGCAAAGCTGGAGTGACAGGTCAGGCTCAGGGCATTAATAGAGGCTTTTAATATTTTTGGTCTTTTTATTCTGGCTTCAGTTTCCAATCTATAAAGTAGAGGCGGCTGTGCCATCTTCTAGGGGGATTAAGTCTTAGGTTTCCTGGTTTCAAACTTAATGGTGTAGAGAGAGGTGTTCTCTTGACTTGCTGCCCCCAGGTGGTTTTCCTCTCACCTGCTTCTGCTTATCTGGTTACCAGCCATCTGCATCCTGTCCCTTCTGCTTCTAGCCAGCACTTGCCTCTGTTTTTCCCTGTAATTTTGTCCTCCTTCAGTCATCATCTCCCACACTGTCAGACTCTCACGGCCATTCTCCGTTGTCCCACTGCCTGGCTTTACTTCTGTGGGGAGGCTTTCTCCTTCCAAGTCTACTACCTACTCAAAGTCCTCTCCTCACTCTTCTCAACTCCTGGTGGCTCTTTGCTCTTGCAACCTGTGCCTCGTTCCCCTTCCCTCTGAGCACTTCCTTTGCTGTGCACCAAGATCATGACGGAGGTTTTCTGTGTGGAGTCCCTGTGCCAAGGCATCGCCTGGCACCTGGTAGAGATGGCTGGAGCACAAGCTTTGCTCAGACCTTCTGCCCTGGTCCATGCTCTTTGCAGAAGGAAACTTTGGAGTTTGGCTGCCAGGCTTCACCAAAACCTTTGCAAATCATATCACGTACAAACTGCAACTTTTCAGTGTTTTATACTGTGATCCGTTATAATTTTAAGTGATAATGTATGAGATGGCAAAAGGCACATCTGTGGTATCAGAGCAGTGATGCTTCAAAGGGCCTGTCTCAAAGTGTGAAGGCTCTTGAGCTTCTCAAATATGTCTGCAAAAAATGTAACACGGGGGAAAACCAACATGTTTCTCCCTACCCTTATTCACAAACTTACTTTTCACTAAGCTTAGTACTTCTAGCTGATACTTTCTTAAACTCGCAAAATGAAATTCAGCCTGAGGCAGACATCCAGCATGGAAAATTTCAGCCCTAACTGCTACTGTGTGGTAAAGTTATAGGCAATAGAAAATGAGGTCTTAAAATGAGAAGTGTCAGGCAACCTTAACTACATGTAGTCCTACAAGACCCACTGATGATAATCTGTTTTTTGACAGATTTCATCCAATTTGCAGATTCATTTTGGCATATACTATACAAAGAAAAGAAAAAAAAGTCCCTGGAGTAGGACTCTCAGGCTTATATATACCACCTTACAAGTAGTGAAAGCAGTGTTCAACCATGCAGTCATTTTACCTTCTGCCAAACCTTTAAAACTGTACTGCAGAAAGTCCATAAAAAATAGTAATATAAAATCAAGGCACTGATGCACTGAAGCTGAGAGCTGTTGACTTCATGCCAGTTCTTATCTCATTCTCATAAATCTAAATGTAGGTTCCAGGTAAATGTTGAATTATAAAAAATATTGCAAAAATTGTAACATAAAGCTTGCATAAACAAAAGCCTAGGATAGCATGCCATTCAGATTTGCATATCTAACAATTTTAGTAATAAATACGGACTTTCCTGTAAATACCACAGGATTCCGTCTTGTTCCAGTTCTCCCTCTCCCATAGTTTTTCTTCTGTTTATGAGCTAAAAATCTGTCCAGGGTATTTCTCCTGACTGGAACTCTAAAATTTGTTTATTTGAAATACCAACAAGAAATGAGTTTAAGCTCAAGGTGGGTGAAGGGGGCCAGGATCAGGGAGCGGACATGGTTATCCTTAAGATCACATCTGTGGGAGCCTCACCTGTTGATACAGGGGCTTGGGAATCCCACATGCCCAAGCATGGCTACTGGCCTACTATGTTGTTTTGGGATTAGATAGCAAGCTACATCCAAGCAGGGCTTGTTTGCAGGCTGCCTGCAGCTGAGGCTTGGGGCTTTTTTGTTGAGATTACATGCAAAACCTCTGTGGATGGTAATCACCCGTTCCCTCGATCAGCCTCTGACAGTGTCTACATGACTTTTAAAGTGTCTTTCAGTAGAGCCCCGCTGACAGCTCAACAGTTATATAAAATGCTGCCTTTCTAAAAATCACTTCTCAGTAATGTCAGCGTGTGAGAAGCTAGGAGAATCCAGTTACTTTCCTGCTGGGATATCATTCTTCATTTTCAGAACCGTTCCACCTGGTTTACACAGTCCAGGGAATAAAGGCTCACTTAGGTCCCTTTGCTGTGATAGGACCACTTGGTGCTATACGTTTGTGACAAAGACTGCCAGGACTTACATACATGAATACCACTGTTTATTTTGAGTAGTGCTGTTGTCTCACAGAAAAATGAACTTTGGACACGTGAATAAGTCTTTCTGTTATCAGCAATAAAATGTAAAATCACAAGCAATACAACCTCCTTCTTTTATGGTAGTTAGGCATAATTCATTCTTGGGAGGTTTTCACTGGTATATAACCTCTTCTTTTTTTTTTTCCTCCTTAGTTAATCTTATTCTCTGCACCAGGTCAAAATCTTCATGTGTCCTTTATTCTCAAAACTAGGCACATGCTTAAGCGCCCAAGGCGTAAGTGCTTAAGGCACATGACTGAATCAAAGACTAGAACTAGGCTGTTATCATTTCCCGTCTTTAATTATCAGAGAAGTTACAGACGGGTAAAGGACTACTTTAAATTTTCTTGGTAAATCACTCCCTCCGGCTTCTAATCATTTCCGTTCCACTTCTCTGGACTTCCTCCAGTTTGTTTATATCTTCCAGTAATGAAGTGCCTGAACTGCATACAATATTCCAGGTGTGGCTGCAGAAGAAATGCATAAAGAGAGCACTGTTATGCCAACCTACTCTGTTGTGTAATTCTCCTACAGAAGGAACCAGAGTTGTTACAGGCATTTTGTTCTCTTCTGCATTACTTGTTACATCTAAATTGTCCTGTTATCTAGGTGTCTCTCAATGTTGCTGCTTTCCAAATTTTGCTGTATTGTTCACTCTTTTTTTTGAATTGCTCCCTTGGTACATACAGTAGCATTTTATTACTTGTTTCACATCTTTGCTTCTAATTTCTCTATAGCTTTTTGTATTATTTCTCCATCCGCACTTACACTGGCAACTCCTCCTCCTCTCTTCCTACTTCCAATGAGAAGATCAAAATAAGCAGTAGTCCCTCTGATACTCTGCAGGATGTCTTCCCAATGTGATAAACTGTCAGTATTTGGCAGTGTCTTAATCTCAGCAGGAATTGGCTGTAGAATTTTTTTTTAATGGCAAAACTGGTATAGGGTCTCCTCACCGAGTAAATCTTGCCAAGTAATAACAATTAACTGGATGTTGGATTTCTTGCTTACTGTATAAACAGCATTTTTCAGGTGAGGAATTAGACTTTAGTGGATGGGAAATGTAGTGGATAAAATGAACTGGGCATTGTGCATCAGTGAATAAATAAAATACATTTCTTGCATGAGTGCATCTCCAACAGTATTTCCATATCTGTGTATTTCACCCTCTAAAGTAAGCATTTCTGATCTGTTGGCTGGCTCAACATCTTCAGGGACTATTACCTTAGAAATAACAGGGGTCCCGATGCTCCTAGAAGCAGAAAGAGGATGCTGTGCCCAGAGGGAACTACCAGCACTATTTTTTTCTGCAAAGAAATAGCTTTTTTTTTTTTTTTTTTTTTTTTTTTTACACTTGTGGCCTGATTTCCCCTTTTACTTTGTGTAGACAATTACACATGGTTAAAACCGAGGTAAGGCACTGTCATTCCTATCCTGCACAGCCTTATGCTTGCTTTGCACAGGTATAAATGGCCTTGGACTCCTGGTCTAGTTTCAGCTCTGCATTGCTAAAAAGTCTACCACAGGAGAAAGCGTGGACCTTCAGACAGTCTAAGAAAGCGCGTGGGCCTATGGTGTGTCTCTCTCAGTGGCTGGAGAAGCACCACGGAGGCATCATCTAGTTGTATGCTACGACCTACATGCTCTGCTTTCCAGCTTTTCTGTGCTCTCCTTGAACTCATGCTTTCCATGCTTCTAAACATTTTATTCTCTCGCTGTGCTTGCTGGGTTGTGTGGCTGATGAGGAAAACTCAAGACCAGGGCATAGGTGATGGCTGGAAAAAACAGAGGTCTTCTGTACCAGCTTCTCCAGACTTAGAGGAGCTGTGATGGCAAGGTAGGTCAGGTTCAAGTTATCCTTTTGTATCATCTATTCTGTTTCAGAAAGTAGTTTGCTTCTGCACTTTATTTTTTATTAGAACTGTTTTAACCTTGGTCTTCCGGTAACTAAAAGTCCGTCTGCCTCTTGGAAAACCCCCAAACCCAACAATGACCGATCTTTCCATGTAATTTCTTAATTATTTCTGCATGTGAGTTTTGGCAGTGCTCCAACATTTGAAATCATTATGCTGCTTCGGAGTGCAAATAAGTGGGACTGGATTAATAAATTGTATGAAACATGGTGCCACACTTCATTATAATCCACTTATCAAAGTGGAAAAAACCTTTTAGTACATAAAGTGCATCTGCTTTTAATTTTCATTTTGATCTTTTCTTTGTGTGTTTTCAGACACAAGTGTACCTTTTCAGGGAGGCTTTTAATACTGCTGCCTGTCAGTTTCAAAGTTGCTTCTGAAGATGGCAAAATGGAGCTTGGAAACTCAGGATGCATTAGGAAAAGCAAGGGACTGGACTATCCTCTTATGATAAGAAACTGGGGTTCAGTACATCATGCTGAAATCTGGCATGAGTAGAAAGCAGATCAGATTTTTGATGCTAGTGACCTTTTCAAAACTTCCTTTTTTTTATAAAAAATCAAGTTTTATCACCTTTACTTTCAACTTATGCTCCAGACAAGTGGAATTTTGCCTTTAGTCATTATCATTTTTCAAAGATACAGCAACTGCTTTTGATGCTGCTAGTGAAACCTGCCATTTACTGCATATAAAAGTATGTTGTCAGCCCAGTGAAACTGAGGTAAGCTTGTACAAACAAAGGCTTTGTACTAAATGACCACCATCCTCAATCACCCATTGGCGTTGTTGACCTTGCTTTACTAGCTGGAGATGATGGTTGTTGCCAAAGAGACTGGGCTTTGGTAAAGACTAATCTGTATCTCATTTTAGTAAGAAAAGTACTATATGTTATTAAGGTTAACCCAAAGAATTTTCATGCCGTTCTTACTATTCTTGTAAGCAATGACGTCTCAGTTCACATGAGTTTTTATTAAATAGCGCATTGCAAGAAACAAAAATTAATTCAATCTGCTTAATACTACGGGAATTTTAGTTGTTGAGATTGAATTAGAACTGTAAAAATCTGTATTCATGACTCCTGCGAGGTTAAATGTGAATAGACTGAGGAGTTTTTTGTTTTATTTTTTTAATGTGAATGCAAAGAGTAAGGATATATACCACTGAAGGAGCAGCTACCCTAATTCATGGGTGAATTCTGGATATAAATTAAATCCTAATTGGTCTTTAGTTTTTACTGAGCAAAACAAATTTTGCAACAGCAATTATGTCAATTAGGCAGAATGATCTTTGAAAGTAGAATGGAATAATTCAGTTTATGCCTTGGTGATGCTGTAATTATGCCTTGTGATGACTTTTATCCTGTTGGTCTAGGTCTGTTTTTTCAGTTTTATTTCCAGTGGCCGCTGTCATTCAGGCTGAAATTTGTCATACTTGTTTTTACCTAAATATCCCTTTTCTCATTGTGAAGGAAAGGCATGATCCCTTTTAAGATCCCACTCTGACGTGCAAATTGTCTGCAAAATTTGGTATGCTTTAATAGATGACTTTTTAACACTCAGTAATGACTTTATAGGCATTGAAAATGATACAATATGTGAATCGAGTTATCCATAGTTTTAGTTATTCAAGCCCTGAGATGATTTCCTGAGATGTGCAAAACATCACCAGTGGGTGACACTAGGGCTTTCTGCCTCAGCACAGAAATGCGTTTTCCCTGTAGCTTTCCCCCAGCTCACTGATTCTGGTGCTGTAGTTGGATCCAGCTTGGCTGGCTGAATGGGATCAGAGGAGCATCACCAGCAAGATGAGGGGAGCTGTGCTAAAACTTGGGAGAATTGCTTGAATCAAAGCCTTGCCTGTGTTTTTGCTGGTGAATGAATTCTTGCTCAGCCTCTCAGGCTGGGGTAAATAAGCAGAGGGTGAAGTAGCAGTTTCCAGGGGCATGGGAGGGATGCCATGATCCATTCAGAAGCTGCTTTTCAGGGGGCTGTGAATGATGACTGTAGGCAGGGCTACCCAGCAAGCTTGACCTAAATTCGGGGAAAAGAGGCCTTGGACCCGTGGCTCTCTGGTACAGCAGCCTGGAAATTCTGTACCAGCTTCAGGGGGTTCTTGCAGAGACCCAGTCATCTCCTTAAAGACTAAAGTAGGTATGGTGATCAGTGTAATATCCTTTCTGGTACTTGATTCTTCTTCTGGTTTACATTTAAGAGTAAACATGCTGGGAAATTCCATTATAATCGTCAAATGTTCTGATATGCCCTCGTCCTCTTTCTTCTGACCGTTTCTTCAGCTTTACCCAGGAGAACACAGAGCTGAGGTTCCCGGTAAAGATAAATAAGTGCGTAGATAAATTGAGAAAATAAACAGGAATACGTTTACGTATTTCAAAGGGATAAAGCAGGCTCCTTTTTAAACAAGCAAACAAACCCAGAAAACTGTTAAGTTCACCTCAGTGAGCATCTAATAGTACTTTGGTCAACGTTTCTGTGTTTGTGATCTCAAGAGATTCTGTTAAAAGCCTCTGACTATATTGCTTTCAGCCTTTAAAAGAGAATTATCAGTGACCAGGGTTCCAGAGGAAAAGATCTGTCAATGTATGTGCTGGCCATATTTTAAATTGTTGCCATTATTCATAATAATATTCATTTTTATGGATTTAGCATATTTCCAGTCTGATCTGTAGTAAACTGTACATGAAAAATGGAAGAGAAAAATATGCTTTGAAGATAATGTGTCATTCACACAGAATAAAATTTATAATCTGCTGAACGTGCTGACTGCAAGAACATAGCGGACTTGAACTTCTTTGTATTTTTGCAAACAATTTGAGTAGTTACTTTAAAAAAAATTAACAGAATATTTTCACTGAGATCAAGAGTTGGGAAAAGTTTTACTGCAGGAAAGAAACTGTCTGTTTTTCTGTATCTTATATAAATACCATGAATCTCATTGAAGGGGTCCACCCGGAGTTCCAAATTACAAAATGTAATTGACAAACCCAGGGTTAACACTGACTGCGTGCCTTGATTTCCCATGTCTGCCCAGTGAGAATAGAAGCTCTTTCTTAGTTTGCCCTCTCAAGTGATTGCTGCAAAGAGAGTTTGATACATGCCTGAGTGTATCGGTAGGATTGTGAGGCAGACTAAGTGGCTCGAGATAGATAGAATCTCTCCACTCAACTCCCAGGCCCTGCGTACACTTAAAATACGAATATTTTTATGGAGGTGAATATTTTCAGTAGAGTGTTCACCTCAGGGAGCCATACCATCAGCTACGCATCCTTACGTTACTCAGCAGTGATGCATGTTCCAGAATGCAGCCCCCTCATCCCCCTTAAACCTTCCCTTAATTGAACTTTATATTTCACACAGATCTTATATCACAGCATGCACTTCCTAAAATCTGGTTGTAACAGAGAAGCATGGTGAGCTCGCTGTAGAGCAAGACACAACATCATGTATGTGAGTGCAGCAGAATACTTGACAGTTCGTATCAGTAAAAGTGGAAGGATATTTCGGTTGCTTTTTTGCATGATGCTTATTTGAAAGCCAAACTGCATTTGCTGTCCATCTATGCCATGCCTTGTACATTGAAATTTTCCATCGAAGTGCACGAAAATTTGTAGTATGTCAAGAATGCCTTATCAGATTTTTAGCATGGGAAAGCAGAAGCAGGCATCATGCATGCAACATGATCTCTTGTAAATCTACCATGCATACTGCTCAGCAGATAACAGAATTTAGAGACTTCAAAATTAGTCTTCATTTAAAATTCAAACCAAAATGAAAAATTGGAAACTTGCAGAAGAATAAAATGCTATAAAATATTAGATATCTGAGTTTGTCAAAACAATATCATCTGAACCTTTAATTGTGACTCTGTCTTACTGTATCCAGTGTAATCTAAAATCAAAAACAATTGAACAGAAAACTGACTTCAAAACAGAAACAAAATGATTTAGCTCTGTAACAGGATATTTTGGTGTTTGTAGATATTTTTTCTTGGTTTTCCTCCTAGCCAGATTTCCAATGCAGTGTGATTTCACTGGATCTGAAATGCTTTGCAAGAATCAGATACTTTGCCTATAAAATGTCTTTTTTTCCTCTTCCTTTTCTGTGCTATTTAGTATGATTCAACATTTCTGCATAAAAAGAGATCTACTGTGTAGTTAAGCTCCTTTTGCAGAGCATCCACCATGCTGCATGGTCAGGTTTAAACTTTGATCATGCTGAACCAAGAGCTGCTTTGTTGGCTGCTCTGGGCTTCAGGAGGCCCCAGCTCTCCTCCTCACCCAACTGTTGGCGTGGCTGCTTGGTGCAAACTCCACCTCCATTGTGGAGATGCAGGTGGGACCCCAAAGCCCAGTGCTTGGAGGAGCCCTGGGGATGGTTGCAGCCCAGGTTTTCTCCAAGTTCCAGCCTGGGGCGTATCTTGTGCCAGTGGTTCAGTCCCCCTGGATAACAGGATGGCTGGAACTCCCAGGCAAAGACTTTGAGAAGCTTTCCAAAGTTGTGCAGCATGTTCTAAGCATGACACAAGCAAATGCACATCTCAAATAATAGAAGTTTATGTGTTTTTTCTTTCTGAGTTGTCTCACTGCTATTAATAAGAGTTCATCTCTGATGGATGATTTCTCCTGCAGAACACTAGCCTCTTTTAGGCTACATCCCGGGCTCCCTTGCCAAATTTCCTCTCTCTCTCCTTGATCCCTCTCATCGATGCCCTTTCAGTCTGCTTAAAATAGTGAGTGAGAACGATTTTTATAACTTCTCATCTCCTTTGCCAGGATCACCAGACGTACCAATTGTTTGTGTTAACCTGGTCTCAGCCCAGTGTGAAAGCAAGTTTCCTGAGGGGGAAGCAGGAGACAGCCTCTATATCGAAATCACCAGAGCACTGAAATCTGGCCTCTTTGATGTGCACAGGGAGAGCACAGTAGTATGGCAACTTGAAAACTTCCACGTATCGTATTTCCCTAGCTGTTGCATTAGCTATTCACTGATGGCTAATCCTGGGGAAAGCATATTCCCCGTTTTGGCTGCAGAGATTTAAAGTAGACGTTTGCATGCAGTCTCTATCGATAGGCAGCTGTGATGCTGTAAAAAAGCACCAGAGGGGACACAGCACTCCCTGCTTCACTTCCAGAAAGAAAGGAAATTGGCTTTATATCCATAGTCACCGCGGGTGGAAGCACTGGTGCTTCATCTTTCCTTTCAAACTTCATCTTTCTGGAGGAAATGTGTGGTAGTCCACGCACAGGGTGTTTGATCATAATGTAATCCCCACCTGAGAACTACCCGCAGCTCTTTCTCAGGGATACTTGGAAAGAATTGGTAGCGTGCATTTCAGTCGGTACCATGTATAACATGGTAATGAGAAATAGTAGTTAAGCACAAGGTATAAAGCATATAGAAAATTTAGAAAAATAGTGTGTTGCTGGAGTTAGCAGACTGTTCTCACTATTTGAGCACCAAGTAACTGATGTGCCCATGCTTTTAAAAGCGCCCTAGCTGGATTCTGTGGACCCCGCAGCGAGCGATGCTGTTGGGACCGTGCTTTTATCCATATCCCAGCTGGTTTTGCGCTACTTTGCTTGGGTGTATGAAATGAGGTGTGACCTTTGACTGCAGTGAAAAAGCGCCCTATGAAATGCCTAGTTACAGGTTGAGCGGAGGAAATGACGCATCTGGAAGGAAACGAACAACCTGGAGAAACAGTCGTGGGACAGGAGAGGGGTAGAGCACTAAAGATGAAAGTAGATAAGGGAGAAGGATAGGTGAGAAAAGAAACTTTACTGAAGGAAATAAACAAAAGGGCGGGGGAAGGAGAATTACAAAATTATAACAAAAAAAAAATGTAGATAAATGAATCCACTAATATAAATGGCTAAAAAAAAAATGGGGAGGTGTCTTGGGCTCTAGAACTAGCAGGAGAATGTGAAGCAAGCAGGGAATATCCCAACGTGGTGAATACTTTTCCAAAATGAAAACAAATCTTAATCAAGTCTTTAACTGAGAAAGATGTAGGCTATACCAATGCAATAAGCACAATTGGTAATAATTACCATAATGGATCGATGTTGTTGTCTTGAACAACTGACAGATACAACCTTTGCCTGCAGCCGAAAAGCATTTGGTCTGGGGTGGTACGGCCAGAAGAGTAGAGCTGCGGAGTGATGAAGGAGATAGACCCTGAATTTTGGGAAACCCTGAGATCGATATCTGCACCGCAAACCGTGAGCACTCACTGTATAAAACGAAGGGGCAATATTCATATCTCAGTTCTGTACCCTGTCTGCAGCATTTATAAGCTTATGCTGCATTACTCATAAATCTTAGCATGAGGAACCGAGTTTATTAGTTTACCATGGTCAGACCAGACTGGTTTAAGCAGAGCTGAGGAAGTTAATTACTAAATGCTTCAGGTAGGTCTAGCAATGAGTAACCAACCGCGGAGAGGGACCCGCCGTGGCCACAGCCCCGGGAGCTGCAGCGGGGAGGAGGGGGCTGTGGCTGCGCTGGGACTGCAGCTCGGGAGGGACTGCCCTAATCTGTTTCCCAGGTTGTTCGAACCAGTTCAAGAGCAGTAAAACAAGGTTATGTAATTGACATGTGATGTAGCCTAAAATAGTGACTGCAAACATAGGCTGCTGTTGCTGGGCAGTTGTCAACTGCTAAAAAAAAAAAAAAAAAAAAAAACAACCCCTCAACTGTGTAACAAATGGACCTTTTAAATGAAAATGCAGTTCTGATTTCCATTCAATAGCAGGCTTTTTACTTCACTTTTTTTTTTTTTTTTTTTAATTGTAAGGAATAGAGGCTGTGGGAAAACTGAAATTTTGAAAGAGATTCATCTTACTGTACTTATCATGCTGATTTATTTGAGAGTACCTACAGCAGATTGTGAAATAAAAACCTCAGGTATATGCAGTTTGTTTCTTCAAAGTGCAATATAATTCCTTTGAAAGAGAAAATCCTTTTTTTCATATGGGAAATTATTGTGACAAGTTGTAGCAGGAATTTTATTTATATTTGATCTATAAAAAGAAACAGTTTATTTTTATTAATTACAAGAGCTTATGTGGATTACAGTAGTAACAACAGCTTCACAAAATATGCGAAGGTCTCAGAGCTGGCTGAAAGGAGCACATCACATAGCCCCGAGAGCATGGGCAAGAAGAGGCTGGGATGTGCAGGAGGCAACCCCCTTCATTAGGGCCATGCCAGCAAGCAGGAATTCCCGACACAAAGTTCTGTTTGCTGACCAGATACTGCCAAGGCAAGAGGCATCCTTTCCTCCTACTGATTATCTGCCACAGGTTTTTTGTGTTTCCTTCAGCAGAGAAAAGTGGCTGCAGGGGCCAGGCTTGTGCCATCGAGGGGCTGGTGGGTAAAGGGGAGGGATGGAGATGAGCAGTAAAAAATGTGTATGGGATTGAGGGGCTCGTAGTGTAGAAGTATAGACATTGAACCCAGATTTTTTTCTCCCCTGTCATTCACTAGGATAATGGGTCAAATGGGTGGTTATAGTAGCAAACGCAGACAGAAGCATCAGGAGGGTCTTCAGATGAGCTTCCCTGTGCCGAGGAGGCCAGGTAATAGTGTTTAACACCTCTGCGCACCTGCTCGAGCCGGTGCTGGTCAGCATTCAAAGCCCTAAGACTTTTATTGTGTCCTTGTTGTCGTGGGCAAGGGGCTATGGGGACATCCCGGCCCTGGTGCTAGCCCAGAGGCTCCAAAGGGATCGTAGCCCTGATGGGCAGCTCCAGGCCGTGGGGCTGGAGGGGAATTCTGGTTCCTTCAACCCCCGGCTGGCCTCTGCTGCAGGAAAGCAACTTTGCCTTAGTTTTTTTGAGTTACTGTATTAATTCTCTTTGTGGAGGGAGAAGGAAAGTTTGTGAATTGCACATGCATTTTGATATGCTTCAGTGAGATGCTATTTTAGAAGTTGAGCTTTTTTAAAGCTTGTTCTGCTTTATTTGCTCCTTAGCTGCCGCTCCTGTTTTCTCACTTTCCCCTCCTTTTGCGAGGCTTCCTCAATCGCGCCTTTGTTTGGGGTCCCAAAACTCGCTGCTGTTTTTGAGGCCGGCTCTCGGACTTTCCCCTTGCCTTTCCCAGGGGATGCTGCAGTGGACACGTAGCCCCAGCCATGGAAAGAGAGCATCAGCTCCCGGGTGAAGGCAGGCAATGCCTCCGGCACAAGGCAGGGAACGAGGCAGCGGGGCTGCAGGAAAGGAGCTGGGCGGCGGAGCGGAGCCCGAGCGAGCATGAGTCAAGCAGGCAATGCGATTGCCAAAAGACAAATGTGGTGCAGGATTGTATTAGCAGGAGCGTTGTGTGCAAGGTGCAGGAAGTAACCATGTTATTGTGCTTAGCGGTGGTGAAACGCAGCGAGCGGAACGCGGCCAGTTTTGGGTGCTATGTTTTATGAAAGAAAGCAGAGAAGAATAAGAGGGATGATGACAGATTTAGGAAACATGACCTGTGAGGAAAGATTGAGAGAACTGGATTTGTTTAGTCTAGCAAAGAGTTGGGGAACATACATTTTTCGATAAGCATGAGATTGTTGTAAAGGAGATGACAGTCTATTACTCCGTGTGTCTTGGGGGGAGTGCTAACTTCTCTCTCTGTTGCAAAATATTCCTGCTTAGGTTAACTGCAAAGGGAAAAAATACAGCCTAAAGGCTCACTAATCGCTGGCCTAGTCACATGGTTTGCAGGGAAGTTGCAGAAAACCTTTCCTCAGAAGGTTCGTAGGCAAATTTAGAGGGGTGAAAAAAATCTGCCTGAACTATGAAGCTAGTCTTATCTTGCTTCCATGAGTGGGCTTGAATTAAACAGTCTTTGGATCCTCTTCCAGCACTACGCTTTTTTCTTCTTTCTTTTTTCTTTCCTTTTTTTTTTTTTTTTTTTTTTTTTTACGACGTTTAACACTTGATCATAGTAGTTGCTATTTTAACAAGAGAGCAGAAATGTAGAGGACTTGGTAATGACTTGCAGTTCCTGACTTAGGCTTTGAAAAACTTTAAGAAAAAAAAAAAAAAAAGGCAGCAGAGAGAACATGTGGAATATTTCACAAACTGCTGTAATTTTCTAATTTTGCCTTAGACAGTAACAGAAATATTACTGGCAAGAAATATTTAGACCCCGTTCCTACTGCGGACTTGCATGGCTTGATGTATCATGAAGAGTGCAGCAGCGCTCTGCCCGCATATATGAGCTCATCTGAGCAAGGCGCTTTTTGGGACTGGTGGTTCAGTCATTATGCTGGAATTTTAGAGTGGATAAAGGCACAACTGATGCTGCAGGTTTCTACTGCAGCCTTATTTGGGCAGTAATTCATAGGCCAGATAAGAACTGCTTTTTTTCCTCCCCCCTTCTGAATTTTGCTTGTTCAAGAAAATGCAGTTCAAGACTCAACTTCATGAGTACTTCCTTTTTGTTTTCTTTCACAGTCCTATAAAATCAGGGAATCAAAGACTTTTAAATGCTTTTCAGTTCTCTCATCTGTGAAATATTTTTGTGTGTGGTTTAGTATGTGTCTTCCTGTGGTATATAGTGACATAGTAACCTGAAAAGTGCAAACTCAAATATTCCTTCAGCCGTACCATGACTATGACAGACCTTTATTTCTTCTTAGTATGTAACAGCCTAGTACCTATTCATTATTTATTTTGAACAGGAAATTTTCCTGGCATCTTTTGTATCTATGTATTTTAAATGGAATAGGAATTACCTCATATAAATGCACTTAATGAGGGCATATATAAAAATCACTTTCATCTTAATGCATTAGCACATGGGAGATGAGGATTTGATATCTACTCTGTCGCTTTCCAGCCCACTTGTGGGTGATTAAACTGGATAAAAAGAATAACTGGGTTAAGCGAAGCACAAGCAATGCAGAAAGATCAATATGCTGCTTGAGAGGGTTAGAGATCTAGCCACCACAAAAGCAACAGCCTCCTTGCAGGATGATCTCCATCACCTCATTGAGAACCTGAAGAGCCGGGAGGTCTTGAGAGAGTCACATCAGCCTCAGATGTGTAGGTTTTGTTTTATTTTGAAGTTTAGGGGCATGGGTGAGGCTCATGCTACAGGAATGGAAGATTCTGATTCATTATGAGAGTCTTTCTTTACTAACTTATTTTTCAAAATCAGTTTTATTTCAGAAATATTTTGATTGCATGGAAATCTGAAGCTTTTTTTCATAATAGGTGGCGATAAAAAATCATTTTCAGGTGAAAAATGTTTCTTTAGTATGTGATACTGTACTCTACATAGAAGGTTTGCCTAAACACTGATCTCTTCTCTTCTTTAAGGGTTTTCAAGTTATTTTGATTAATGTAAGTTTTAAGATGGCCATGGTTATTTAATTAATAAATACAAGAAAATAAAAGAAATTTGACGATCTCTCTGATCTACAGAAGACATTTGCTTACTAGAAAAACTACTTACAGATTTTGTACCATATGTTAGCATTCAGAGATACGCGATTCAAAAACTGAGGAGCCTTTACTAAATTATATTTTCTGAAATTATTTAGCCTAGAGTTGATGGGTTAGAAAGTAATAATTACAGGCTACCTAAGCCGTTTGAAGGGTGACTTATGGAAGTAGTCAGCTATAGTGGGAGGATTCCTTATGAAGTCACCATGTGACAGTGATCGAGGCACATAAATGTTTCTACAATATTTAAGAATGTGACCCAAGTAATTATTGTGGAGTACATAAATGTTAACCTCTTTTTATTAAACTCATTAGCTTTTGAAAGCAGTAATGAAAAATGTTGACTTAACAGGTGTACAGTTTCATAGAACAAACTGCCTTCAGGGAGATTCTGCAATGGGGTTCATTCTGCAGCATTAGAGCTGACTTGTCATATTAATAGCCTGCACCCGCCTGTGAAAGCCTAAAAATGGTATTGCAGTACTCTGTGATGTACAAAGGACATTGTATGAGCACTGAACAATCGTACTTACATTTCTCACAAAAAAATAACCGTTTTTCCCTTCTCTCCACGAAATCAGTATAAGAATCCAGATACCAGTGTTTGTAAAGATATATAAACCATCTTTATGCTGTGTACCGTTATTTTAAACACTTGTGTTTTGCACTTTAATTTCACTTTCATGCTGCTGCTTCTTTAGGAGATGTGTTCAGTACAGAGCAAAAATGCAAATAGGAATTAAGCACATTCTTCTCTTCTGTATCTGGTTTTTGTACAGATCGCTCCATACTATAAACATTACTTGATAAGCAGGTTTTCAGTCTGTGATTAGCTAAGAATTTTATCTTTTTATTATTTTAGCAGGCCTACTTAAAGATCAGCTGATGGATATTGATGCTGTCACTAAATTACTGTTCATCTTGAACTTGTCTGGCATAACTTCATGAGCTTCATTTCATGAATTATCTTGCCCACGTTTTATTGTTTTTTGGCAGTGCCACAGTGCTAGGTGAAGTCCCTTAATAAAAGCACTGACTTGTCAATCTGCTTGGTGGTTAGACATCTAAAACATTATTATCTAAGTGACAATAACTTTGTGGTATTACAGTAACACTTTGCTTACTCAAATAAGGTTGAACCAATCTTTGTGTGAGATGCTCAGTGAAGAGGTGCAAGAAGTAGCCCAAATTTGAGTTCACTGTCTAAATAGATAACGTTGGGTAGGGGTGAAAGGAAATCAGATGTAGAGATAGAAAATTACTTATCTGAAGTCGTAAGGCAAATTCCTGAAAGAACCTAAAATAGAAGCCAGGTCTCCTGTGTCCCATGAATATTCTCTTTGACTTTCCCCGAGGAGGCATTTGTGTATTGTGGAAAATGTCTTGGCAAAAATATCTTAAACCTCTTGTTCTGCAGCAGCTTTGTCCCCTTATTGAGCCTTTGTCCCCTTATTGAGTCTTTGCTTCCTCTTCCCTGTATGCACCAGCCTCTTGCACCGCTGTCACTTGCTTCAGTTGTTGACATGGACATTCATGCTCTTTGTCCAGTTCCTGGTTTTCTTCACATCTCATTGTCATTTGGGTTTTGGTTTAGGAGTCTCTCTATTTTGTTCCTCCTTGGTGTAACTGCAGTTACAATCCTAATGTTTTCCTCTGTCTTGTGTGTCTTTGTTACTGACTTGTGTGTAGTTTACGGACTAATGAGTTTCTTACCTTCTTTCTAAAATGCCTCTCCCCAGGGCTTGGTAGTTCTCCAGTGCCAGCTATGTACACCTGCAGCACACTGTTGTATTTTATACTGGACTATTTTTTCAAATTTCAGGTGCTGGCAAATCCTGCAGTGTTGTACTTCTGTGAGCTGTGTCCTTTCCTTTCATCCTTCTGGAAGCTCTTTGTATCACTTTTTGTCACATCTGCTGCAAGCTGCTTGTTGTGGCCGCCCCGCATTCCAGTGTGCCACCTCTGGATTCGGGCAGCTCAAATAATCTTCCTCTTTCTTTTCCTGTCATGCTGCACTAACCCCTTGTGGCTTCCTTTCTTCCACATCCGATTCAAGCACCTTATTTTGAAAAGTCCATGTATGTGGTGCTGCCCTTGCTTGGCACACCGCATCCATTTGCTCTACCTACATTACTCCCACAAAGCAAAACTCCTTTTGAGTCTTCAAGTTGTTAAATGCCAGCCTATTTTCCTTCTTGCCATGTATTTCCCTTCTGCTAAATGTTATGTATTAAATACCTGCTGTCTCTTCATGAATGTTTCTGTGGGGCTTTACAGAACTGAAGTAATATGTTGTGATTTAAACCTGCTTTGGTAAACCCTTCAGAAATCTGCTACATAGAAGAAGGTATTAAATCAAAAATCAAGCACTCTGTGAACAGGTTAAAGAAAATGGAGTGTATTCAGAACATCAACTTCCACCTGGTGTTTCTGCCTCAGGTTGTGAACTTCTTTGACACGAGACTGGCCCTTGGGTTTATAACAAACTAAGAGTTACTGAGCTGCTTTGTTGTACTGCACATGTAAGGATATTTGAAAAAAGATCAAACCAATCATTTGTTGTATGAAGAAAAGAAAAAAAAAAAAAAAGTGAAGTCCCGCTTGGACGAAAGAGCTCTTTCCCAAATTAAGCAGAAGAAAAGCTCATAGTAAGGCCCGTGATAAGTTACCAAGGTTATTGGGAAGACCAAAGAATGGGATTGGGAATTTCTGCATTAATAAGAAACCCAAAGTGACTGCAAAATGAGAGGAAAGGAAATGGGAATTATTTAAATACATACTCTAATAAAGCATTTTGGTTTTTGGTTCATTCAGGACAGCACAATTATCTGTGTGCGGGAAGGAACGACTGCATAATTGATAAGATTCGGAGGAAGAACTGCCCAGCCTGTCGATTACAGAAATGTCTGCAAGCTGGAATGAATCTAGGAGGTAAGTAGAATATTAATAGTTTGGTCTCTTAATTTGATTAGGCAAAAATATTGGAAATGTGCAGCCTTTTTATAGTTCTGGCAGCTGCATAATCTCAGAAGTTTAAGGTGGAATTATCCTGAAGAAGTGCTTAATAGCTAATAAACTCTATTGTCATTCTAAATCAGCTTTTGGAGATACGTATTCTATGGCTCAGAAAAAAGAAAAGTGGGTGTTTTATGATGACAGTAATTTTACTGGAATCTCATATAGCTAAAAGTGTTAAGGCTTCAAGGCTTGCATAATTTTTTTTGGTGATGAGCATTCTCTAGAATACTAAAAAACATTTTATACCATCATGGAAAACAAATGCACACACAGTGAAACCTCTCAACTTTTTTGTTGATGCTTATTCGGCATCAACTTATCCACATCAACTTATATTGATTCATTTCTGCAACTGTTTGTGTATGCAATTATTTTGATGATGTTACTCTGTCTTTCATATGCCGATAACAAAAGGCAAAAACTTGTCTTAATAATTAAAAGTATCTTGAAAACTGTATTTTAACAAAACTTATAATAGTTTTTTCCATTGTTTTAATTCTTCAATTACAATGTCTACACAATTCTGGCTGTGCTTCAGTAGGCATCTTGTTACGAGTCATCTCCCTGAGCAAATTGTATTATAAATCACTTTTTCCCCCAACTCTCTGGTTTATTATAGAGCCTGTGACTGGGGGTTTGGGTACTGCTACAGGTCCTTTCCCTGATGCACAGAGTAACCATTTCCTTAGGATGTTTTTACTGTTCCAGAAAGTTATAACATGGTCACATAATTCCTCCAGATTCTTTCCTCTCTCTCAATTATTTTTTTTATCCACCTGGACCTATTGTTAGAACTAATTTAGCTTATTTCTATAGACAGATTTAGCTGCTTGTCTTTCATAGGTTCTATGCAAAATGAAGGCTCGTGTGCTTCCTGACGCCTTTTCTACCTCCCCATTTTCTTTTTGTGCCTTATCTTCTGGCAGAAATGCTCAAGCAAGCTGTTCTTCACTGGTTTTCCAGAGTAGCCCTATCCTTTTCCTGCATTAGGACTGTTTTCACTCCCTCTACCAGTTTTGAGATGCTGCATTTCCCCCTAGGCCCCTTGTTTCTGATTCCTAAAGGAGAACAGGACAGATTGTTGGGGGTAAACTTAGTGCAATGGGGTTGCTTTTACCACTTGCCAGTGTACTGTAAACGAGGAATATGTTGAAAAAACTTCCCTTCTGTTGGATCTTGGTAGTCTGCTGGGATTTGTTTGCAATTCCAGATCTTCATTTAATGACCCAGGAGGCAGAGCCTATCTCTACAATGCAGTCATAGAGGCGTGCAGATGAGCTTTGTGGTTTTAACTGTTTTGGTGATTTCCTTCACTTAGAGAAACTAAGATGAAATTCTCACTCCTGATTCAATCCCTTTCTGCCACATAAGGGAACTTAAATGGCATAAAAGAGTCCTCCCATCATTGCGGTGGAGGAGATGGGAGGGACGTGGCTGCGGGTAGGGATGCAATATGGTGCCTTGTGCATGGTTCAGTAGAGAAAGGCCAGGTTGGAGGCAGGGGGAGGTCTGCCAGAGAGAAGGTGGCTGCAGCCCAGAGACAGGGCTGCCAAATCATGCTAACAGACCTTTCAGTCTTTCAGCTGGCCCCAGTCTGGCAGGAAACGTTGATGGCTTAAAGCCATTAACAGCTTAAGTCCTCCTTCCTCGGTGGTGCACTTTGCATCGGGCATCTCTGGAGGAGCAACACGGTATCTCAGACTTAATTTTGGGAATTTACGTGTGCTGTTTCAGGGATTTCAGATATGATGGAGATCATAATGAAAAAAAAGAGGCTGAAGTGGCAAGAGTAGTTATTAATGCAGACTTGGAAACAGTAATTTTCTTTTCACAGAATTTTCCAAGGTTTGGTACTAAGAAACAATTTTTCATAATTAACTTGAGTATACAGTGTGTGTTCACGTTGTTATTAAGATACATGAAAGCTTGTAGTTTCAGCAGTGGACAGCCTACTTTTGCCAAGGATATACACTACTCCAATAAAAATTGACTTTTACCTGTTTCTGGTTTGGACATATAACAAAAACATGCAAGTATTTCGTTAGGCATTGTGAGCAGTAAAGAGCTGGAGGAAAATGAATTTATAAATGTGATTTAGTTCAAATCCTATTTGCAGCATAGTACTCTCTCTAGCTGAGTCACACTGCACAGTGCTGTGCTCTTTGTGTGGTAGATCTAATTTAAGCTCTCACCCTCCAATTGGAAGCCAAGGTAAACACAAAAAACAAACGGCATTGGAGATGCCGATGTGTCTGGTTCATGGGGAAAACAGCAAGATGATATGCAAAAGGGTCATAAGCGTAGCTCAGGGCTGAGGAGTGGGCAAGCTGCTGAAGCCATGGACATTTCTTTTCTACTTGCGGACGATTACAGTGATTTATGCCCTCGCTTTGATGGGGGAATAAAGCAGTTGATACAGAAGAACTGTTGCTGTACAGAACAAGCTGCTGTCTACCATGGGCTGGAAAAAAAACTTGACTCTCTCTGCATCCCTCTCTGTCCACAGGGAGGCTGCACCCTAGGCTGCCACCCAGCTCCCAGTTACCACAATGGGGTGTTTTAGAAAACAAAGAGAAAACATCTTGTAATGTGAAATTTTCTGATTGTCTTCCTACTGTAACTGAAGATACTCATCTCTGTAGTAGAAAACTGGAAATCAGAAAGATTTTCCCATGTTTCCTGCAACACATTTTTGCTCAATCTCTGATCAGTCTACTGATCTTTGGTGTATTTTTTTTCTAGTTATATTCTTTCTCAGAATTTTTTTAATGTTCTTTCTTTTGTTTACTGTGCCAAAGTGTTGCAGGTTTGTTTTGATCAGGTATCTTCAACTTCCCAGCATGCTAACTATTTTTTTCTATACAAAAAATAATATTTTGATGTGTGGCAGCATGCCATGCTTTAAGCACCTTTTACAAAAATACGTGTAATTCAGTGCTACAAACTACACCTTTTTATGAATGCTCAACCAAATTAATGTAGCAGTTTTATTGTTTACCTCCTCCTTTTGTTTGTTGAAAAATTGTAGAGTTCTCCATGCTCTTATCCTCTAATAGTCTTTAGAGAATTATTCATCAAGTCAGCAAATAATTTACCTAATTGCGTTCTTTTCTCGATTTTTGTTTTGATTTCATAAGAAGCATCTGCAACCTGTAATTTCTGCGAAGCTGAAGTTGCCAAATACCAAATTAATTCATCCTACTCATTTCTAGAAAGTGTGCCTGTGCACTGCAGACAGACACATCCCTTCAGCAGGCAGGACTCTCAAACTTTTTTGGGAATCATAGTTTGTTTGTTGTGTGGTTGTTGTTTTTTTTAAGCTCCAGTGCCATATGCTAGACTTAATTATTGGAAGAGATTCAGAGTGAGCAACTGCACTATGAAGGTATGCTGGCCCATTTTTGGTTTATGCTCTTTTCAAGATTCTGTAATTAATTTTCAGTTAATTATGGACCAGAATGACTTCATGAGTTGTGAAGTTTCTTCCAGCATACGCTGTGATCAGATTTGTCGAGTCTCTCACTTCCGCACGAGACATTTTTGTTCGACTCCCACCTCGCGCTGCCGTTCCTTGCTCACGCCCGTCCCCACAGCAGCCTGGGGGGATCGTGCTCAGACCCTGTAGCCCCACACAGGTGCTCAGTGCAGCCTCTCGCACACCACCAGCTGTGCCCAGCAAGGCAGCAGCCTCCCGGTTTCACTCATGCTGCACACCACACTCCGTGCTGAAAAGCTGGAGAAGGGAAACGTTTTGTGTGGTGTGGCTTGAGAGGACCCCATCCCACCACTTCACTGACCCTTTTATAGGCAGGTTCGTCCTTGCTCCTCTGGTGTGACCTAGTGACCAAGCAGCCCTCCTGCTGCTGCTGCATGAGCACTGAAGGTCCCTCTTCTGCTATGTGATGCGTTATATATGCTTACAGGACAGAAAGGTCAACACCTTTTTGGTGTAGGACCAGGATCCCTTTCTGCCTCAGCTCCCATATAAAGCAGTTCTGAGACCTAGCAGCTCTGCTCCCCCACAACAGTAAGCAGAGAGCTTGCTGAAGTACCCTTCAGATATTGAAGGGAAATAAAGTAGATTTCACCTTGCAAATTACATAGTTCATCGCTCTGTCTGCAGAGACTGCCTGTGAAATCTGAATCTTGGTTTTGCATACATTTACATATGTAAGACACTTCATGCGCAAGATGCTGTGTGTGATTTGTAGTCTTTGCTTGCACATCTCCTTATTTTTTATACATTAAAATATTTCAATAATCTGAAAAATAGATTAAATGAGAGAATCAGTAATAAGATACAGTATTTCACCTTTTTGCCCAGCTTTCCATTTTCTGTTTAATAACTTATACTAGTAGAGATTTGAAACTATGATATTATTTTCAGTTACTGCAGCTTATGTGTTTATATTATATTTTTTTTAATATCTTTTTGAGAGAAAGAAAGCAGTTGGGAGAAAAGGAAGAGAAAAAAAATACAAGTATAGGAAAAACTGAAAACTAAGAAGAACTTAAATACAGCACCTCCTGGTCTACCAACTTACTGCTGAACAAGGTTTCATAAATTTGAAAGGAAAAAAAAATCCTCTGTGTAAGAAACCATAAAGCAATTTTGAGTACATGTATGGTTAATTTTTATTTTTCATTTAAAATTTAACTGCGAGGCATTTTGAAATGCCAATTGACTTCAACTGCATTTTTATTTGCGTTTATTATGGAGCATTTTCCTCTTACGGAATCAAGAAATCAAGTCCTTTTTTTTTTTTTTTTTTAACTTGAAAATTCAGCTGGGTTCATGTTAGTTCTTCTGCGAGACTTTTACCAATACACTGCAGTTTAATGAATTTTTTTATGGTTTTGTAAAACAAAATCTTATGTTGTCAATTTTTCTTGGATTTTAGCTGGACTAACCTAGTAGTGGTACCTATCATTGATTTGGCTGTCACTAGTATTGTTTCAAAGAGCATTCTTACTTTTCTAGATGCTATAGTTTAAGAAAACATTTGTGTTAGATAGAAATCCCTCAAATTATGAGATTGTGTTAAAATCTGTGCTTTCTCCTAGCAGAGAAAGTGCCACTGATTTTCTTGCTCTTGTTTGCAGTGTACGGCGTATTGAGCCCAAGTCAATAATAGAACTGTAAGAGGTTGTAGCCTGCAACCATGCTGCCTTGTGGTGTGATTTCGTTAGGTCACATAAATTTGGCCTGTACTCTAAGATGGTTCAAAGGGGAATATCCATGTTGCTGCACAGAGTCCATGTTGGTGACTCTTCAGAAGAGTTCCTCCTGAGTGAGGGCCAGCTGTCTTTAAGGCAGTGCTGTTGCTGCACCACCTCCCCACCCTGCAAAAAAAAAAAAAAAAAAAAAAAAAGCAATCTTCAGGAATGATTTTTTCCTACTTCTGTGTCTGTTTTCCTCCATGTTACAAGATACTGCCCTTGTCCTGCTCCTGAACCCACTAAGGTTTCATCTGAACCATCCTCAAGAATAGTGTAGGTAACTATCTGAACAGTCACTTGAACCAACAATTAAGAAACTCTTTGGGAACGATGAAAAAATGCAGAATTTTGAAGAGGGTTGGTAATCTCTCAGGCATTGATTAAAAAACAGTATTGAAAGACTGTTCTTGTACTTTGCATTTTGCTGACGATTTTGTTTCATACATGATGTCAGCTCAAGAAGGCGCACTGCAGCAGTCCAAAAGCACACAAGTCACATGCAGCAATCTGTAATCAAACTCATAATCAGGTTCCTGTTCTCAGTCCCTCTTTGTTTTTTCAAGTTTTGCTAGTTTCAGCTCTGCCTTCTGACTCGCATCCAGCTGCCAGCCCCGTTTGTCTTTCCTCCAGGAACAGCCTTTCAGGCTTTTGGCAAAGGCCTGCTGAACTCCAGACTTCCCTGTTTCATCTGCTGGATGCTCCATCGTACCATTCATGGCATAACACCCTCGGCTGCCAGCTCTGCAAAGGAGTTGCAACTTTTCAAGTCTCCTGCTGGGAGTACGTGCCCCGGCCTGCCTGGCGTCACGTGGCGGCACTGTGCATGCAGGCTCTCTGAGGTTTTGTCTGATTTCAGCCCTATACATCTCTCGTTGCACGGGCTCAAAAGGTGCTCTGTCCTGAGCTGGCCATGTTGTGCACTTGGGTTTTTGCTTTGGTTAGCACCAAAAGGCTAAGAGAGGCGATCAGAGCCTTCACAGAAGAAGGTTTAGGTCCTCCCAGAAAAGGTGAAAAAAAAATCTCCAACCTTTGTGCCGTTGTTATGCGATGCAACTGAAGCAAAGCAGTAGATCCTGCTTGGGTGCTGTCTGCCAGGTGTTGGCTGGCTGTCTTCTGTGAATTCAGGCTGCAGTGCCTATGAGCTCTCAACCTTTTCTGTTACTAGGGCTTCACCTCTAGGATGCTCTCAGGATAGAGGACAGCTCTGTCTTCTTGACACCCTGGGACTAAAGATGACTCCCCTTTTTACCTCGGTGTCCTGGTACAGCACTTCTCTGCCTTGTGGGGAATTTAAATTTAACAACCTGTTCTCCTACCGATCCTGAAATGAATTGTTTAACTTTGTCACCCACAAAGATGCATAAAAGCAAGCAAGCAAGCCCATTACACCTCTGTTTATTCTTTTGTCTCCTTATGCTGGAGCAGACCAGAATCCCCTTTGCTGTTTCCAAAATTCTCTTTGCAAAGCTCTCAATGTTTTGTTTTTTCCTGAACCACCAAATTATTGCATTTCCTTCCTCAGTGTTGTGAGTCCATTTCCGCACAGTAAAACAGTAGTCCTGGCTATGAAAGTATGCCTGTGTCTACCGTTCCTCTTTCCAGAGCTGCTGGTTATCACCAGAGCCCTTCTGAAACCTCACCCTGTAGTCTGTGATGGTGTGTTTCCATTTCTCACTTCCCCTTCACTGCAGAAAGCTGTAGAGGCAAGAGGAACTTGTCCTTTTAGCTTCAGCTGAGCCATTGCTTCAGAAAGTTTCCACCTGAGTAAAAAGATGTGAAGGTTTGACTTGCCATTTCTGACACTACCTTGGGCAAATTACGGTAGGCTCACTGTGCCGAGCAGCAGTTTTTGTTAAAACCCTCAATAGTTGCCTACAGGCACACTGTGGGCCAATTTGGAAGAGCCTAACGTAAAGCAATGAGGGTGATCAGCAGTCTTAAAACCTTGGCTGGTGGAGACAGATTGAGTTAGTTGGCATTGTTTAGTCCAAAAAAAAAAAGACTGAAGGGAAGGTTGAAAAGAAGGAAGATACAGGTGTCTTCAGAAACATGAAGTGTTGCAGAAGAGGAGGAGGAGATGATCTGCTTTCTGTGTCTGTGAAAGGCAGGGCAAGAAGTAATGAGCAGCAAGGAAGATTGAAGTGAGGAAATGGAAAACTAGAATAGTTAGTCTGGGAAAGATGTGAGCTCTGTCACTGGGCGTCTCAAAGATCAGTTAAGACAAACATTTGTCAGAAGTGATGAGGCTGCAGCTGGTCCTGGTTTGAGAAAGAGGATGGATCGTACAGCTGTCCTACGTCTCTTCCAGACTGTGATTAATGTTAGGTAAGCGGACATAAGTTAGCTAATTTGTGTGCAAATCAAAGAAATATGAAAATGTTACTTCCATGTGACAAAAAGACATTTGAGATTCTCTGTCCGCTGTGCGACAGCATGTTTTGAAGAAGCAATGATGCTAAAATTCTGCAAATTGTGCACTTTCTTCTGACGTTGTGTTGCTTTTTTGATTGTCTGCTACTTTGGCACTTCACAGGTTTCAACTTGATTCTAGAGCTGTGGTTTACTCCAGTAATGTCACAGGGAAAATTATTCAATCACAGATTGTGCCTTAGCACGTGAATTTGTTGTTCTTTCTCCTTGTTCTCACATATGTAGTTTGCTTCAGAATTACCTTAGTAACTTGTATTTTGTTTTGAATCCTGTTTCCTTCTTTTTTTCCACCAATTCCCAAGTGCATGGCTTTCCATTTTTAGTACCTGTGTTTTGCTAAACTAAGTGTGAGAAGTAGCAAGGATATCTGGCTCATAAAGCAGACTTTGGAGTTAAATGTTAGCAGAAAGAACAATCCACGGTGGGTTTTGAAGGAAATTTAGAGCAAACATAAGCCTTAGAAGTACACAAGAGGCAAGAAGGTGGTGTTTAACAAACAGGAAAACAAAGTGAAGCCACCAGTCAGCATGTTTGAGAGCCACCCAGTACGACACAGCTTCCTGCAAATCGACGTGGGTGATTTATGTGCACTGGGTGTAAACTCGGGTAGCTCTTCTCCCCCTTCCTCCAGTGCTCTAATGTTTGAGTAATGGCAATCTTCTTCCCTGCATAACATCCCTGCAGAAGGAGCAAGAGAAGGAAGACATGGTGAAACATGAGCTTACAACACCAGTCCGTCCCCTGTGAGGAGACTGGTCAGTAAAAAGCAGAGGAGATACCAATGTGGGATGATTCTCATGCCTCAAAGCCATGCGGTTGTCATCCTGGAAAGAAAGCAAGCTGAGGAAACTTGTGTGTAACTTCTGGGTCTGCAGGTGGCCCAAGCACATTCAGGCATGTCATTTACATATCTCCTCAGAGAGGCATGTGTCAGTTTTAGTCATTATTGGCATTTCTTACACAACTACTTCAGCTTTGGGAGAATTTAGAAATGTGCCACACTGTCAGTTGTGAAGACATACTCGGGTCGTATGATTCAAATCATGCTTATGGGTAATTTTGCAGAGTTGCATTTTCCCTGGAAAGGTTCTTAATATCACAGGGTAGTACATACAGGACGTTTTAGAAATGGTCAGGGTGATTTAGTAAAGCAGTTGATTAACATGGTTATATTCTTTTTTTTTATGACTAATCATAAACTGATGAAAAATGTGGTTGATACAACTGCAGAAGACAAACATCCAGCTTATGTTTCGCAGATAGGATTGCTGTTCTGGTAAGCAGGGCAGAAGATTTCTGGAAGATGAAGGACAGACCAGCAGCAGTAGGATCTATAAGAAATAAAGTCATTTGAGAGAAATCATTTGAGACTTGATGAAAACAGAGGATATGGAAATCACGCAGGTGAGGAAATGTGTCTCAAAAAGTTTTGCTGCTTGGAAAAAATACCAATGCCTACTGAATTAACAAGAAAGACCACAAAGGGAAGTGCAGCACTTACGAAGTGGAGCTCTAGTAGTAGTAGTGAAGGAATGAAAATGAAGTATTTAAAGCATGGCGCACTCTTTAGCATGAAGTGGAAGCACGAGCACTTGAGATTCAGAATGAGAGGTGCTGTGAAAATGTTTGCTTATTGATGATTTTGAGAAACTCTGAATGTGTTGTTGAGAAGCCGTGTCTCCAACGTAGGTACAAAGAGGGTATTTGACACTCAGTAAATGTCTATAGGACTGTATCAGGACCAATCGGGATGGCTTAGTGTTATGATCAGAATGAAGGGCACATAAATCACAGAACAGGCTTGGTATTGGGTATCAACCCAAATAAAATCAGGAGAGAAGACTTGGATGAGGAACGCCTGCAGAAGGTTGGATGAGAATGGGTATCTTGGGAGGGAGGTTGTCACTTGGCACAAGGCAGAAACCAGTGATCATAGCCAAGAGCATTCAGTCTGGTACATTGGAAGATTTCAAAATCTGTTCTCCAAAGTTTCCCTAACTTTGTTTTTAACCAAATTATTACCAATGCCAACAGCTCAAGCTGCTATTGTGCTGTTGCTGCGGGTGTTCTGGAGTTGTAGGTGAAAAGCGCTGGAATTGTATGTGACCTATACTTTGCATTCTTTGTTGGTATTTTACTGCTAGTCTTTAAATCTATTTGATGAATAGTTGAAACTAGCAATGCATTTAGTAGACAACAGCTCAAAAATCATAGAATTTGCCATCCATTTGATGAATGAATAAATAATCAGTAAAATATGAGTTATGGGAGCATCTGAAAAGGACTGATTAAGATTGGCTTTCATCAAAATTATAATTTTATTTTGTAAGCTTTTTATAAGGCTTTGTTTATCAGATGATTTAAATATTTAGTAAATACATTTCTTTTGAAATTAATGAAGAAGCACACAAGGGAGTTTTATGTACCAAAAATGTTAGCTGTGAGGCTGTATTATGTCAGTTTGGGATTTTATATGAAATATATGTGGGGGAAATTTTCATACTTTAGACATTTCTCATTAAAAATCTTTATCAAAAACAGCTTGATTTGATTTTAACAGGAAACCACTAATTGGCATTTGGTAAAAGTTGTTCCCACACGGGGAGGAGTACCCCTATGAAACTGTTATTTTTCAATTAATTATCACTTTGAGGATTGCTGAGAAACAAGCAAATGTGTTAGACATTTTCCCTGACAACCTAAATATTCCTGTAAAATGCACTTTGGAACTCAGCTTTCTTTTGTCACTTTTGTCCGTTATCTCTTCATAAATGCATAGCCCGAAGCTCAGCGTAGCTTAAAAACGGATTAATTCCTCCTGTCTTCTCTTCCTAAACCTTCCCCAGTGCCTCCTCTTCTTGATTGCTGGGGACAACATCACTGTCTCATCAGACAAGTACATAACCTGAGCTTCGTCGCTGGGTCAGACCTCAAAATATGCAAGATTTTATCTGGACTTTCACTTTAATTTTTCCGAGAGGCAGCTATGATAGCTTCTGCGCTGTCTTTGCAAGGCTGCTCCTTTTATCAGTGCTCCAAAGACTATCCCTGCGAGCAGATCTCTGTGGCTGTGGATCCACAGTCCTGGATCCTGCACGCAGTGAGCCAATGAGAGGAATTTGTCTGTTCCATAAAATGTGTTCAAGTGCTGTTATGAAGTGCCACCTCCCTGTAGGTTTTTGTACTTCACTGCTCGATTTCTCCAGCCATAACTATAATAAGGAGGGAATGTAGAATTATCATCAAATTTTGCGAAGAATTCTCATTAAGTGGGTGCATAATTATTTGAAATAACATTATCCGAAAGTAGCTGTGAATGGTTTACTATTATACTGGAAGGGTGTCTGAAGTAGGGTCCTGTTGAGGGTTAGTTCTGGGTCTGCAATTTCACTAATTACTTGGATAACAAAATCCAGAGTAAATATGTAACTACAGATTTGGAAGTTCTCCTCTGTGAACAGAATCAGAAGTACTTTTGGTGCTGGTCTCTGAAATCAACACGGTGGCATTTTCAGTGAAGTGCAGAGGGTTACACTGAGATTTCAGGCATGCTGGTATGAAATAACAAAAAGCAGCTGTTTTGGGAACTGCTGAGAAGAGCGAACTGTGGTTGCATAACATTAAATGAGTCAATAATGTAAAATAGGCAAATCTGATACAAAGGTATTATTCCCTTCTCATCAGAGATGGCAAGCGTGGGCCTGCTGACTGTGGTTTCAGTACTGCTGGTCAGGGTGGTGGGGCTGGGACAACCTCGTGAATCGGTCACTTCCCTTCCTGTGCCAGTTGGTAGGATTGCTGGTACCTGTGTCCTTCCCGATGGGTATGTCTCATCTCATTTTAAGATCTCCAGTGTGGAAGTCTCTGTTGTTTCCCTTGATAATCTTTGCCTGTTTTTCACAGACCTTTACATTTTAACTCCACACAAGACCACCCAAAAACCAAACCCTATGTCTGAGAGCATTGTCCAAAGGCTTCTTGAACTCTGTCAGGCTCAGTGCCATGACCACTGCCCCGGGGAGCCTGTCCCAGTGCCCAACCACCCTATGGGTGCAGACCCTTTCCCTAACCCCCAGCCTGACCCTCCCCTGTCCCAGCTCCATGCCGTCCCCTCGGGTCCTGTCGCTGTCCCCAGAGAGCAGAGCTCAGCGCCTGCCCCTCCGCTCCCCTCGTGAGGGAGCTGCAGGCCGCCATGAGGCCTCCCCTCGGCCTGCTCTGCTTGGGGCTGAGCAAACCAATCGACCTCAGCCACTCTTCCCCTCTAAACCCTTCGTCAGCTTCCTAGCTCTCTTTTGGACACTCTCTAATAGTTTTGTGTCCTCCTTATATTGTGGCACCCAAAACTGCACACAGTACTCAAGGTAAGGCCACGCCAGCGTAGAGCAGAGCAGGGCAATCCCTCCCCTAGACCAGCTAGCCACATCATGCTCGATGCACCCCATGGTAACGCTGGCCCTTTTGGCTGCCAGGGCACACTGTTGACTCACGTTCAACCTGTTGTTGCCCAAAATGCTTGGATCCCTTTCTGCAGGGCTGCTCTCCAGCCTCTCATCCCCCAGTTTATATTTATGTCCAGGACTGCACCATCGCAGGCAGGTGCAGCACGCAGCACTTAGCTCCTGATTCATCATGTGCAGTTGGTGATTGCCCAGCTCTCTTGTCTGTCTCTCTGCAAGGCTTCTCCATCCTTGAGGGAGTCAACAGCTTCTCCTAACTCAGTATCATCTGTAGAGTTGCTTAGTATGCATTTGAGTCCTGCATTAAGATCAATTATGAAGAACTGACCCCAAAATGGTGCCCTGTGGAACCGCACTACTGACTGGCCACCAGCCTGTTGTAACCCCATTTGAGCTCAACCCATCAGCCAGTTGTTCACGAAATTTCATGTGTTGTGTCTAGAGAAAGGTGTATACAGACTAGAGACAGCACAAGGAACACAGATAATTAGAAGCTTAGGGAAAAAAAATATATATATTTGTAAGGAAGAGTTGAAGAAACACAATTTAAGTTAGTGTAGAAGAGAGAAACATATTCAGACTTCCAATTCAAAAAGTGGTATAAAGGATGGGACAGGAAAGATAATTTGTTTTTTATGACCACTGGGGGGATGATGAAGAGAAATCAACTTCAGTACAGAAAAAATGATTTGGAATAAGAGATGTTGGGGAAAAACTGAGTAGTTAAATGTTGGAGAAAGATGGGGGTTGTTGTGAGATTGCCTTTGTTGGAGATTAATAACATAGTGGGCTGGGCAGAGTATAGTTGATGATCCTACTCAAAGCAAGAGGATAAACTGCTTCACATGCATCGTCTCTGTGCTCTGCAATGTGGGGCAGCATTACACTGTGCTGGATATTGGGATCTGTTCCAAACGAGGCAAGATGCAAACATTTCTGAAACTGACATATGAGCAAGCAAAGTACGAAGCAGTAAATATTTATTTAGTTACAGATAGTTTTATTAGTAGTTTAAATCAAAGAATTTAAATACATTTAAATGAACACAATGAAAAAAATGTACAATTATGCAGATTAAAATGTACTTTTGGAGCTTTTCCTTATCCCTATACTTTACCTCTCTTTTGGGTATACTGAGTGTGAACTAAGAGCAAGAGTGGCTGGCATTTATAGATGTGCTTGGATGTTTTTGTCTGGCCAAAGACAAATAAAATGTGACATAGCCATAGATCAGTCTTCATGCACGTTTATTCCTTGTCTTTAAGCTGTCCAATCCTGTCAGATTAAAGTGTTACTTATTAATTAGTAAGCAGCTGTGAATGGTGTTGGCAATGCCAAACTCTGTCATTATTTCCGTTCTGCCTACCGTTTCGTTCTGCTGAATTCAGTCACTGGCTCTCATCTTATTCTCCACTAAAAGCACGCTTCTGCTGGTAGAGGATAAGAAAGATATTTGGATTTTTTCATAGCTTTGTTACTTAAATTAAAAATTCTACCTGTATACTGATTCCTCAGGCTCACAGCAAGTGATACAGCTTTCTATCACTTTGTATCTCCTCAGGGACAGAGCTGTCAGAAACTGCTTCTAAAACTTATTTTGCTCTGTAAAGGTGGGACCTTTATCTTCTTTCTCACCAGCTGCAGCCTTCCTTTCTTTGTATATTTAGATAAACTGCGTGGTCCAATTCAGTGTATCTCAAATGCTGTTGCAGAAACCACCCTTGAAGGGCTACTGCTTTGCAAGTGCAATGTCCGTTTGATACTGTCATACATGACAAATCTAAGTAATTTTGTGCTCTTCTTTTCAGTCCCTGTACAACTTGTCCCCTGCCACTGTTGTTTTCTATTTGCTTTCTCCCCTTGGTCTGCCCAGTCAAACTGGTGACTCATTCTCTTGGGCATGCGAGTCTCCAAGATTTGTACCCAGGTACAAATCCTCTTACGCGCAAGACAACACTCAGCTTCACGTTTAGAGGTTCTTCATCAACCGCAGCTCTACTAAAAAGCAATAGTTTGCTTTCCAAAGTGGGTAATCAGTTTAAGGAAGCTTTAAGATCCTGTCCTTGTTGTTCCCTTCTTTGTTTCTTGAAGAATAAAATGTGCATGCCTGCATGCACTTTTTGTAGGACTAATACTTGTACGATCTTGTTTGGATTATTGCTTTTCACTTTATTCCATGTGTGTGTATATATATAAAATGTCTATGTTATTATCTAGAATTTGCTCAACTAAATCTCTTACCCATTGTGCTAGACACTTAAGTGAAAAATATGTCTGTACCAAGATAGCTCAAAATTTTCATATATGTCAAGATACAGCAGACTGGGGGAAGGGACACACTATTTGTGGTAGCAGTAAAATAGCTAATGAGAACAGATGTCAGCTCACTGAAGCAAGTGAGGCAAAGGCACCAGGCAAACACGATGGAAAGTTTCAAAGGAGGAGAAAGTGGCATTTTGTTGGCGCATTTATCTGTGCAAAGGTGGAAGCAAGCGATAAAGTGCGTATGCTCGGTGAGGGCTCAGGAAAGTCTTCCCAAAAGCTGTTGTGGCTGCATCAAGGGAGACTCAGCAGCTTGATCCTTTGGTGGCTGGTACAGAGCAGTGCCCAGGGTTGTGTTCAGAGGGGAGAAGCAGGCGGCAGCGGAGGGGTGTGCAGGAAAGCTCCAAGACATTTGGTGTGAGGGCAGCGGGACAAAGGAGGATGGGCTTGGGGGCTGGGAAGGAGGCAGTGGTTGTAGCTCAAGTGCAGAGCTTGAGCAGTGAAGCTGGGACCTGGGTGGAGGAGCTCGAGGCTGTGAAATGCAGGTACTGCTGGCAAGGTGTGCAGAGCGGGCTCAGGCAAAGGCAGTCATAGATGATGGGCTTGGGTGAGGAGGATTTTGATGATTCAAGGTGCGTTTCGACTGCAGCGTCTTTTCTGTCCTCACACTGCCTAGATCACTGGTAGTACTATGCAAGTGGTGTTACTTTGATATAATCACAAATTGTACCAGGAAAAAAGGGATCTCTTACATTGTTTGAAGTGCATCTAATGCATTTTTTCCATTTGTCTTTTACATCTATTTACTAAAATATCTGTTTACTAAAATTGCTGGGTTTTCTTCTCCTTTACCTCTTTCTATTTTATTTTTCTTAAACCTCCATTTTTTTCTGTGCTGTGTCCTTTCATGTCCTTTCTGGTTTCCCATTTCCTTCTGCTGATGTTCTCTGCTTTCCACCAGAGGTAGCATATGGTCTTGTAATGTGTTCTTGGTATCACTTACTGACTCAAATATGTCGTGCAACATGGATGAAATTAAGATCTGTTGGGTCAGGATCAGTTTGGTCCTGGCTCTGGCAGAGCTTTAGAAATGATAAATGAGGCTCTGGCTTAGTTGTCTGTATCATGACTTCAGCTTTACAAATAACAATTGCTTTTTGATAGGCAAAAGGCAGGATCTGAATATCATCTCTTAAAGAAAAAAATCTGGTTCTAGGGAATTTTCGGTTGCAAGTATTGTAATTCACATATACCTACACAGAACTATAGGTGATTTTTTTATTTTTTAATTTCTGATTTTGTTTTAGAGCTCTGGATACCAGTTTGAAATTAAGGAGCATTTTAGATTGTTTTCTAAATTTAAGCACTACTACAATTCTGCAACCGAGATATTGCCCTGTTAAAAACTGCTGATTTATATCATATATTTTATTTTTTTTTTATCTACTCTTGATAGTATTTTGTTCTTTGGCATTTTTGGATCCCATTTCTTTACCAACCATACTAATTTTGAGCCTATGAAGAATACTTACCAAATTTGGGGCTGTTTGGAGTTCATAACTTAATTCCTGTTTACTCCCTGGGGATAGAGGGAATAGATTAGCTCCCTCTCAACCCAGCTTGTATAGCATGTGTAAGTTTACTATGGTATCATGTAGTAGCTTAGAATTCTTGTAACTAACCTAAAACATCAGACTTAACCTCTTAAAATTGGGAATGCTGTGGATTTGTAGCTGATTTTCACATCAATTTTATTCAGAAAATAATTTGCAATAGGTTAATGTCTGGTTAATCTCCTGTTATGTGATATGCAGCTGCATAAATGCTGTAGCTGGCCAGAAGACTGCTGAGTGTTTTACCAATCACCTGAAAACTCACAATCATAAAATCATAGGACTCCTGAGTTTGACTTTCTGACAGCAGTCTAACAAGTGAAGGGTCAGTGCTCAGGAGCCAGCTGTCCAAATCTGAATCCACCCTAGTCCCCGGACAATAGCTGTTTTCAAATGATTACACCCAGTCTTTTTGCTGGATTGTAAGTCTGAGACAGCAGTAAGATATCCATCTACCTTACGGTCTTACCAGTGCTTAAGACTGTGTTACAGTGATTGCTGTGCAGCGTCTGGCTTCCTCAGTGCCTCTGCGGGAGCCCCACTGGCCCTCTGGAGGCAGGTGGGACCGATGCTGAGGATGAAGAACCCTGATGCTGGAGGTGAGGCGTGCTCTCCCTGAGGTTTCCAAGCACGTGGAGCAACAGGTGGCTTGGCAGAATTTTAAGGCTTTCCTTTGGACTTGGGCAAAGCTGGGCAAAGGCCCACTCATGAAATCCAGGTAAACGTTTGTTTATTCCTTCCAGGGGAACAGAGAGTGTTATTTTCAGTCCAACCTGTTGCTCATTTATTTATTTCTCTGTTGTACTACGATTTACTGTTGGATTTACAGGGAAGGTCTGTTGGACATGCCTGTTCAAAGTGCAACTTTGTGACCTTTCAGGTGCTTCACCTTACTTCAGTGTTTGTTTTTAGTGTAATGTGCAAGACCTCCTAAAATACTTAACAAAAAATGTGTCGGATATTTAAGGAGTTAGCCTCAGGTATACCTGCAGTGAGTCTTTCACTATTGTTTAGTTTTCTTCAGCTGTTACTCCAGCTCAGATTACTTAAAAATACAGGGGTTACAATATCATGGCTGCAGTAATGCTGGACAAAAGGGGCAAGAAGTCACGGGCAGCACTGCCATCCCAGAGAAGGTCTTATCCCAACCCTAAATACTTGACAGGCTTCCTCTCTGCAGTGTGAATGCCCCATCCCTGTTCTGCACGGAGACCCTGCGACTTCTCAGACATCTCCGCTGAAAAGTCCTGATGAGCGTGGCTTTTCCCTGCCGATTCAGAGGTGGCTTTGTCGGTTTTCTAGTTGGTATTCCAATTAGAGAGCAAATGTGAAAAACACTTTCACGAGGCAGGCTCGGAGTGCGTACTTCTCTGCGCTTGTATTTAATCTTTACTTGTTGGTTTCTGTGGGAGTTACCAAACCAGTTGAGCTAGAGCGCTGGCGTGAAGCCAAATGAAAAATACAGTTTTCTTCACTGTAAACATGACTGTCAAACAGTAATGTTTTTCTCAGCTTCATTTTAAAGGCATTATAATGGAAGAAAATGAAACTAAAACACATTTTTATGCCAGTATTATACATGGAAGAATGCTATTTCTTTTTTTCTTTTAATGAAAAACGTAGAGAATAGAACATAGAAAATTCTGTTTTAATAAATATGTAATCAGTTATCTGTTTTGCTAGATACTTGATGGAGTTGGTAAGCCAATGCATTTCTTATTCTGGTATAGTTAGAGTGAGGATGCATTTTTTTTTGCCTCTGCAAACATGAAAGATATGTAAAGTTCTTTATTTTTAGTCCTGTTTTGATAACAGAAAAAAACATAGTGCCTGATAAAATTTAATGAATAACAACAGCAAACATTAATCTCTATTCACTCCTTCGGGCTTATTTTTAAACTCTCTTTTCAGTGGCCAATAACTCTGGTAACTCATCGTCAAGTGTTCTGCTGAACTTGGCCATCGTTGCTTAGCTTTGGGGATTTTTTTTTATTTTTATTTTTTGAAAAATGTGGAAGTTCAGCTTTGCCTTTCTAAGATAAATGTGAACTATATTTAACGCTCACAGTGATTTCACCAGTACGTCATCCTGTAGGTGCAACTGCACCAAATGGGGAACAACAGCATTTTCACTTACTTTTCAGAATTAAATTTAACATGGTTGTCTGCATCGCCTGTCTGTAACTCCCCCCGTTTTATTTTGCAGAGTGAGGAAAAAGCCTTTTTAACAAAATGTCTGATCAGCTGCAGCTTTGTAAAATGGCTTTTTTGGGTAGTAAGAACGGAAATTACATCTTGAAGAATGGATGTCAGCATCCACGTAACTTGATGCACCAGAGGATGAAAAATCCTTCAGTCGTGTTTCATTGTTTGAATGAGCTTTTTTAAGAGCTTAGTAATAGAAAAGTAAGAAATAGGATTGGAAGGGAGGCTGAAGGGTCTTCTCGTCTGTCCTGTCTCTTGAGACAGAAGCAGTTTTAGTGAAACCTCTCCTGACAAACATTTGTCTCACCTCTTCCTTATAACCTTCAACGATAGTAACTCCGGTGTTTCTCTATGTAATCCACGCTAATACTTCAGATAATTAGGAAGTTTTTGTAAAGTATATGTGCATAGTGGAACAACAGAATTTTAAATTAAATTTTATTAGCGCTAGCACATTTTTATTTGCGTATCTAATCCTTTTATTAAAAAATTCAACCCACACCAGTTGGTCTGGATATTTGCAGGCATAGCTAAATTAAGAAATTATTGAAAACAGAAATACATGCTGTAGACGAGTTAATGAAATGGTGTTCAGCTCTCTGAAGGAGAAGTTATGAAAGTTACATGAAGATCTCTGATGATCTCTGCAGATCTCCTGGCTGTGTCGATGCTGAAATCAGCCAGGAGAAACCTTCCCTCATTGTATCATGGAAATGACACCAAACTGATGTTCAGATTTTGCACTTCCTGCTGGATTCAGTACCTCCTGCTGTAGCAAAGGATTGTGTTCGTGTTTTGACGGTGACAGTCAGAGAGCACCTGTTGGAAAGGGCACCCTCAAGCTCCAGCGTATGAGTGGGAACGCTTTTATATAGCAGTCTCTTGGGTTTTCCCTAACAAACAAGCTTTTCTTTTGGATCTTGGGATGAGCCAGCTCCTCAGAGTTCAAGGTACCGTGCCGGTAAGGAAGTGTTGGAAACAACAGGCTATTGTTGCGCTTGGGTGTGCATTGTCCTGAGCGCTGGGCGTCTGTATCCTGCCTCGCAGCACAACGAGCTCAGGCAGTGCCGGTGGCTCTGGGCAGGCAGCCCCAGTTTCAAGGAAACAGTCAAGCACTAATGGCCCCCGGCACCAGCAGTAGTTCCAGGACAACAGCAGTGCTGCTGCTCGGGAGGTTTTTCTTAAATTCTGGGTTTTGAAGAGTTGGTAAAAGGGTACAGAGGTAGTTCTGTGGGGAATCTGGGGCACTGTGAGAAGCAGCAGGGAGCGCTTGCTTTGAACACTTACCAGGAGGGAGCAGCACGGGGCGCTGAGCTGGGGTGGAAGTAAACATCTCAATAATGGAGCAGAGAGGTGAGGCGAGGTGGAGGCTGCTCAGAAAGGATCCTGAGGCTGCAGTAAAGGAGCTATATTGAAGGGAAGAGGCATTAGGAATTGATGATGGCAGGGAAAAAGATTTGAGAAGATGGACTTGGGACGAGGGATGGACTGAGATGGGTGTTAAGAAGGACCAAGATAAACTAGTATTTACTGATGCCAGCAAAAGGGATGTTGTAATAGTTAAGACAGAAGGGTTTAAGAGTCCAGACAAGAGTTTTAGCTGCGTACAAATAGATAAGAAAGAATGTATTTGAGAGCACTTACTCCGAAAGAGCTGCAATCATTTAGATTTAATTCATTATTTGTTGACTTTTAAGATTATTTTACTTAACATTTCCTTGCCGTTGCTCCATGTTCAGTCCATCTGAATGTACAAGGAAGGCTTTCAGTTAACTGATACCTTGCATAGGGTTTTAAATGCAAGGCTGTTGTTTTGTCTCTGCATTGCACTGTGTTTAATGTGGAACTGATGTGTATGACCTGTGCTGGTTTTGAGGCAAATCCCGGGATCACAGTGATCCTGCCTGCCCTAAGACTCCAAGCTGTGCTGCCGGGCAGGGCACCGTCTCTCTCCTCCTGGTTGGTGCTGGGAGCAGAGATAAAAGGAGCACCCCTGTTGGGAGATTCTCTCCTTCTTCAGCCTGTATCCCTGCTGACAATTCGTGTTTCTCCAGATGTGAGCTCTGGGCATGGAAAACTAGCCAAAGTCAAAAAGGGAGCTTGTTTCAGTGTCACATAATGCAGCTAAGGCGAGCTTAGCCTCTGGGGTTGACACTGATTGCAGGTACAAATCACGATACTGAAGGAGCAAAAGGGTAAATGAAGTAAAGCTAGCCTGCACTGCCTCTTCTGGATATGTTGTACACTGAGCAGGAGAGAAGCATTGTGCAGAAATATATTTTTATCTGGACAAAAGTTTAACCTAAAATATGTTCAGAGCATAAAAGGAATAAATATTTTAACTGTCTATGGAAATCAGTGGGAAATACCGCTCAGACTTCAAAAAATTAAGAACAGTCAATGAGCTATTGGAAGGAAGTGGGTGATGGGCTTCTCCCCCTTCCCCCCCCGCCCTTTTTTTTTTTTTTTTTTTTTACTTAATTGTCTTACTTTTATTCTTCTATTTCCTGTTCTTTCCTCACACTGTAGGATAATTTTGCTGGGTTGGGAGCAGGACTTTCTGCCTACTTAGATACCCATGCTTCATGTGGCAATGTTGAGAAGGCAACCCGCAGGGTTCGGCCAGCATCTCTGCCAGGAGTGGAAGCACGCTAGCGTTGTTGTCTTCCAAGAATGCTTAGCAAAGAAAAGTAGGGAGGGATAGTTTTAAAGGGGAAAAATAATTAAAAAAAAAAAAAAAAAAAAGAGAGGAAGGGTAATCATTAAGAGAAATGTTGATAGCAATGAGAGAGAAGTGTTCCATGAGGCTCTGTGTTTTTTGTCTAACTGGGTACATATTTGTAGCATTGTTTCAGAACTAGCCAAGAGAGAGGACGAGGATCTTAAGAAAGTATCAAAGCAGCGAAGCCAAAGGGATTTGACTAGATTAGGTTGTTCAAAATGGATTGACTGCATTTCGAGTTGAGGCGCAGCCAGGGTGTGTACAAGGACTCAAAAGTTTAGGAGAGCTCCAGGTCTGCTAATTTTAGGCATTGACAGGGAGGTTTCTTTTGATTAGCAAATGCAATGCAGAACATGAACTGCAAACCTGCAGGTGATAAGTGATTCATCTAAGGTATAGTATAAATAAACTTCTGGAATGTTTAATCAGCACCTACTGCAATAACTGGGATGTTTTATGCCTATCTGTGTAGAGGCAGATAGAAATGCAGGTTACTGGACACTGACACTTATAGATGCACACTAAAGCAACAACAACAAAAAAGAATTTAAATGTTTCTTCTGTTCCTTTTGCCAGTGTAACAATGCTGCAGGCAGTGAGGTATTTCCTAAGGTCCTGGTGATTTCTGTGCACATTTCACTTGCAAACTTTTGAGATGCTGCTTCTGCTTTGATTGCCTGTCAAGCCAGGCTTATGCTGGCTTTTCACAGTTTCTACACTAACTTGTTTTTTGTGCTGCTTGTCTTCACAGCCCGAAAGTCCAAAAAGCTGGGGAAATTGAAAGGGATGCATGAGGAACAGCCACAGCAGCGGCAGCAGCCACCACCCCAAAGCCCTGAGGAAGGGACGACGTACATCGCTCCAGTAACTGAGCCCTCTGTAAACACAGCACTTGTCCCCCACATGTCTGCTATCTCACCAGCACTTACTCCCTCTCCTGTTAAGATCCTTGAAAGCATTGAACCGGAGATTGTGTATGCAGGATACGACAGTTCAAAACCAGACACAGCAGAGTACCTGCTTTCCACCTTAAACCGCCTGGCTGGCAAGCAGATGATTCAGGTGGTAAAGTGGGCAAAGATACTTCCAGGTAGGACCATGAGGTATTTGGTTGAAATTTCCTTTAAGTTTTCTAGATTAATGAACAAGTTGCATCTTTAGTCTGTGGGCTGAGTTGAAAGCCCTCATGGTGGGGAATGACATGAACATCTAAGAGATTGTTGTGTTTTGTTTCTTTTTAATTTATATAATGTTTGTTTCATGTGTTTGTGATTGATATTTTAGAAGCTTTCATTCCAAATAATAGCCTCTTAAGAAGAAAGCATGTTTTGTCACTGAAATAAAAAATTACTTTTTTTTTTTTTTTTTTTTTTCTTCAGAAATGTACTTTGTAGGAGTGTTGCTCTTGTTCTTGACTTCAGTACTAGAAAAATACCAAGTGATGTATTTTCAGTGCTGGTTTCACCAACCCTTATAAAGCACAACATAGTTCATGGGTATTTTCTGGTTTGATCTCTAGGATTTAGAAACTTGCCTCTCGAGGACCAAATTACTTTAATTCAGTATTCGTGGATGTGTCTGTCATCGTTTGCCTTGAGTTGGAGATCATATAAACATACAAACAGCCAGTTCCTCTACTTTGCTCCAGACCTGATCTTTGATGAGTAAGTATTTCTTAATGGTCCTTTTCAATGCAAACTTGAAGGATTACTCTTCTTTATTTGGTTTTCAGTCTAAGAAAATTTCAGCTAATCCCAGTTTAAGAAGTAGCTAAAAAGATTTTTCAGTGACTCCGTTTTCAATTGGCAAAGCTGTATTACCACCATCCTCTACTTAAGTATGTGGATGCATTCACAAACTGGGAACAACTTGCTGGCTTCAAATATGACTGATACACTACCAAGATTTATAGAAAAAACATTTTCTGGTATCTACTGGAGCTTGGAAAAATACCTAGCTTCAAGGAAATGTGAATGTTTAAATTGCCAGTTTTTTTCAGAGCAGTCATATAATAGTGCTTTTGTTAGAATATACAGCTGTTCAATGAGTTTTCTTGACAGTCTTAATTACCCTTCTTTGCAATCATGAAAGAAGCCAAAATGTTTTTTCAGTAATGAAACATAACTTCTTTTATGATACATTCAGAGAAAAAGAAGGATCAACCAAGGAACCATTCCTTCTGAGTATGTGTGTTCCTTCATATTTCAAGTTTGTGTTTTAGTGCTTTGCCTTTGATGAGTATAATTTAATTTCTGTTCCATTCGCCTAGTGTTTATTCCAAGACGGTAAAGTCATAACGTAAATGAATACACAGGCAGTCAAACTGCAGTCACGTCATGTGCTCATCCCAGAAGGTATTTTTCCTAGAGGTAAAAATGAGACACAATCAATAGGATATGGATGCTCTTGAAGGAAAAACAAAACAAGAATGAATAAAAAAATAACTTACTACTAATCTCCTGAAGCATTTTTAAGTGTTTATTTCTTGGAGAAGATGCTTTGTCTCTGTCCATCTTTAACATTTTTTCTTTCATATAAGAATTCCTAAATAATTAATGCATATAAGATGTGGTCCCAAAGCAGGAAGATTGTTTGTGAGTGTTTTTTTTGTTTGTTTGTTCATTTTTTGTTGTTTGCTCCCCCCACCGGGGACTGGCAGTTCACTGCATGTGGTTGAAAATATATTGCTAGACCATTATCCTTGTTGAAAGCATTTCCGCTATGACTTGGGACATTAAAGAATTACCACAGAAAAAAAGTATCTGTATCTAAAGCTAACTCAAACTGTGAAACTGTGAAGAATTGAAAGAGTTCAATTCTTCTGTGAAAATGCAGACCTAAAAGTTTGAACACAGAAGTAGTTTTCCCTCTTCTGAAGAAATCAGTTGGGGGGGAGGGTGTCAAAATTTGTTGGACAGGGAAGTCAATCCCACTTGGAAATAAGTGTATGTACATTGCTAGTAGTCTTGATACTGCAGCTAGAAGCAGCTTCCAGAATTTGAGACCAATTGTGAGTTTTATTTTGCAAGATTTGAAGTAGGTGCCTGCAGAATTATACTGATGCTGAGATTAGGATCTAGTCAGGAAAAGGACTGCAAGAAAGAAATTTCATAATGAAATGGTGAGGTAGCTGAGAAGTGCCCACAGCGACTCTGGAGTCTTCATCTTCGCTGATTTCTAAACTTTGACTGGGCAAAGCCCTGAGCAGCAAGCCTCAAGCATTGCTCCAGGCATTAGCCCTGCTGCGAGCAGGGGGTTGACTTGAGAACTCCAGAGATGCATTCCAACATAAGTTATTTTGTGATTCTAAGTTTAATAAAAGCAACTTTTTCCCAGTTTTGACATAAGATTAGAGGAGAATTGCTGGAATTATATATGTCAAACAATACAGTTCAGTATAGAAAACATTCAGGTAAGCACAAAACCTAATAAACAGTTTTGAAAGATTGAAGATTGAGAATGGAAGTGTCATGCAGTATTAAAATGTGTATATAAATATTCCTGTATGGAATTCAGGGTCATTTTGACAGGTTAATCTCTCAGGTGCTCAGGTGAGCAAAACAAGATTGAATCTAACAAACTTGGTAAAACATGAGCAAGTCTAAGAACAGTTTTTCAAACAAGCAGGGCAAAAAGCATAAGTAGTCAATGACAATTCCAGTGCAATTCTTGTACAAGTGATTTTTCAGTGCCCATGTTTCATATCGTTTTATTTCATCTTCAATATCACTACTTCAGGAAGTAGGTTACCTCATTTTTTTCACTGCATTTACCTTGTCTGTCTGTAATAGGGTTTAACCTTACTGCTTCATTTTATATCTATTCCCATTTGTGAAAATATACTGGTTCGAAGCTTCGCTCTGGAATTGCTGAAGGCTTGTCCTACACAGGCCTTTATTTCTGTGCCACAGGGTTTATCAGACCTCCCTAAGATTCACTTGATGTAACTTTTTGAGTATTTTATCCCCACTGGCATTTTAGGACTTCTATTAGTTGATGCAGAATGAAAGGGAGATGCTTGAAAATGACTTTTCCTTCTGCTGGCTTGAGAGAATTGTGTTTCTATTAACACTAGGCCAAGATTTTCTTGTTATTTCTTCATATTGTGTCTGGAGAGGTCATTTCCTGTCCCTGGGCAAGAAGTAATTAGGAGGGTCCCTTGCCAGTATGCTACCCAGAGGGGTTCAGCATTTTTCTTCAATGAACAGTTAAGAAAGAGTGAAAGTAGAGGTTGGCATTAGCAGAATTATGTTGCTTTGTTTTGCATTAAATGAATTTTCCATTTACTCTTAACTACTGTGAATAAAAGGAAGCCATAAGGTTTCTGGAAGACCATGATACATTATATTGTTTTCTTTCTTGTTCTGAAGGCCTGTAAACAAGACAAGTAACAAATGAGAATCTCTGCTGCTAATAGCAGTTAAAGGCACCTCTGATTGCGTAAATGCAGAGCAAAATGCCTCCCCAATAAATACACAGCTTGACTTCCTGTTAGGCGCATGCAAGGCTGGAAATATTTGACCACCTTCGTTTGGTCAGGTTATATATCTAATTAAGTGTACTGTTTGTCTTCATGGATCATGCATATGTTCCATTGCTTTAATTGGGTTTAAGCAAACGCCAAGATGTGAACTGAGGGGTAAGAAAATGGCCACACAACCACTCAACCATTCAGCTGGTTGCAGAAATGCCAGAAAACAGGCTGAAGGGGGGTATACAATAAAATAGAATAAACCAATGTATTTTATGTTGTGTGTATGTAAGTTACCTTACCATATGTGGTTTTTTAATCCATTACTTTCATAACATAGTTGTAATCAAAGCTAGTATGCTGTAGTTATAGCTTGAGTAAGCTATAGCCATGTAAATCTGTAAAGCTCTGTTGTATACATGACACTACATAATTCCTGTTACAGGTAAACACTCTTATAGGATGAATGTTTCATATGTAATAACACTTAAAGGATGCTGCCATTACTTTCTTAAGGTTGCAAACTTAAATCCTAGAAGTTGCAAAATCCTAAAATTAAGATAGTCTGTATGAAACTGTAATTTGAGCCCTTTGGGTCTGTGCTTTAAAAACCGTATCCATAACCAAACCTTTAAGTTGTTATCCCTTATTTTTCCCATGCAACCTCTTCCTTTTGTATTGATTGGGTTGGATGGGTTGTAGGGATGATAAAGGATTATGTAGTGAGAGATTTGGGTTTTTGCTTCACTTGTTGCAGTTGAAAGTGATCTAGGGATTCAGGAGAACAGAGAGAGATTAATTGGGAAGATTTTCTTAAAACATGGTAAAAGACTTCCTGATCCAAGACCCTAAGTTATGAGACATTTCAGGTTCCTACTGCAAAGTAACAGAAATCCCACCAAATTAAATAAATAAATAAATAAATTACTAGTGTTTATTTAACTCGAAGGGGAAAAAAATCTCTCAAGACTTAACCAAAGACTTTTAGCTGAAGTTTTCTAATCTAATTCAACCTGAGGCAGGCATATGCATGAACAATTTCAGTCCAGAACATTAAATTTGTAAAATTATACACAACTGAAAGCAGGAAACTGAAAGAGTTCTGCTTGAAACGGGTGCAAGAATAAAGCAAGAGATGCAGCACAGTATTTTTTTTAACACTGAAATGAACAGTTCCTATGGGGAACAGCCTAAAACATGATTTTTAAGACATTATCATAGAAGGTGGGAAAGTTGGTTTCAAATTCCCTTGGACTCTCCCTTACTGAATGAGTTAATCACTGAACTAATAGTTAAAAGAGCGTTTCTCTGGCTGCTGTCTTTTGAAGGAGAAGTCCCCAACATTTTGGAAAAGAGATGGCACAACAGTATAGGTCCTAGAAGAAATCTGATGAGCTGAACCTTTAAATAGCAGGAGTTTGCACTGCAGAAGTCAGATGCCTAAATCCCAGAGAAAAGCAAGGGATGCTCCTTTTTGTGGCCATTTCTGTGATGGTTTGGGGCAGTTTCTCTTCACCCATACATTAAGTTAAGGCATCAGCTAACCTTTTAGAGGCTCAGTGAGGAAAAATAGCACTGACAGGTGCAGCAGTTCCAGCAGAAGCCCAGCAGGAGCTGAGACATGGTGTGGCGGGGATCCTCTCTCCCATAATGTGGAAAACCATTGGCAGTGCTGGGATGGGAGCTGCCTTTGGGGCCACAGCTTACGCTCCCAACATGTCCCAGAGGCCAGAAACTGCATCGCTCACAGCAAGCTTATCCAGCTCTTTCCTTAAGGGTGGGAATGTTGGCATTTTGTGTCTGCGCAGGGCAAAAATCCTTGCTGATGGCATTGCTGATGAATATTAAAGATCAGGCCATGCGTCCTCTTCGGCACGCTGTACTGCAGCTTCTTAGTTTCTGCTGGTGTAAAGAAACCAGACCTGCTACGTGATGCTGAAGTTCTGCTGCAATTCTTTATTCTTCTTTCAGTTTGAGGTTTTACATAGTCTCTTTGTTGACTTGTAAATTCTTGAGGTCTCTTGAAGAAGGGACTGAAGCTCCAAAATATTTTACTATTTTTAAGAAATCTATTCAAATTGTCATATTTACCGTTCCAGCCTTAGCTGGCTGTAAAATGGCAATGATATGGAATAATGTGAAAAGGTTCAGTAATACTGAGACATCATGATGAGACATTTTTGTATGTCGAAGAAAAGTACGGCATCAATATTTCAACAGTATTTTGCAAATGCACTGAATGACTAATGTTGTGTGTATTCTGACTCCTTTGATTTTCTTGGTTTGTCATTTGCAGCACCAAGAGTAAGTCATAGGTGCATAAGCATACAGGTTTTGAATTTTCTAGCCATTTTACTTTGTTCTAACTGTCGTAATATTTTTACAGATTTTTACATTTCTCAAGCACTTGAGTTCTTGCCTGATTAAAAATAGTACCAGGCACTGCATGAAGTACCCCAAATTATTAAAGTGAACTTGAAAAACCAAGTCTAAAAACTGAGGACAGTTTTCATGAACATTTAGATCAGCGGTGTCTTTCCCCCAAGCCTCATCTCTGAAATTACTGTATTGTGTCATATGCAGTTGAATCCCTTAAAATAAACAAGTTTACAGTAGAGGCAGCAGTTTATTGAATGCTGCAGACAAAACATGAAGAGGAGAAGAGGTTTTAACTGATAAAGAAAAACTTAAGGTTATGGATTAATGAAGTAAGAAGTAGATGTCATTCCTTTCATTATTGCCATTTTGGGCAATTGTGGAGCTACTGGCTTCTTTTCTAGGTTGTAGTGTGGTATCAAAGGCATTTTCGTTGTAAAACCAAAACATCTCCTTCAGATATCTTTAAATAACATAATGTATGTAACCCAGCTCTATGTATGTAATGTAGTTTAACAAACTAACAGAGGTTATTACAAAATAGTATAAATCCTTCCTTTAAAGCACAAAATTTAACTTTCTATAAAAATGTATTTTTTCAAGGATCTTTCATGCTATGCCTTTGGTAATTCCTCCAACTGTGAAGTTTAAAAATTTAGAAGCAGAGAGAGGTTGATACTAGCAATAGAGGAAAAATAGAGAATATATTTTTCAAATGAGAACATTGATGTATAGCAAATGAGGTAGAGAGAGGCAGAAAAACAGCTTCAGGATGTGGGGATTTCTGTGAAGATTCAGTTCTGACGTTGTCTTGGGATGTGGATGGGCAGAGGATTTTGTGATGTTGAAGGAAGTAATGAAATTAAAGTAAGAGTAAAGATCTTGCATGGCTGAATAAATAGGATTTTATTTAAAATCTGCATTTATTAATAATGCATATTTTATTAGTAAAGAACATGTTCATTGCATTTTCATTACATTCCTAATATCCTAGCATAGTATACTTGTGGAAGCTGAGACCGTTAGGGTATTGTGTTGTGTAACAAAGTGCAAGGAGGCAGCTGCCTCTGTGTGACCTTTTGGTGCCAAAGCCCGTAAGTCTTTCAGGTATTCCGATTTCTGTAGTAACACCAGGAAAAATCAATGTAATAAAATATGCTGAATATTTAAGAACAACAGAGGTTTTTTAACCTTATATACCTCTAGGAGGAGGATTCTTTAGATCTTCTGTGCGTGTTGATAAAGCCAGTAACTTTCATTGTGTACAAGGTGACCTTTTCCCATACCCATTTTGCAGGATGATGCCCGTTAACTGTAATGGGACTTGTTTTTGTCTCTTCTGTGATTTGTTAATCCTGTCTAAATTTAGGTAAATTTTTGTCATCTTTTCAATCTAGCAGTCTCCAAATCCCTCATTTTTAATTAGTATTGCTGCAGTGATTGTTGGTATGAGTTGTTAGTGTTCATTCTTTGCTGATAAGGTGTGTGTGTGATTGCTGATCTTGTTAAAAGGTCAGCAAGCACTCCTTGATACTCTTCCCTGTAAGTTTTTTGCTTTAAATATTATTTTGAAGAGGAGTCCTGCGTTTATAAAATCTAAACTGTCAGTGTAGCAAGATGTGGATATCTTTATCAGTGATTTTTTATATATACATTGTCAGTTTTATTTACTTTCTTGTAAAGCCCAGCTCAGTTTCCAACCAGCGATGTATATTAGAGGATTTGTTTCTGTACACATCCTAACATGGTGCAGACAGACAGAAATTTGAAAAACTAGTCACATCTGTACCTGATGGACGTAACATGCTCCAGCTAGTTTTTTCAAAAGTCTCACTTTGTTTCAGATAGTTTTTTTCAGTCTCATTTTGCTTTTTGTTTGTAAACAGGTCAATGGTTGGGTAGAGCAGTAAATGCAGCCTCATTGTATAACTTTGTAAAAGCTTTGCCCTTAATGCAATTATCTAATCAATTCTTAAAATTTTAGAGTGCTTAGACATCTGTGGAAGAGAAGCTTCTGATTTTAGTTAAAGCCGTGAAATTGTAAAGGAAAATAGGAGATAAGGTGGTTTTAAGGAGATCTCTAAAAATTAAAAAACCTGTCAGAAGAAAAGTCCTTTTAGCACAGTTTCTAAAACAGCCATTTGCAAAGAAAATGCGAGATCAGGACAAGGATAAAATGATAATTCTTCATTTGCCTGTTTCAGCAGTCAGCGATTTAGGTACTTGCTGAATGGGAGATTGCATTTGGACAGTTGTGCTTAATAAGCCTTCTCTGTCTTTCTTCTGTGAATTTGCCTCATACCTTTTTGAATACATTTATAATCCTGACATCTAAAATGTTCTGTGGCAATCACTTCTGCAATTTAATTATGCATATTTGTTTGTTGGAGATGTTTCTAAAGCAGATACCTGATAATTTAACAGAGTAACACTTCATTCTTGTGTTTGTAGAAATAGTGGATATATTCCTTTTCATCCTGTGTATGCTATTTATCGTTTATAGATCTCTGTCAAGTCCTGTTAGTTCTTCTGTGAGCTGAAGAATCAGCTAGTCAATTTAATCTCCTCTTGTGTATCAGTTTGCTACCCCTGGCCATCCTCATCTTCTTCCTCAGTACTTATGCTGTATTAATTTTGGGAACAGACCAGAATAACACGCTGTGTTCAGAATGCAGTGGATCTATGAAGTGGTGAGATTTTGATTTCTGTCTCGCTCTTGATTCTTCTTCTCTCACCCTTTGCTGTTTCTTTTCTTTATTCTTTTTTTTTTTTTTTTTTTTTTTTGACCACTAATAAACACAGAGCAAGCATTTTCAAAGAACAGAAACCCAAAAAACCTGTTCGAAATTATACCTGGCTCTCCTTATTGTGTGATGTTTGTTAATTTAGAGTCAATTATTCTTTATGTATAGTGAGAGAAGATTATACTGTCTGCATTGTCTTGCAATTAGTGATTTTCACCTTCCATGTTGCCAGCCAGCCACAGTTTTGCAAGATTTTTCTGCAGTTCGTCACAGGCAGCTCCCAAATGCATTGTCTGGAGTCATCGGCAAACTCTGCCACTTCCACAGGTCTGATTTTTTTCAGATGATGTATGAGTACAGCTCTCAGCAGAGCCCCAGTGCGGAGCTCGGTGAGACTTGCCTGGTAGCCTCCATCACCTGTGAGAAATGTCCTTTTATTATTACCTTCTCCCTCCTATTTTTAAGCTGCTAATAATCCTTGAAGAGCCCTCCCCCTTATCTCTAAGCTCTCTTTAAGAGCCTTCAGGAGATCTTTTTAACAGCTTTAAAATCCACCTCTGCCGTGACTGCCTCCCCACTGACCTCCTGCTGCCGAGCGTGGTGTGCCAGAGGGCCGAGACCCGTGGTTACCCGTGCCGGCACACCGACAGGCAGCGCTGCAGCCCGTGCCCAGGCTGCCTGCCCCAGTTTCCTCTGTGTGGAAACCAGGGCAGAGGAGAGGAGGAGCAGAGGGCTGGTGTTTGCTCAGGTCTCACCCCATACGGATGTGGGATGCAGCTAGACCTGGCGTGTGCGAAGCATCCCCATCAAGCAGGTGCTGCCTGCATCAACCAGAGCATCCTTGTGCTGCTGGCAGAAATTAGTGAGACGTGACCTCCCTTCGCCAAAGCTGCTCTGAATTTCCTCCATTACAGTGTTTTTATTTACCTACTAGTGCCCCTCCTTCGGTCCTTTTGCTGGATGCAGGAATGCCACTTCCTAGCCTGGGGTCTCTTGAGTGCTCCCTCTGCACTCCAAGGCCCATTTTAAGGCATCAGTCACATTTGTCACCTTGTACGCCTTTTATAAGGGCAATTTAAGCAATAAGCTGTGCATTGCAGTTAGGAGTTCAGCAATTCCATATTTAAGTTACTTTACAGCTTGTGGATGGATGCCATCTTGTCTTGGTGATTTATTACTATTCATTTTACTGTAATTTTTTTTTCTAAGCCTTGTTCCGCTCATGCTTCAATCTGAAGCTCGTTCTCACACTCGCTGGCTGAAAAGGGAGACTGGTGCGGAGCCTTCCTGGACTCCTGTGTGGAGAATACTGACGCAAAGGTCTTACTTAACTTTTCTGCTATGGTCTGATCTTTCTCAGACACTTCTTTTTCATCTGATCATCTGTTGGCCCCATGGATGCTCTGGCAGGTTTCCAGCCTGTGATGTGTTTGAAAGGGTTTGGTTATTCGTTTTTATGACTTTAGCATGAAGACTTGCCCAGCGATTTTACATGTAAGTTGGCATAATTATGCTCTCTGTCTTGTCTCAGCATGACTTCAGGACATCCACAGGGCTTTTGGGAGAGTGTCTTTTCAGTTCCCTTAAGGTCCTTGGCACGAAGGGTTAGGATAGAGAAGAGGTTTGTCCCTTTCAAGTCTCTGTTTGAACGTGATGCTGCTTTAATCTTGCTGAAGGTTGGTGAGTTGTTTGGTGGCATCTCTAAATGCCTTTCATATTCGTAGTGCTTCCCTTCACCGCTCTCCTGGTGGAGTTAAATATTCATCTTCCAGATGAAAAGGCAAATTAGAAAGTAGTTTCTGCAAACTGGTATGAGAGGAAGGCATGCTTTGGCTGACTTCTGGAAAACACCAGGCTTTGCGTGACAGCTTGAGCAGAGTCTTGATTTCTGAGGCATTGTCAGTACAAGAAGAGAACTGCTGCTGCATGTGGAGTAGAGCAGTATTTATGCTGACGAACCGCTGCAAGTGACAATGAGCCCTTGCATAATGGATGTATGAAACGATACCAGTGGGTACCATTTCTAGCTAACGATAACTTTCTCTGATGAACTTTAAAAGTATTTATTGTCATGTGTATGTTATCATCACTTATTATTGAATGTGGTTTTGAAAAGGCATTTTGGTAAAGGCATAATTATGTATTTTCTCATTTAAACTGTGATTTGTCTCTTTCAGAAGGCAAATGCAAACCAAAAGAGAGTATTTGGTATCAGCGTTCTATTAACTGCATAATTAACTGTTAATTGCAGCTGATACTTGAGGCTTTTTTTGCTGTTAATGTGCTTGGAATTGTAGGGTTACATAACTGGGTGATTATTAAGTTGGATTTTAACACAAGTTTTCTGCTATTGATTGGAGCTGAAGCTCTTCCTTTGCAATAATTACCCACCAAGCTGTTGCCAGCTCTTTGGCTGATAGGCACGGAGCAGGGGAGCACTTAGCTAAACCTTTAAAGCAGCTCTGACTCCTTCATATCGGTTACCTGGGGTTATATTCTCCAGGAGCACCAGCAGGAGTTTCTCAGCAGAAAACTTTGATTTTCAGAATTGGCTCCTTTAAGTTCAGTGTAAAAACTGGCAAGTTCGTATTCCTGGACTGCCATGTCTGTAGAGCTGTCTTCACATGAAGTGACCTTCCTTGCCCACCAGCGTTCAGCATTGCTCCTCCTCAGGTAGGGCATGGCAGAGGGATTTGGGGCAGTGGGAGGGGCTGAGATGACATTTGGTGGCAGGTCTTGCAGCCTACATTTATCCATAGTCAGTTTAGCCAACCACAGGGTAAGAGCTGAATTTTACAGCCAGGGGAGAGCTTTGGCTGCCTTCTTGGTCAGAGGGGGAGGCCACTGACAGTACCTAAGTTGGGATGTTTTATTTTTGTTGGCTCACTGGCAAGTTAAAGGAAAAAATGGGCACGACCCAAATTTCTGTGCAGTTGAAACTGATGACGAAACATCAATTTTGAGAGGATTGGTTGCCTGCTTTTGCTGTTAATGCAAGGTAACATATCGTTTCCTTCCTGGTGGCTCTAAAGCTCTAAGGGTTGAAGGCAGGATGTTGAAGGGAATGTTTTCGTCTCTTTCTGCTGTGGCTTGCAGAGTGAGCAAAGGCTAGAAAGTGCTGAATAAGAAATAAGTGCTGAATGAAAAGTCATGATTGAATTTTGTCTGAATTCTGCATGTATTTTGGCTTGGATTTTGATCAGTGCAATAACTTAATGATGCTGCTCCAGCACTGCTGACTTTGGTTGCATTTATAATGGCTTCAAGACGGGAAACAGGTGTCTGGGCATAGTCCATTGAGCAGAATGATGCACAGCGTGCTTGCCAGTGTCACCGTACACAAGGCAGTGCAGTGATTGCCCCTTTGCATGGAAGAATAGGTTCGTTTTGTGCTAGGCAGTGTCATTCTGTTTCCACTGTTTCTCATGATGGAGTTGCTGAAGTAAAATAGTCCATCAGGAAAGAATAAGTTGCTGTTGTAATAATATGTTCCTGTCTTTCTTACCCCAAGAATCTCAAAACATTTTCCAGAGAAGGGAACCCCTCCAAAAGCAGGTAAGATAATTTAGTCCGAGGGCTTTTCTAATTAGGTGGCTTGAGCAGCTGAACAAGGGACTCTCTGTGAGACCATGTCCCTGGTCTTTTTCCCATTTATCTGCAGTTTGCCTGCCTTGCCAGGAGGGTGTCTGATGATGTTTCACTCCTCTCTTTGCCAAGTTCAAACTGACCCTGTCTGGCATGGTGGAAAGCATACCTTGCTTTCTGATGTTTCCAAACTCGTTTTGACCTTCAGGCCTTTGGCAGGTTTTCTTCTTGGGTTTCTTTTGCTTGTTTGTTTGCTTGCTTTTGTTGCAGTATAATGTGCTGTCTGGATTTTCCTGAAACTATTTTAGATGATGGACAAGTTTCAAATGAGTACATTTAAGTCTAGTAAAGGAAAGGCTCTTGATTATAAAATTGGAAACGGTTCCTACACGGGAAAAAATGTAAAATCAGGAAGCACAAAGTGATCTTTGACATCAGGCTTTTGCTACAAGCGTTACTAGGTCTCTTCCTAAGTCTTTTGTGAGCAGCAGAGGCGAAGGCACTAGCTCAGCCTGCATGTTTGTTCCTTTGAGGTGCTGTGAAAGGGGGATGTCTTTGCCCAGTTTTTCTCAGCATTATCAGCATGCCACTTGAGTACTGATGAATCTTCAAAATACCCACCACAGCTTTCTTTGCTTCCCTGACTGGGAAGATGTGCAGTGGTTTTGAATAGAGCCTGTGAGAAAGTAAATAAAACATGATTTCCTTTGGTTTGCTTTGGGTCTGAGTTTTGCTTTTGAGCGAATATTCCTGGATGTGGGGGTTCCTTTATTTGGATATAGTCAGTAGAGTTACTGTTTGCCTCTTCAATGAGATTTACAATTCTCATCTTTATGATGACTTCATAAATTATAAGTTAGTTATTTGTAACAAGTGCTAGCTGTACAGCGTGCCTGTAGTGGCACAGGTCTTGGTGTGGCTGTTGGGTTTCTGTGAAGGTCGCATAATGACGCTAATGAGATATATGGCTGGTTTGGTATTTAGGATGCCTTAAATAAATCATTTTCTGCCCCTTCCCAGCATGACTGCTCAAGGCCAATGTCTCCATTGCAGTCGGGTGGCTCATCCTGAGGTGGTGTGGAGCATTGGTCCCATTTGTGTCAGCTGCTCACCCATTCACTTGCCCCTGTGTAAAAGTGCGGGGAGGTGGTGACCCATTTTGTGACTGGTTAATACAGGGTATTTGTGACCAAGGAGGCTGTGCACAAGCAGACTGAGGTTGGGCAAAGCGGTAGATGAGGGGAGTTGCTGTGGTTGTGTGCGGCCGCTCTCGCTGCCCCCAGTGCTGAGGCCATGGGAGAGGTCAGGCAGGGTGTGATCCAGGCATTACATTAAGCCTGTAAGGAGACACTCGGGGAACTTAAGATGGATTAACTTCAGGTGTAAAGTTTAAATCATATTATTATGAAGAAGGATTAAGCTAAACTGAGCTAATGACACCACTTCTGAATGAGTATCCACGTAGCAGATTCAGAGCTTTGGCTCCACGCCTTTTATTACTTAAATGTATTTACCTCCTTGAATGTCCCCATAAAGATACATGCCCCTGTATTCCAGATGTTCACGTGCTCCATTTTCTGTGAGCAAATATGCTGTGTCAGAGGTAAATCTGTGTTTTGTTTTGTTTTTCCCTTAACTAAATAAATACGTATTATTTTAGAAGTAGGTCAATGTAGGATTCTGCTTTACGTTCTCCCCACAGCTGTAAGGGCACTTGCGGTGACTTGGTGGTATTTATTCTTAGATAAAGCCTTCAGTAAGGAAGAAATAACTCTGCTCATGTTATGTTGATGTGCCCTGATTTCTGTGTGCTTCATCTCTCTTACTATATGAGCTGTTCCTGGGCTGTATGTTGTTGTTAGCCTCATGGTATTGGGTTATCTGATGTTAGCATCCGAATTTTCCAAAAGCTCTACACCCTCTTGTTTTACATTGTGTGGATTAAAATCTAATGCAAAGTTAAATACTGTAAAATCCCACAAAATGCTTATCTGACGTTAAACAGTCATAAACTGACATAATTTGTAGTTAGTAATAACTTGTAAATAAGTAATAAATCAACTAAATTGATTTTCAGGAAGGAAACTGACTTGAAATTTTACAGCTTTCATGTATGCTAAATAAACTGCTTAGTAACTAGTTCTGTGCATAATTTTCTCTCTCTACAAAAAATACCATCAGGTCTTCCTTGAGGGTAGACTAGGGAGATCAATATTTGCAAGTAGGTAAAGGACTAAACATTTAAAAGACAAACAAGAAAGCACCCAAACACATAAAAACTGACTTTTACCAGAATTCTTCTATTTAAACGCTCATCGCCCATAAAAGCAAAACAAATACAGAGAAAAACATCAGCGATCAAATGTAAAATGTCACAAAACATGCAGTGCAGGGTAAAAAAATAAAATAAAAAAGGTTTTGAGTCAGGAGACTTCTAGGTTAGCTGTCACTGAGGGTGTTTTGCCTCACTGTTTAGTGAAAGCATGAGAAACCTGAGACAAAACCTCAAAATGTTTCATTTTATTTGCTGTGTGGCTTGTGGTATCAGCTGAAAGCTCCGGTGCTTCCCGTGTCTGTTGAGGTCAAAGGCAGGCAGGGGTGGCAGGAGCTGCTTCGTGTTCTGAGGCCAGAGAAGCTGTCTTCTGTGCCCAGGAAAGTGACGGTGGGCATTGTCTTGAATCCTGCTAGTCCTTAGGCTTCTGAGGTGTAAATTCATCCCTATTTATAAAATACAAATGTCCCTTTGGCATTTGCCTTTCGGCCTCACTGTGCATCCCTTGGAGCCTCGCAGGAGAGGTCAGTCAGGAGCCACGCATATCAGCATCCTAGAGCTGCATGTGGTTGTTTTGAGCAGAGGGAGGGGAGCAGAAGCAGGGAGATCACTCTCTGGGGTCTTTCAGGGTTTCACTGCGTGTTAGCAGTGTTCAGAGTGCGAGTGGCATCTGTAAGTCCTCTGCAGCAGCAGCAGGGGCTCTTCTCCCTGTGCCTCAGTGGAACCAGCAGCGGATGCTGCTCTTCTGAAACTGAGGGCCAAGTGGTATTTCAGTCAGCATTCAAAGGCTATTTTCTTCTATTTGTTTTCTTCCCTGCAGTCCATGATGCACAATAAAAATAAATAAACATGGCATTTACTACTACTATTAAAAAAAAAAAAAAAAAAAAAAAGCTGGAAGTTCTTAGTCCCAAGACGAGGGTGGAGCAGGGAAAAGTGTAGAGCCCATATAACAATGGGGAGTCCGTTTTATTAGTATTGAGGAGGAAAATAAAATCTGCTCTGGCAGTAGTGAAATAAAACACCAGGAAGATTACGTAAGTCTTTGTTTGCACACAGTATGATTCTTCTCTTTCACCAGCCAATTTGTGTATTTGAAAAGCCAGTTGCTTGGTTAAAATAATTAGCTGAACTTCATCCAGTTCCTCAATTATGTGAAAAAAAATGTTTGCAGAAATACAGACAATTGTTGTTGAGCAATTAAAATAATAAAAAAAGTAGTGGTCACTGAGCAATTATAGCACCTCATCTAAATACCCACATGTATATCTTGCTTTCAGAATGAGACTGGCAGTTCTCAGTGACTCTTTGCTTTAACTCTTGTGGTTTGGGATAGCATATTGAAAAGTAACAAATTCTGCCTGAAATTCATGCTGAATGGGTTGGGCTCAAGCTGCCTATGAGAAGAGTTAGGAGCTGAAGCTAAATGTATCAAAGAATATCGAAAGAAAAAAAAAAAGTAAGCTGAATGCAAGTCACGCATCCTCATTATTTTACAATGCGACATGTAAAAACCTGTACTAATGGCCAAGATCATCTTATTATGTACTTCTTCTTTCATACTCAGATGATGATTTTGGAAAAATCATACACAATGCTTATTGCATTTCAGTGTTTGAATACGAGACTATTGCAATAATTTGTCTAATAATTCCCTCAAGGAGGCCCAGTGTAGTGCATTAACAAAAACTACAGTGTCTGGAAAATCACGTCTCCTTGTTCATGCATGTTCATCCTTGCAGCTAGACCTCATGTATTTTTGGGCAGAATAGTAATCAGAGATTTTGGACAGAGGTTTCTCAGGAAGGATTGTGTGAGTGCTTCTGGCTGTTGCTCTGGTCACCTGGATAGCTTTCGACTTCAGCCTCTTTGGTGGATTTGAAGGCAGTAACGTGAAGTCATGCATTGTGCTTCACTTTTGCTAAAACACTTCCCCATTTTCCAGACCCGCTCGCTGTATCTTTGCCGGACTGTGTCGTTCAGGCAGATGAGGGTCGTGCTGTTTGCTGGCACGGTGGCAACCCGGATCACCAGGCTCTGCTGGCTTGCGGACCAGGAGTCAGACAGTGGAGCCCTCTACCATGGGTTCTCGGCCCAGCTTTCTGCATCCCTGGTGGCTGGTGCCGGGGCTGTCAGCCCTTTTTCACCAATACGCGGACAAATGCGAGGTGTTCCATCAAAAACGAGCACAGGTTCCTGTCTGTGTCGCACCGGCTCTGACCCTGCTAGCAGGCTCATCTCCACGCGCCAGGACAGAGCTGAGCAAAGGCTGGCAGTTCCAGCACACCGTAGCCATGCACGGCAGCATTTTCTGCCAGTGCGGGAGCAGGCGGCTCCCCAGGGCTGGCAGACTCCAGCTGTGTCCCCAGCTCCCTCACCTGACCTGAACTTTGTGGCCGCAGTTTGTCTTGCTGACCTCCGTGACCAGTGCTTGGTTTCCAGGTCGCGTCTCACTTTCCTAACGCTCGGGCTGCCGCGTACCCTTTTTGTCCTCACGTGCTTATCCTCTGGATTTTATCTTTTTCCTCTCTGCAGGGAGCGGATGCGCCAGTCTGCTATGTTTGAGCTGTGCCAGGGGATGCACCAAATCAGCCTGCAGTTCGTTCGCTTGCAGCTCAGCTTTGAGGAGTACACCATAATGAAAGTTTTGCTGCTGCTGAGCACAGGTAAGTTAGATTCCTAGTTACATGGGAGTACTTGAAAATATTCCAACTCACAAAGAGGTGCAGTGGTTTTAAATGGTGTAACAAAAGAGCCACATTGTTTCCAGCAGGGCTGCAGGAACAACCTATGTATGTGGCATAGGATTTATCAGCAGATCTTGCTCTCCATTAGCGTGGGAAGGGTCTTTGTGCTTTGAATGTCTCGTGTGGATAGGAAGGGCGGGAGTGGCAGGACAAGGGGCTTTGTCCCCCTTCTCTACATGGGAACGGCTCAATTCAGCCAGGCATACCAAGAAAATGCAGCTGCTGCCTTGTCCTGCACTCTGGGGATTTGGGATAAACCCTGACTCAACGCTCAAAGCCACTGGTTTGGGTGACTTAACAACACCTTCAAGATCAAAAGATGCACTGAACTGAGAGCGGTAAGCCCTTCTGCAGTGCTCTGGAAGTTTAATAAATGACAGTGCACACTTTATTTTTCTCTTGAGTGTCATGCTTTGAGGTTTTTTAAGATAGGAAATTACATCTCGGTGTTCATTACAGCACCGTGTAGTAATTAGCAGATCATTTGATCTTCTCATGCTAAAAAATATTGAAAAAATCCCAGTCCCAGTACAACTGTAGACATACACAGGCAGTTTGAATGTTACTTTTCCAGTGGTCTCGATGAAAAAGCCAGTTAGTGTAAACAAATTTTCTGTCCGTATAATCACGTTCCTTTTTTGTGGGATTCACTCAGTGCCATCACCAGGAGATAACCTATCAGCCTGACTCAGGGGCGTTCCTGATGTCACCTTGGTGAGCTCACCAGGCAGGAATTCCCCTGGAGGAATGAGGCTGGATGTGGCCCTGAGCCGGGAGGGGAAGAGCAGGAGATCAAAGGGGCTGCTGCCCTTACGCTTGCTTTCACTTGCAAGCTATCAGCAGCGGGTAGCGAGCCCAAGGGTGCCGTCAGCAGGGCCAGGGGCTGCCCGGGCTGTGGCTGCACGGAGCAGAGCAGCTCCCAGTTGGCAGTGAGCAGAGGCCAGCACACCCTCTGAGATCCTGTTGTCTTCTCCCACCGGGTTGTCACCCCATTGTCTGCCCCAGCAAACTGGCAGAAGAAACAAACGGCAGGTGACAGACAGGTGTCAGTGACGTTGGAGGGTGCCCACTACAGGACTCAAGAGCAGGCTGATGCAGCAGCCGATGCAGACACCCAGGAGAGTCCTGAAGCCCCAGCAGTGGCCTGGGGCTTCAGTTGGCTGCAGGCAGGGTTAGGTGCCTGTGAAGGGGTCTGTGGCATCCAGCCCCGCCGAGGGGCAGCCCCTCCAGGCGAGGCAGTGGGACGGGCAGGGCACTTTCTCCTCTCCGTCAGACCTCGCCCGTCCCACCCTGCCAGTAGTGCTGCGGTTAAAGTGCTTGCCTTTGAAGGAGGAGGTGAAGCTACAGTTCCCATCCCGGCTGGAGGGGATTTGGATCTGCTAACAGAAACCTCCTGGGGCTTTAAGTTTCTCAGGCTCGGCTGTCTCACTCTCTCCATCCCTCCCACTGAAGCCATTCCTGCTCCCCGGAGTGGGGCAGTGACTGCAGGGGAGAGATGGCACTGGGCAGGAGCCCTGCAGGGCTGACCCCACATCCCCCTGCTGACACGGATCCTCTGGGACCTGGTGGTCTTTCAGGAAGCAGCTGGTAGTGTTTAACTTAAAGTGTTTGGGGGATGCAGCTCCCAAAATGTTTTTGAGAGCACGTCTAGAGTGGTGATGTGGCCCCACTACTTTCTAACCAGCCCTAAAGGGTGAGAATATTTAGAAAGAGAGCCTAAAGGCATCCTAAAAACGTGGCATCATTTCTTTAAGATAGGTATTTATTATTCTGCCCTCTTGAGAGTGTTAAGTGATGACTCTGCTAGGCGAGATCAGCCTTGCCAATTAACTTCGTCTAGCTGGTTCCCTTTGAAACGCACACGCTGGTCACTAGAAGTCCTTCTAAAAATAATGTGTTTGGCAAGAATCAGGATAGTTATGTTGAGGGAGAGAAAGGGGGGAGAACAAAACAGAAATGAAGGCAGTGATATAACCCAGAAAGTGCCACATGAGGAGCAGCAAACCTAGTTTCTAACGATTGCACCTTGATACAACGTTACGACAGAAAACATCAGGTTCGTTTTCATTTTTTATTGAACCATGTGATGAGCAGAGTACAAGTTATTTTGAAACTTTCATGATGACCACATCAAGGAAGTTTCACTCCATTTACATGTGGAAGAAACCACACATTACAACTCAATTGTTTTCTTGCTTTCCACAGACCATAGATTTTGGGAACTTGCCAAAAGCATTGCTGCATTTAATAAGTAAAATCAGAAACACTGGGCAAACCTCCAGAATTTCATGTTTTGCTTGAGTTCTCTTTATTTGTGGTCTTTCTTTCTGTCTTAATAATCTGGCTGGGGTGACGGTATAATAATTTTCAGACAGAGCAGTAAGATGCGTAGTAGTAGACAAAGAGTGGCTGTAGCAGTCTTAAGCAGCATTTAGGAATACAGAATTGTGTTAAAGGAACTGTAAAGCCCTGCATTTTGTGTAAGGGCCACGGTATGCTCCAAGGGCTTTACTCATTTTGATTGATGTCTCTATATTCATTTGGCTTTAACTGAATTGGCACATCTGTTTCTGACAGTTTCTTTTTTCTGTCAGCCGAGCAACTGAGATATTTGGCATCTCAAATTTAAAATTCAAATAGAAAAGAGCAAAGGCAGTGTTTACCAAGTGGTGGGCAGGCTGGAGCTGTTACCTCCTAGGCTTTTTCTAAAGATTCCTCCTTGTGCCCCTGTCGAGCACTTCGTGGTCACAAGTCCTTGCTGCTCACGTGGTGGTAGAGCTCCTCCTTGTTTCCCATTGCTAAATTGCTCTGGTAGATACTGGTGACAGAAGACAACCAGTGCTTTTTCTTAAAGCCTCTCTGTGTGAGCAATTTGGGTGGTTGTTACATGCTTATTATGTCATTACAGTGAGATAGAAGGCAGTCTACAGGATTTCAAAGAGAAGGGAATGGACGATCAAGACAATTTCTGTCAAGATGTTAAGTCAGAGTAAGCTAAATTGGAAGATCACCCCTTTTTCCTTTCCTTTTTTAATAAGTAACTTCCCATTCAGTTTACTCTGACATAGCTTTACAGCTCGCTTAGAAAATAAGCTCACTCTGTACAGTGTAGTATTTTATTTTCCTTCCTTGGACTAGAATTAAGAGAGACAGAATATAAAAATATTCGATGGTTAAGCAATACTCAACTAATACAGGTATTAAAATTTCAGAACATTTTGTGTAATGTTGCTAATAACCTCTTCAGGAGTTTCCTAGAGACCTGATCCTTTACGCTATTCATCTTTTTTTTTTTTTGCAGAACCCACTGGAGTGCAAGAATATTTGCAATCTGTAAAGAAACCATGTATTTGCTTTTGTAATTAGCATTGCTGAAATCAGCTGTAGTAGAAAGTATCAAAACTCTAGTTTTTAGCCCATTTGTGAAATGATTCCTTTTGCAGATGCACACTTTGATAGGACACCAGAAACGCTTGTGTTAAAGGCTGCAAACGTGTGTCTGGTAAATCCCTGGGTCAGGATGCCTGTTTGGAAAATAGTCTTCTGTTTCACGCAGAATAATGACTCCGTTTGTTCTAGGTGTTATGCAGACGCTTACTAACACTCAAAGAAATTTTAGATGGTACTTGATGTCACTTGTTCTAGCATTTCCACACGTAACAGCTGTAATTCTTCCTCTCCTCCCCTAAGTGTGGGAAATCATTCAAGAATGATAAATCACATCTTCAAATTCTAAAAAAGTATTCTTGATCCATCTGGGGTTTTTATGTTGTTGTATGTGTGTGTGGTTGGGTTGTATTAAAAACAGTTTCAGCATGAGGACAGCATGTGTCATATTTCTAAGATGCTGTCCTGTGCCTCAGCTAAGCAGTCTGCAACCACGATCTGCAGAGGATGCCTGAATCACTTGAAAATCTGTATGATGTTGTTGATTCCGTACCAATGTCTGTAAAATTATGGACGTTACTTCAAGGTTTAATTCTTTCATACATTAACTAGTGTAACTTTTTAAGTATGCACATCAAAAGAATAAGCAATACAGTTAATATTAATGTAAGACTGTCTTTTTAATGACAGTTCCCAAGGATGGTCTCAAAAGCCAAGCTGCATTTGAAGAAATGAGGGCAAATTACATTAAAGAACTAAAGAAGATGGTAACTAAATGTCCAAGTAACTCTGGGCAAAGCTGGCAGAGATTCTACCAACTGACTAAACTCCTTGACTCCATGCATGATGTAAGTATAACTCCTCAGGGAGTGCAGACAAGTTAAGCAAAAATCTCTCCATTAAGGTAAACCAGTAGTTTTTAATTGTGCTAACTCACAGGGAGAAAAAAAAAAAAAAAAAAAAAAAAAAAAAGGAACCACAACACATTTTTAAAGGAACATCTGAGAGAAGTCGTTAGCAGACAAATTTAAGGACAATTGCCAAGTAAAATAAGAAAATATAAGTCATTAAGGGCTGGGTCCTGCTGCCTGCTCCGCTGTTGAATGGTAGTGTGTTCTCTGTGATTCACTGAAGGTCAGAGGCTATTCAACAGGAGGAGTGGTGTTAGCTCTGGCCCTGTTAGACACGGTGCGAGTGCACCACGCAGAGTATCCCTGAGTCACTTCTCGCTGAAAGGTGCTGGATCAGTGTGTCACGCATCTAACGTGCCTGGTGTGCTGATAAATGTTGAAATAATTTGCCGATCTTTTACAGCTGGTACTCCAATAAGGATGACTTTAAAAGATATTTTTAGACTTTGAAGCCATCTTGGGGATTTGAAGCTTTAACTGAGCTTTTCGAGTATAAGATGCACGGTATTGTTAGGTTGTTACTACCGTCCTGTCTAATTCCAGCATGAGGTGTTTGTTTTGTATGCGTCGGGTGTGAGATGTAATTAATGACATGGGAAACTACAAGTTTAGTCCTGAAATGACAAGGCTATTGGTGCTTCAGCAAAAAACGACTTGGAAGGGTTGTGGTGGGTGCCTGGTGCATGGGACCAGCTCGTGATTTCAGAGCAGGTGTCTAACGTCGAGCTGTTGAGCCCGTTTCTGGCCGATAAAGTGGTAAGTGCAGAACGTTGTTTCTCCAGACGTGGAGAAGCATCCCACACCCTCCTTCAGAGGAAACCCCTCTGAGGAAGCCAGTGGCCCAGCTCTGCTGATGTCCCCAACCTGAGGGGTCTCCAGTGCCCCATGTGAGTGCCCATCCTCTCTGAAGCTGCGGTGCAGTGAGTGACGGGGCTCTTGGGGCCAGAGGCGGAGCTTTATCAGGTCTGGGTACAACAGGAGGTTGTCCCACGAGCAGAGGCTGAAGCAAGGCAGCTCGCAGGGATGACCTCCCAGTAACAACTGGTAAATGGCAGCAAAGGAAGAAGCTGGTCTGCTCCATCCTGGGTGGGCAGGAAAGTAAATTTGCTGCATGAAGGAACGACAGCACTTGCTTTCAGAGCCTGCATATAAATGTACTTCTTTGTACTCGACTTAAATTTCATTTTTGTAGAGACAGTACAGTACAGTGCACTTCAGGTCAAATCTGTATAAGAGCCTGAGGTCTGTTTACAGAATGTACATATGGAATTATTTTTCAAATATTGTTCTGTTGTTCATTAAAACATTGAAAATCTTGGTGGGAGGCAGGGAGAGTATTATTAGTACTGCAGTAACAGCTCATTCTTCGGAGATCGGGTTTCACTTGCTCTGTGCCAGCAAAGGAAGTTGTAGTGTTTCGGTGGAAAGAAAGGGGATGGGTGATAAAATCATTTGCAAGATGTTCACATCTGAACCTCAGGGCAGTTAGCAAACCCCTGCATTTAGGTGGTTTGCTAATCCTCTTGAGAATAGGCAGCGTCTGGGATTTGCTTTTAGGTGGATGTGTTTGTGTGGCTGAGGTGACGGGCTGGTAGAAGCACGCTGGCTGGGAATGCCACAGTGTCCTACAAACACTTTCCAAAACACAGCATTAACCACTGGAAGCTGCACTAGCCAGAGGAGAAGCTCCTTCAGATTGCTCTTGTGTTTTGTTTAATCTTTAATTAAGCTATTTTTGTGTTACTTTTGTTTTAATAGAGCGCTCTATTACAAAGGACTTTGTAAAGAAACTCCTATTGGCAGCATTCTCCTTTTAAAAGACCAGTTGTCTACACAACAGTGCTTTCTTTCAGAGGTGTTATTTGAGATGCTCAGCAAAGACACTTGTTTATTTTTCCTCTCTAAAACTGATTATTTGCATCTCGGTGTTTGAAATCCACTGGAATACATTTAGAGAGGTGATAACATTAATGAGAAGTGAGAATTGCTCCTCTCCCCCCGCTGCCAGGTAGGGCAGCATTTCTCCGTTCTGTCCGTGTAAATGCAAATTTTCTGCTCAGTCCCTTCGTATAGGAGGAACGCTTGTTCAGCCGTCACCTGTGTATTTTTAACTTACTCCATTATAATTTTGGAGGATCAGAATAGGTTTGGTGCTGAGCAGTCTAACTGGAGCTGAAGTCCCGTGTTTATATGCGGCCGTAGCTACAGCATTGGCATTTGCAGCAGGCGCCCGAAGGGACTTGTGCACAGCTCATGCTTATTCAGTCCTCCCGCTGCCTCCAGCTTTTTCAGCAGAGCAGAGCAGAGCAGGGCAGGGCAGCATCTCGCCATTGCAGAGTTCACTTTACCTGAGCGAGGCAGCCGACAATGAAGGAATACTACTTCTTTGCACCTTCACGCTTCCTTCTATCGACCTTATTTTTAGATAGACTTTCTGAGGGCTCCGTGAAATGAACCACATGGGAATATCGGGTTACAGGCTGCTTGGCTTATATAACATGAGGAAGAAAAAAAAAAAGAGGAAAAAAAACAAGATGGTTTTATATTGCTCTGTGCTGTAAATCATTCATCCACATAGCGAACGTATGTGCAAGTGAGAAAGTGCCGAGGTGAGGGAAAAAGAAATTTTCAAGAAGGCCAGGTAGGCACTTAGGTATTGGAAAAGATCAGCAGCTTTACCTAATGATCCACAGAGCCTCTAGGCACCAAAAGCAAAACTGAAGTATCAAGAGATGGAAATCCATCCCAAGCAGACGAGACAACCGCGGTCTCATGCACATGCGTGTACACACCTGCAGTCAGCCCTAGGAGCGTGTCTGCGGGCTGTGGCGTGCCCGGCATCACCGTGTGTCTGCGTGGTGCTGCGTGCAAGCAGTGGCTGCTGACACAGCCAGCACCAGCTGACAGCATCGACCAGGTTGCACGGCGTGCCCTTCCCCTCCCTCGGCGCGAGATGACAAGGTGAGGCTGTTGCCATTTACTTGCTATCGTGTCACAGCTCAGCCGTGCTTTCGTGGATGGACACGGCGTGGGTAGGGTCTGGGAGCACTGTGGGCAACAGCACCATCAACCTCTTTCCTGGGCTTGTGTTTCTTCTGACGTGGCTGGCCCACTTTCCTCATTCCAGGAGGCAGCATTAGGTGTTGAGAGCCGCTGCATAGCGGGGACTGTCTCTAGCCTGTCTCTACCCAGAACAGAAAGGTTTCAGTCCTGTGCCCATGAGGGCCATGGGCATTTCAGCGAGGGGTACGCGTGCAGGGCTTGGTCGTAGGTGAACTGCATTATGTGATCAGACGAATGGCATGCAGGAACATTAGAAACAGATGTACTGCACATGGTATCAAAAACTTCATTTGGATCCTCCTCAGCATCTCCTGTTGGCTTTGGCAGGAAGGGTTGTATCTTGCATGGCAAGCCTCATTTCATATAGAGACTTTAGTGTATGGTTAGGCGGTTTGCAGAACAAAAGCTGAGTTTGGTTTCAATCTGGCTGATACTAAACAGACTTCGAGTTAAGAGGGCTTTTGTTTCGATGCCATGACATTAAACCCTAATGTGAACCTTCCCCTTGTCTTGGCAAGGCACAGCACTGCACTGTCATTTGCTTGTTGATATTTTCTGCCAAACAAAAATAAATTCTTTAAGGCTCATGCTGCTGAATAATTAATTTTTTATGGTTCCTGAAGGGAATACTTTATAGCTGAGGTGGATCTTTCCGTAGGCTGAGAGAGCCAGGATTACACTCGCTGAGAAAGCTGACAGGGGGAAGAAGGGCGCAGCTCCTCAAGGGGCAGGTTTGCCAGGCACAATGCGGTGGATGCAAATGTGCCTCTGCAGGTGCTCGATCCCACAAATACGGAGCCACAGATGAGCCCCTCAGCTGTTGCCAGCACCTTTGGGTGCACTTCTGCTCCTGACTTGCCGAAGTTGTGTCCCGCTGCTGTGAGCTGTTCAGTCCCAGTGCCTAAATTCTGCGCGTCAGCATTTCTCTGCTTGCTGAGAGGCAGGAGCCGATCCCCAGTCCCTTGTGTGGCCACTGCAAAACCAGCAGCGATGTAAGGGCGCGCGTGTTGTAGCTGATAAGCGTCTGTTAAGTGAGAAATTCGTTCCCAGATCTTTAGTGGAAACATTGGGCTGCTCTCAGGGTCGTCTTGCTCCATTTGTCATGGTTGGGTCTCTTCTTTGTAGTACGAGGTGTTTGTTGGAGGGCAGAGTCCTCTGTTCCCAACAGAACAAGGGAGACTTGGCCCAGAATTTACCCTGGCCAAGGGCTCAGGATGTTTCATTGCTGTATGATACTGTGGGTTCGCACGCAAACTCCAGCTATGCTAACTGAGTTCAGCTCCGGTTCCTCCATGTCATGTCCAGCTGTCAAGTGCTAGACTACCTGCAAGTGCTGTGGTTTCTGTGTCCATGTTTCTATGGAGAAAAAAAAAAAAAAAAAAGAAAAAGAAAAAGAGTGCAGTTCCTAAATGAGATAAATGCAGCTGTCCAGGCAGAACAGGGTTGCTGTCTGCTCTGGTTAGATACTTTTAGTGCCTAATCCATATGTATTTTATCCTCCCTTTATTCCTTGCTGGCATGAGGCAAAAGCACTGCATAGCTGGATGCAGAAGCTTCCTTCCTTGGACTTGCCTCACCTTCCCCCTGCACTGTGTGTGAAGTTTTCCTCTTTAGGAAGTTTTTGGAGTGTCATTTTGGTAGGAGAATGCTGGGGTTTTGTTAGTAATAGGTGCAGCTAATAACAGGAAAAACTACTCAGCACCATGTTGTTATCCTACTGCTGCCTTAATTGCTGTATCAGTAGGCTTCAACGCAAAGACGCTCCTGATAGAGGAGTGCTGTGGGCTTTCATAACATCCTCAGAGACTGGAGGAGATCCTGGAGTCAGAAAACTTAGCGCAGAAATGGGCACCCTTGCAAATGAGACCATTCTTACCACTTCTGGAAGTACGAGGGCATGGCGAGAGTGCCAAACCCAAATCGATTATTTCTGCTGTAAAAATTCTGCAAGTGCTCAAAGGTCACTGTAACTGTATTAACTTCAGGGACTTCATTAACAGATTCATTTTTTCTAATTACGAAGAACAGTATGGGTGGAAAAAGTTAATTTTATGGAAACCCCACCCTGGTAAGAGAAAATGAAGTTAGATTAATACTCCTGTTTCTCAGAGGCATTTAATACAGCTCACAAAACGTGAAGACTTGATTAAGTAAAACTCTGAGAAGTACCAGATCTGCTGCAGCCTTGAGAAGGTTTAAGTGCGGCACCCTCTCTGTAGGGCAGTGCTGGCAGGACGAGGAACAGTGAGTGAGTGAAGTGGTGAAGGGCTGCAGCCAGCAGCTGATCCGCATGCCTGGAAGCGAGCTGTCCTGCCTTGGAGCAGTCGGGGTGACAGGGACGGGGACGTACCAATTCCCAGCCGCGTGTCCGCACCCCTGCAGCCCAGCTCAGCGCAGGGCTGTGGGCTCTGTCCTCGGAGGTGCCCGGCATCTGAGAGCTGCTGCCCCGACTGCCTCAGGATATCCGGGTTGTGTCCTGAAGAAATGGGAGTTGGTTTAGTCGTGGTCTTAACTGCACTGACTGCACTGTGCTAAGGCTGTAACTCTTAAAAACGTGGTTTGCTAACTGGAATAGTCAGAGACTGTGGAAGCAGGCGGGTTTCTGGTCACTGTCGCACCAGTTGTGAAAGCAGCGGCGCTCCATTCACACCGCTGAATTGTAGTGGTGCCGTTCGGGCTGCTGTGGTGGAGGTGGTGTCAGCATTTCTTGTGCAAGCTGCCAGAAGCAGAGGGTGAAAATGGTTTGGTAGAAGGCAGTCAGGAGCCTGCAGAACACCAAGATTTTATAGTCCTTTGAAGAAGAAAAATCAGCAGTATATTTGATCTAGAGAAATCATAAGCCAAATGTAGAGGTGCCAGACAGCTTGCGTATCTTTCTAATTTAGAGACCACTTGTAACCTCTTGTGTATCAGTCACTGTCACCACGCTGACAGAGCTTACATCTTAGAAAAGAAAGCAAACTTTTCATTTCCTTACAGGAGAGGGAGCTTCTCTTTTAAAGCAAAAGGCTAGCTAACTTATTTACCTGTTATAAATCACACTAACTGATAAAATATAGTGCCAGATGAATGCTGCACAGGCAGCTACTGAAATTTCAAACTAATGTTGCCTATGGAAGCTGAGTTTTTCATCCCTTCAGTGCATCTTCATATCAAGGCTGCTGGCAATATTTAAAAACACATGAATACGCATGCAGAAGAGCACTGCTTGCTGCTTGGTTCTCAGCCGTGCTCCTCCCTCCCTTCAGTTACTACTTCTGCAGCCTTCTCTAGCTGACCGTCCCATATTATATTATTATATGCCTCTGATTCTCTTGCAGTATTTATTTTTATTTATATATGATATGATTTTCTCATATTAATTCATTTTTTTAAAGAAAAGCCAACAACAAAAACCCCTGGTGCTAGACCCCCAGCCCACACAGCTGCAGTTGTTCTAACCAAGTCCCGTGGTTCAGATGCTTCAGCTTGGAGTTCTTATTGCTGGTTTTTGTTGTTGTTGTTGTTAAAGTGGTTGATTGTTATTAAATATGTTAAAGTTGGTAACTTTGCTTAAGAAAGGAATTAGAGGACCAAAAATTTTCGAGGACTGACTAGATAGAGAATACATTATTTTTAAGGTGCAAAAAAATTATTATGTGATAGGGAGTTCTAGATTTTCATCCTAATTGCTGGGTAATTTAACCTTTCCTCCCCCCTCTGGTGACACTCGTGCTATGATTATGATAACTGTGGATCACATCCTCTGTGCTCCCCACTGGACAGCTACCTTGCTTATTGTGTAGAACAGATTATGCTCTCTTGATGTTACTAATTTTCAGTTTGCCTTTATTCCACGTATCCATCAGCCATTCATGTATACTTTATATGTTACAGCTAAAAGCTAGCTATGAAGGGCACAATTAATAGTTTCTAAGTTAGCTTTCCTGTGATACCCATTCCACTGCATTCAGAAAAAAAAATCTACACAAATTGGCGTGGCGCAGGAATTAGCTTGGATCGACAGAAAGGTGAGCCATTGGCACAGCACAGCTGGTTGGTAGGTGGACGGCGATGACCCCAGCCCCTCTCTCAGTGACGTGAATGAAGTGCTCATGTTCAAGTCATGGTCAAGGCTGTGGGATGTGAGGCTTGGTTTGCCTGGGTGCTGGTGTTTGAGGACAGGCAGGAGGATACAGTGGCTGTATACCAAGAGTTTCCTTCACTTCATTTTTGTGCATGATTGGCCTATTTTCTGCATATGGTATAGGCAAGAAAAAAAAATCTACTGGCTAAAGCTAAACCCTTGAACATCAGCATTTTTTCCTTGAAAACCAAATTATGTCTGTGCTGCTTATTTAGCATGCATCTGTATTAATTAATTAGCATTGCCTCATGACATGCCAGATCATCAGGAACGAACTGAGCAATAGCAAACAGCCTCTCGCAGTGCTCAATAGCAGAAGGTTGTGTGTCTGAGTGGTCCCAGCACTTTCTTGGTGGTGTTCATAAACTGCTTATATGTTTGCCAGAACAGCTGTGAAAGTCCTGAAACTAAGTAGTAAGGTCTGGAGCTGCAGGAAGGGAGTCTGTTGTTGCCTGTATATTTTTATTTCTTTTTCAGCTTAGCTGAGGTACACTTTTATTTGCTGTATCTTTAACTGGGGCTTTACTGCAGCGTACAACTCTGCATGTTCAGAACTGAAACAACAAACTGGTATTTGATAAACTGCATAAGCAGAAATGGTGTAAATCCTTTGTAAAGACAGAAGGCACTGCATTATTTTTGACTTTCCAAACATCAGTTTGCAATTTTGTGTGGAGACAGACACAAAAAAAAAAAAAAAAAAAAAAAAAAAAAAAAAAAGTAAAAATTAACTTTGATTCATGTAGTGTGGTTAAATTTCCCATAAGGTATAGACCAAAACAAAGACCTGGAACTGACAAATGAGAAGAATAAATCTGGAGATGAGGTAGAAGCCAGACTGTATTGGTGCTTTTAAGACGTGCATTGTTTTTTTCCACACACCAAAAAGCTGATGCTATCTGTATGCTATTTAGTGTTTTAACTTGCATTCCTGTTGCTCTTGGAGACCACCTTTATTAGGATTACGAACAGCTGTCTGTTGCCATTTGGGACAGCTATGATATGGTTTCACGTGTGAAAACCTCTGCTGCCCAGAGTAAGCAGAAGGGCTGCTGCTGCTAAGTGTAAGGCACAGCTTTGTTCTGTTGGTGGTCCTACAGTAGTAACTCAGTACTTGAAGTATTATAGGAAAAAAAAGTTTCCTTCCCTGTCATTGAAGGACTCCTTAGAAATGTTTATCTTATCTTTCCAATTCTCAATATTATGCTTAATTTACTGAAAGTAAAAGTGTGCTGCTACCAAAAATAGAGAACTTTATTAAAAACAAAAAAAACCCTCCTACCTCCCTAAATATTGCCTCTCTAGTTTAATGAGAAGTAAGCAGAAAAAAAAAAAAAAGTGCAATGTGTATGTATTGAAAATGTATTTATATATGAATAGAAATATCTTATCAGGTGAACCCTCTCATAGGGACTGTGATGCTATAAAGCCTGGAAGGCCTTGGTGTGACATGGCATTTGTTTTGTTCAGCTGCTCTGGCAGTTTTTAAGTTGTGGCCCTTGGAGAGTACACTGAAGTTAACCAAATAATTTGACTTAATGTACGTGTATTCAGCTGAAATGTAAAGAGAGTTACAGCAGTTTATAGTTGATCTTTTCCCTGTGGGCAGAAGGCTTTCTTTTCATAGACGCTGAGTACCAATAGTTTTCATGGTGGCTGGTTGCTGTTTAATGAAATGCGAAGTGTAATAATGGTAAAAAATCAGATCTGTGGAGGCATCTGGGTTTCTCCGTGTTAGCTGATTTTGAAACAATGCCGTAGCACTTTGGGAGTTGAATATTTTTGTTTGCCTTTTGCTTTGTTTGTTTGGAAGTGGACTACCTAGTCAGAATAAGGTACCATTTCTTGGTAATAATCCCTCATTATCAATATTTTCCCTAAGTATTGTTTCTTTCTGTGTTTCAGCTTGTCAGTGACTTACTGGAATTCTGTTTCTACACCTTCCGAGAGTCTCAGGCACTGAAAGTAGAGTTTCCAGCCATGCTGGTGGAAATCATCAGTGACCAGCTACCAAAGGTGGAATCTGGGAATGCCAAGCCCCTGTACTTTCACAGGAAGTGATAGAAAATGTCTTAAATGGAAGAACTTTGCCTTAAGTTTCCCTGTGTTATTCCACACCCATGAAGGACCCAAGAAACCATATTTTAAACATGCTATTTACACTTGTTCAGCAGTCTCTGAATAGTCTAAAATCATACGAAGGGTTTGGGGAATGAAAAACAGTTGACTTGGATTTGGCAAGACCTAGATGTTTGGAAATTACCCCATAACCCTAAAGCATTTAGAAAATGTTCCTGTTCCTCTGGATGAAAAGCCATATCTAGTCAATAACTCTTTGATTTTGATATTTTAACAGATGGAGTTTTAAATATGCCATGTAGTTTCTGGTATTGTTTGCTTGTTTTAAAAGGGTTCAAGAACTAATGAGAACTTTTTAAAGCTTACCCTTGGTTTGCACATAAAACGTAAAGTCAATATGGGGCATTAATATTCTTTTCTTGTAAAAAAAAAAATAAAAACAAACAAAAACTATATATATACACACATATATACACACACACACAAAACCCTAATGTGTAAAGTAATAACAGAACATTTGGTGTGGAATACTCTGTTATCCCCACCTGTGGCATTTGTTATCCCATGTTATCCCCTCATAGATGATATACACTGTGTTAAGTGTCCATTTACTATTTAATTAAGAAGGATAAGATGCGAAAACAAATGCCCTGGTATCAATTTATAGTATCTATTGTGCTGGCTTTACAAATAATTTTTTGCAGTCTTTTGCTGTACTGTACATTGCTGTATGTATAAATTGTGAAGGACCTGAAATAAGGTGTAAGGAACTTTTGTAAATGAGACAAAAAAAAATCTTTAATGGTTAATAGGATGAATGGGAAAGTATTTTTGAAAGAACTCTATTTTGCTGGAGACTATTTAAGTACTATCTTTGTCTAAACAAACAAGGTAATTTTTTTGTAAAGTGAAATGTTCTGCATGCATAATGAACCGTTTACAGTGTATTTAAGAAAGGGAAAGCTGTGCCTTTTTTAGCATCATATCTAATTTACCATCTTACAATATCTGTTGTAAATAACCACACTTAACCTTTTCAGTTGTATTTAAGCCTTTCTATTTTCCTCTATATTTTTTCTCCCTTTTGTCTCGCTTGCAAGTATACGTGATGAGCACATCTTAGAAATCGTGCTTCATATTTCTGTAGGAAACTACACTTGTTGTGTTTGCCACTTTACGAAGGTTTCATTTAACAAGACAAATTACAGTCTCTCCAAAGCTTTTGCCAGCTTAATGATACAGTAAGTTCTTGCCCTCTTCTCCCTTTCTCTCTCAGGGGAAGAGGTAAATAAGACATTGAATGATTTTTCTTTTTTTATTACGGTTTCCCAAATTGTTTTTTTGTTTGTTTGTTTTCCTTTGAGTACTGGATACGTAAAACATCTTAAAAGGTCAGATTGTTATTTCAGATTGGGGAGAATGATTTCTGATTATGATGAAAGGAACATGCAGATCATTACAGTAAGTACATTGAACAGACTTGTACTGGTGAGAGGGAAGGTAAGGTACTGATATGGGCAGATTAGCTGAGTAGAATTTTTAGTGAAAAAACTCCAAGCATATTTAATTTTGTATGAATTTTTTGTAATAATCAGAACACATGAAAGAAAGATGTTCACACTACAAGTTCAACTCAGTTGGTCTGATTTTGTCTCAAAAATGTTTTCTGTAGAACAAGACTGCAAAGAAAAACTTTTTGAGGTGATTTTCACTTTCACAATTTATAAGCAACTATGAAATTTTGGAGTAGAATAGAGGACAGGTGAACTTTTCTGAGGCTCAACTGTTGCTACCATATGCTAATTTCAATAGAATAGTTTTTCAGAGTCCTAATCTATAGAGTTCTCTCGGGGTGACACTGATGTTTTTGAGCTATAATTTGTCCCTTGACCGGTCAGAATGTAGCATTTCTTTCCAGTGGTGGTCTAATAGGAATTATACACCCTTTCTGAGTCCAAATTTTGAGGTGCACTGAAGACAGTCAGTGCTTCTTGTCTTTTTAAATGACACCTGCCTTATGCAATGGGTAATCTGTAAAGACTGTATTCAGAGAGGTTTTTTATATATAAATATATACATACATATATTATTTGCATTTTGGAAGTCTAATTCATAGGCAGATCTTTAAATACTGACCTGCACAGCAATATGAAAGCCAAACTTCCAACGTGAGATACACAGCATGCAGACTGGTTGTTTACAGTAAAGAAACAGTCATACATCCATCTTTTCATTTACTTTTTTTTAAAAGTCTAAAATAGAAAAACTTCAAAGCCAGGTTCTGGGTGAATACAGTCTGCAGCAGCTTTTTATATTAACAAAGTTACTGCCTCCTTTTCTGTCTCAGAGTAACTTTGCTTGAATAAAATAGCAAAGCCATATTCTACACTTCACTGTTAAATGCCTGTCCCAGTCCAAATTGTTGTCTGTTTGCTCCTATTTTTGTACCTTATTACTTTTAATCTTGGTTTGGTACAATTCATAATTCACAGAAACTTCATATAATTAAACACACTAAATTAGTTTTAAAAAGCAATTTATATCTTTATGCAAAAACGTATGTCTGTCTTTGCAAACAACTGTAAGCAGATTATAATAAATCCTTTACTTTAATCACCTGTTGTTTATGAAACCATTCATTGATTATTATTTTTTGCTAGAGATCATTGAAGTAATAGATACAATTGGATATAGATGTTGTAAGAGGCAGTATTCTCTTATCAAGGACACTTAAGCAGAATAGCCATCACTTTTTTTTTTTTTTTATCTAAACCTGTGTACAGCAAAAAAAAAAAAAAAAAAAAAACCTTTAGTTTTTAGCTACCAGGAAGTTACGTTATTTTGAATTTGTTTAGAATGAAATAGGCATTTGTCTCCTGCAAAATAAAAGACAAACGAAAACATCTTTTAAAAGTGGGCTTCTGTTCATTGAGCTAAATTATTTTGTTGTAAGAACGAACGGGGATATACAGCAAGAGCATTGTATACACAGTTAAAAATGTAAAATAGTGTTAATGTACTGCAGTGGGTATGTCAGGAATACTACACACCGTGCGACTGACCAGTTGCATAAAATAAAATAGAAAGACTAAAGTTTGCAATAGCAAAATCTTATTAAAACGATACTTTACAATCAATAATGCAAAAAGCTAATTCACAGGGTGGTGTTTTTCACTGACTTGTTTAAACATTTATGAAATTAAACAATTCTACAGTTAATGCACTTTTAATTGTTTATTAAAGATTTGACTTTTTCTTTTTTTAGAGCAATGTTTTCAGCTGGAGGTCAATGACTCGATAAGATAGACAGCAGTTCTGAGGCCAGGAAGCTCAGAGGAATGTTTAAGAATTCTTGGAGTTTAAATAGATTCCTGGATGAAAAAATAAAAGCAGCCAGCAGTATGGTGTAAACAGTAAAATCTATGCATAATGATGCATTTATAATTAGGGGTTTGCTTCTGTATGTTTAAAGCTTTTTAAATAAATAGAAAATATTGTTTGGTCTTTATGTTAATGTCTGCAAGTACCTATTTTTCTTTTTCTTTTTTTTTATACAAATTGTACAAATACACATGAATTAAACTGGTTTGATTGCAAGTATTTCTTGCATTTTAATCTCAGATAGCTGCTGGTGCAGTGATATCCTTAGAAACAAGCTTCTGTGCGCTTGGAAACAATATTAAACAACAAAAAGTAACTAACAATGCAATATAACATCTTCAGACATCTAGCAATTTGTTGTTATCAAGGTTTAGTAATCTGGGCTATAATGCACATACCACGGCTTCAGCCAGACAGCAGCTCACACTGTGTAAAAAGAAATGCCCAACCTTGAGGAGTTTGCTTCATTTAATCTGGGTACTTGTGCTTTCCCAATGGTGAAGTGGTGACACCACTACATGCAGAAACCACATCCTGCTCAAAGAAACAAAACCAGCGGCCTTCACTAGCCAGAAAAGTTTGGCTTCAGGATTGAGGTAACCCAGAGCTGCTCTACCTACTGATCAGAGGTAGGATTTCTTCCCTGGAACTACGGATTGACTATTTTACATATACAAGGTTTCTCAAGTTAATGAATCAAATTGCCTTCCCAAGAGTCAGGTCTCTTCCAATTACATTAAGAAAGTTAGAAAGGGAAATAAAACTTGCTATGCTGGTTTGTTCTGGGCACTCTCTTAAATAGCTACTGCAAAGTTCTGCATGAAACTAAGTCTGTGGTACAAGACCACCACTTAATTGCATTTTTTTGATAGCACGTTACACAAACTTTTTATTGTCAAGAATCCTTGCACCTGCCTTCTGTTTGCTGAATCGTCACCAGGAAAGAATAGTAGAGGATCAGCAGTGTTAAGAAAAAATTCCCATATGCTTAGAAGCAGATGTATCTGTCATATGCTGTTCTAGAAATACAAAATGCTATCACTACTTAAAAACAAAACGAAACGTATATTCTGACCTCAAGCTGGGACACTGCTTTCTCTCAGGTATCTGCAGAGAATGGGAGTCTATGTTGCGTACAGTATTAATAAGATAGAAAGTAGTGAAAAATACCCTTTCATTTCAAAGACTTTTGTTAGGTAAAACATGCCATACTGTAAGGTGTCAATGCTTTAAATGTAATGTCAATAAGATGAAGTTTTATTTGGTGCTTACCTGTGGTTACTGGAAGTGCAGATGACGGCATGCTGCTGAATTCTCACGTAGGAAACGATGCCCGAGGCACAGCCAGCCCAATAGGTGAAACTCCAGTGAAGATTTCCACTTAAACATATTTAGCTCTGGTGCATTTACAGCCCACACAAGCCCTCTGTCAGCAGTGGATGGAATTTTCTCATGAAATTGCAAACCAGGTAAGAATGGTGAAATGGGTTAAGAGAAGAAATGAAGGAACAGAGCACTGAGAAAAGCAAAATTCTCCCCAAGTCTTTTCTATGATGCAATTACAGCGGCTCGGCTAGCAAGAGCTATAACCAATGTAGCAGAAACACCTATTTTCATTATAGGCCAGATAAATGAGTCCTGAGATGCTTCTCTCAATCCCACTGAAGGGCTGGGCATCAGAAGGAAACCTGCCATGAAGATCAGGGAGAACATGGGCTAACAACACCCAGCAGTCTGAAAACCCCAGGGAGAACAGCAAAGTGAAAATGCTGCCCGGCCAAAGAGCAGAGCTGAGTGCTGTCCAGTGAGTAACACAAATTCCTGGTCATCCCAACTAGGCTGGAGACTCAGCTTTTTCATTAATTATTTGGCAAACACACATTAGACCTTAATCCCTGGGCAGAGGGGTTCAATCTCTGTTCCCACAGAGAAACATCCCACAAAGAAAACATCACTTTGCATAAAACATACAAACAGCTTACTCCTAAATCACTCTCTGCAATTTGCAGCCTGCACCAGGCATTTGCTACAGGGAGTCTCAGCTTTTGAAAACTGAGCCCTACATGCCTCTACGTACAGCAACAGGCACAGAGCAAGAGTGGGGGAACCCTGCCCAGGGATTAAGCTGAAACTGTACCCACAGTTGTGACACGAGAGCAGTTCCCTGCGAAGAGGACAGGGACAGCCCAGAACCACTGAGCATGACCACTCCTGCTGCCAGGCTAAGAGAAAAGCCCTTCAGCTGGCTTTCTCCACAGCTGATTTCCTGTCCTCCATCCTGCTTCAAGTTAACTCTGTTCTTCCCAAACCATGTTAACTCTGTTCTTCTGCCAAACCATGGAAAAGAAAGACAAGAGGCATGCCCTAAAGCCCATGTTTAGGAAATAAAACAATCTCAAAGGACTGTAAAAGGGGCCTGACTTTCTTAATATGATTTTTATTTCTTAGCATCTTAAATCTCTACTTCCAAACAGTCAGTGCGAGGGCACCATTTGCAGAGCTATTCAACAGTGAGAAGGATGCCTGAGATGTGCCATGGCTGCTCAGCTGCACAAATCTGTACTCAGCCTTGGTATGACCAGGGCGAAGTGCAAAACCATATGCTGGGTAGCAGTGACCACAGCTAAATTCCTAAGAGGCAGTGTGGTTAACCTGAAAGTCAGATCAGATCTGGCTCAGCACCACTGCTTTTGGACAAAGTCTGGGACATGAGAAAGTTTGAAATAGTATTTACCTTTGCTCAGTGTATCGTTTCTCAGTAGAGAAGTTTCCTTCTTCAGGTTCTGCATGGCTCCAGAAGTAACAGGAATCTCAAAACATCTCACCTAAAGGCAAATAGGGTCACAGGGCTGGACTGAAGAGACACTGAGCATGTCTTTTATTCCTTCTCTATATATCTGCCTTTTTTAACCACCTCAGTTAAAAGAAAAAAAAACGCAGTAAGAACAGAACTAGAGCTGAGAAATACATTGAGTATTTTGGAAGACAGCAACCAGAACAAGAGCTAACATGCACTGCACGTTTAAAACAGCAGCAAAACAAATGGAAGTGACTTATAAAGCCTCTGAGCTTCAAGTTATCACTACTTCGCTAGCTGATGAGCCAGCATACCTAGCTGCCACACCTACTAGCCTAATAACGAGGATTTACACTCTCCCTGTTCTGTCAAACGTTTCTAACTAGTAGCAATGAAAACTGAATCTGGCCACACAGGCAACATCCTGCTTTCAGAATGACTCTGTCAAGGTCACAAATGAGTTCATGCAAGTCCCAGGCGACATGATAACCAGCCAAAACAGCACTTTGCCATGTGAACAAATCTGAGCAAGGAAACCTGCAGTCTCTTGCTGCATGTACTGCTGTAACTATTTCCTTAATACTGTGTCAAGAAGCAAATTATAGAACTGGATCTCCTTTACAGAAGTCATCTTCCGTGCTTGGGTCACTCAGCCACTGTGCCAAGACAAGAATTGCCTGTGGCAGAGAGTCACTGCTTGCATACAAGGAGAATTCACAAAATGAAACTCCTCCAAGCTATGAGGTTTAGTGCTGGAGAGCAGTACTGCCTTGGCCCACCATTGCTCCATCTGGAAATGATTTGTGCATACTCCAACGGTCTATACAGTCTGGGCAAAGGAACAAAATATTGGTATGAAGTTAAATCTTAGGGGGAAAAAAACACCCCAATCTTAAGGCAGCATTAGCCATTAACTGATTTACTAATCACATTAGTTAGAAAAACTTGCAAGTGAAGTGAGTATCTGCTGTAAATGACTCAAAATCCATGGAGTCCAATCTAACAAATATCTGAGCCTGTACTAACTTGCCACCCTGTCAGATTTCCCTGCATCCACTCCTCTGCCTCCCAGAGGGTCTTACTTGAAGGAGAGTAAAATACAAAGATTAATGACAAACTGCACGTAGCTTTTTTATCACAGGGCACAGATTTATACACCACAAGATTTCTGGAAGCTTTTTCTATGATCACAGATAACTCTTTTACTACTCAGATAGTTCTACAAATACCGAGGCAGCTTCTTGAGGACTCTGATACTGTGAAGTCTCATTAAGACCTTACAATCTACAATTACGGGGGAGGAAGAAAGGGAAGCTCAAGGAGGAGACAGACAGATAGACAGCAGATAAAATGCACGATGCCTCCAGGATGCACAAGGATCACAGCCAGAGATTCTCTTTTCCTTTTGGCTTATGCTTGCAGTTGCCTATTTTGAATGACGAAAGATCCCCATCCATTTTAGAGCCTGTTTGTGACTGACTGCAAAGAGCTGCCAATAATTATTTCATGTCATAACTTACTGAAACAGAGCAAAATATTCTCCAACTAAGGAATGACTGAGGTCAAATAGCAAATGACATTTTATTTCATTTACAGTGATATTTTTGAGTAGCAAAGGAACCATGACATATAGGAGCCTGTAATAAAGGTTCTTGTGTCTTACCTTTATAAAATAAATGAAGTCACACACATAACATAAATGAACGTATTCTTTGAAGACATCTGAAAAATGTCATGTCTTGATACCTATCATTTTACTTACCAATATGTCTGTTCCATATTGTCTGTTCCACTTTGAAATATAATTTAAGTGTCAGCACTATAGCTTTTTTATCCAACAGTGTTTTCCAATCTCAAATAACATTCTGTTAAAAAGGCTGGATATAGATGCATAATCTCCAGGACACTAAGGTTTTAAAAATCATCTTCAACTGATAGCTGAGTTACAGATCAACCAAATATTTGACTTAAAATGCTAGAAAATGCTAGTTGTCTTGCAAACAAACATACCGCTATGGTTCTTTACAATTGAAAAAAAACGAAAACATTAAAAAATTAAATTATCCCTCCATCCAACTGTCCTGTCCCCACCCATTCCAACCCTTAAAGAATCTTTTGTTTCTAATTCATATTTGGCAACACTTAATGTCTTTATACAGATTGGGATCTTCAACCCATAATCAGGCTCTTCGTTGATTAAAAGCAGTCACAAAAGTAGAGAGAAGTGACTATAACAAAAATCCATGGATACCATGTACACCTTCTTGGCGTTCAATGCATAAAGCTATAAAAACTGAACATAATTTTGTGGAATAAGTCCTCTCTTGCCATTTAGAGTGCCTTCTAGCCATCCTGGTTCTCTGGAAAATTGCACTGTAAAAGAAAAGGAAAAGAATTACTGTATCTTTTTATGCTTGGAATAGTACTCACATTTAGCTCCATGACACCGTGCAATGCATCCATAAAAACAACCAGTCTCCTGCAATCACCAGGTTGACAATCTGGCTAGGAAAAATGATGAGGATGGTTAACTTAAATACTTGTAGGATCTTCTGCTTTTAGGTACAGGAGATTACATTAAGGAAACAATTAGCTACTGGAACTTGGAAAGAACAGGTTTATAAAACAAAATCTAGAAGCTTTGGGGGAGAAATCACTCCTATCAAACAGTTGGAAACAATTTCTGAATCTGGGAGCAATGCAAGACCAAAAATCTGTCTTGGGCAGAAGTGGTGGAAGCCCAGAAACACAGGAAAGAGTCAGATCTCACTTCAGGTACCATTTCTCCACAGAGTAAGGGCTTCTATTGGAAAAGACCAATGAACAAAATCTAAATCATTCTTCTGGTTATATTGTCTCTCTGAAATGCAAACACATCCCTGCTATTCACAAAACATGAAGGAAAGGCTTGAAAAGGCAAGATAAGCCTTGCCTCTTATTGCCATCCTAAGTATTTGCTACTGTGGGTACAAACGTTAATGCAACAATATCCATGAACATAAATAAGAGAAGTTACAGCTCAGTCTCTAAATGATCCAGAAGTACTTCTGTGAGCAACAGACCCAAGTCTGGTTACCCATGTATTTCTGACCTCATTTGACAGGAAGATAAAAAAGAAGCATTATCCTCTTTTTTTTTTTTTTTCTTTTTTTCTTTTTTTTTTTTTTTTTTGAAAATAGACTAAAAAGTTCTCAAATCCCCCTATCAAATTTCTTATAAGAACACAGCACAGGTATCTACTTACCTACACAATTGTAAGATCCCACACCTTTAGTGACCTACGATGTTCTCTACCATATTAATTTATCCTCACAGTGCTTCTGAGACAGACATTGTTTAGGGAAATGATCAGAGAAATGCTGCAATATGCTGCCAGCCATGTCAGTGCTTTATTTAAAACACATTAACACTTTGGCAAAAGATATTTGTAGCCTTCTAGAAATCAGGGAAGTAACAGTTAAAAGAGAGCAACACGTTAAGTCTCACTTTCAAAAACATTAAAAGGTTCTAAATTTGACCACCTAAAAGATGTTTTCCCTTATTTTTTCCCTGCGTCCTATCACTGCCAGGCTGTGAAGCTAGAAGCTGTGCTCAGAAACCACAGCCTAAACAACAGCTATCTCTGCAAGGGACTTAAACATTCAGAAGAGAAAACTGCTATCAAATGATACCGAACAAAAGTCTGAGCACATATTTATAATGAATGTGCTTGATAGAAAGATTCCCAAGGAAAAAGCACATTGAAAATTACCTTTTAGGATCTCTGCACACACAGTGACTTACAGTAACTTACAATACTATTAGTAATTAGCAGGCCCTCCTCTCCCTTTGTCATTTTTATTCCATGATTACAGAGTACACACGCATTTAGAGCTGCAGTGCCGACACCACCACAAACCTCCCTCCAGAAGCTCTAATTCCACCCTAGCGAGCAAAGACGCCAGCAGCTCCAGTGGCAGCCCAGCCTCTCCCTAAAGTATCCCTTGCCTGCAGAGCACATCTGTTTTACAGGAAAGAAACTCCCAAAAATGGCAGATTAGAAAGAAAATCAACCAGAACTGCAACTAATTTCTGCTTGTCCTTTGGAGCTCAACCCAAAATATGCTTGAGCCAATTTACATTAACGAGAGGATAAACATTACTGGCATGTTAGTGTCTATGAACCAAAGCCTGTTAAAAGCAAGGGTAGCCCTCATCTGAAGAGATCACACTGGACAGGACCCTAAAATTCACCCAGAGGAGAAAATGATCAAACTATACAGAATCACTTGGCTTGACACAGCAGCAAATTTCAGAAGTATTTTCTAAACAAGTTTGCTAATCTAATAGTGAACTCCTCATACTGTAGCACATCCAGATACTCAGCGTAATGGCTGAGTAACTGGACTTGAGCAACAAATCCCACTGTCACCCTAGAAGGCCAGACAGATGGTAGAGCTGAGCTCTGTGCTTGCAAAACTAAACACTACACTTCACTTTACACACAGCTCAGGGCCTCACGACTTTCTTAGTACAAGTGTCTCGTACACTCTCTGAAGACAGAAGAAAGGACTACCACACGGATTACACCTAATATCACCATTTCTAGAGAAAAGCCTTTTTAAAAAAATGCACCCAGAAGTAATTCTTAATATTCAGCAGCTGCAGCAATTTCAAGTTGGGTAAGACTTGTGCCTCCTTTCAAATCACCTCGCACATTAAGATACCCATGTACATTGTTGACTTCTGTGGCCAAAAGATATTAATGAGGAAGCTAACCAAATGTGAAGCTATTTTAAATTCCAATGATCCTGTTTTTCTTTATCAATTCTAAAGTATAGTGTACAAAAGCACTTGTTTAAGAAAAAAAGAAACCTTTACCAGACAAAAGGCATTCCACTATCGCGCACAGCTCCTCTTAAGCGGAGGACAGAGGCTATTTCTGAAAAATAGCCTGCTCAAGAGAAGTGCCCCCTTTCTGTCATTTCTTCTCTATCAACAACGATTACAGTTCTTAGCACTTTCTCAGGCTTGCCTCATTTAAAAATACCTTGCTGCAGAAACAACACATTTGGCCTTAAAACTGCGATTCATTAGTAGACCAAACATCCTATAGGACTAAGTCATATGTTGGCTAGAGGAAAGGCTTCTACAAGAAAAGAAAGGGAAAGGAAGGGAAGGGAAAACATTTGTAGCGTAAGAGATAGGGAGCAAAGAGCTGAGAATTACATATGGCACAGCAAGGTGTAACGAGGGCATAAGACTGCACAACAAGAGCAATCAAAGAACAACCATCAAAGCTCAGAACTGTGGAAGTAGCAGCAGACTTAAGAGCCCTGGGTGGGATGACAGCTTCCTCAGTACCTGCTGCAAGGCCATTTGAGCAGCCCAGTCTCGCTCTAGCGGAAGCAAACTGTACGCCAGTAGGACGTCTGACTGTTAGTGTGACTGCAAGTGCTACCCAGCAATTACCCCAAATGCAGGGGGACAAACAAAATCAACAGACTTTCAACTTGCAGTGATCTCTAAGTAAGGCTTCTCTGATTTCATCTCATCAAGAAACACGGAAAGATTAGCTTGGCCTTCACAGCATTCCTTCTTACTTTTCTGTATTCTCCACAGGAACTAGCTTCGATATTGCCCATGTTAGATTATCTAACTGTGAATAGATAACATTTGCAAGCAGCTCTTCCCAGAGACACAGTGCTGACGGACTTCCCTACACAGACACTGTTAGCAGACACTGTTCTGCTTTGGCAACTCAGAAGTTTCCTGGGTCCCCAAAACAAAGGAAACCAAGACTCATTTCCACAGCGGAAATGCTAGGTGCCACTAACTTCAGCAGGACTGAATCAGGCACTGAAAAACCTGTTTCCTTTGTGGAAACTAGCTGTGTTGGGAGGAAGAGGAAAAGAGGAAGGAAATCTAACATGCATGATGCCTGGCACAAGAGGGCCTCCCTTTCTGATGGACTACTTTACCAAAAATGTAATGACTCCACAAGCTTCATTTTGTAGGCAACAAAAATCTCACTGCTAAAACCACTGCAACACCAAAGTACACCACTATAGAACTCAATCCTCTTGGCCATTTTTTCACCAGGAGATTAAACTAAAGACCTGAGACTTGGGACTTAGTCGTGAGCTGCCTCCCATCCCATCTGTCAGCTGAGCGTCTCTGACAGTCCTGCACACACACCAGCTACGAGGTAATACACATCTGTTTAAACACCTCCCATTTCAACACTCAGCTCGCCATTAACATATATCTTCTGGGGACCACTGCTTCCACAACACTGTTGCCAGGAGGAACTCTTCCCTTCTCTGTATCAGGCAAAGTCAGACTGTAAAAGGTCAAACTGCCTTCAGTGGCTTTTCAAAACTTCTAGCAGTCAGCAGGAATTTGGCAGTACTTATCTGGTACATTTTACTGGTGAAGCTGCAGTTTTAACTTTCAGCAGTAGTTCGAGGTGACTTATCTCTCAGTGGTATGGAGGGATCTGAAAAGGAGAACATCTGTCCACAGCCTGAACACTCAGTTTCTCTGGGTGTAAAATGGAGACAGTTAATGCACATGAATGCTCCTAAGTGCTTTGAAATCCATAGATGAAAGGAGTACAAAGAAGTGGCTTTATTCTCATTTTTATTTCAACAAAATAATTATTTGCACATTCAGTGCAATATAGCATTTTGGGAGTAGTACTTTTCTTTGATGTAAATCCTTCATTTGTCAATACCACAAAGAAAGTCCAGAAGCCACCACGTGAATAAAAGAGAAGAGTGTGCCTTGGAGTCAAAACCGGGCAGATTAACTAAGGGTGGCACTTAAGTACAGTAGGAAGGATAGAGGGGGATAACAATGGCTGCGTGAACACTGATTTTGTGTTCCTACTGCACTTGGTAGCGACAATGGGTGTCACACCTTTGTTAAGGAAAATTACTGTAACAAAAAACTTTCCTGGTTTTCCCCACATTCTCTCTCCCCTAAAATGTTATTTTAAAAATTGTGAAAAGCTTTGATGAGAGCTATCTTGACAAGTTTTTGTAGAACTGCTAGCGATACTGACAAGGAATTTTGTTGTGTAAACAGCACTTACCCTATCTAAAACACTTCTCCCCAGTGAAATTCCCATTTCTAAGCAGTCTCTTTTAAGAACCAGAAATAACACTTGGCTGCAAGGCTGGCAAAGTTTCAATGCCAGGCAGTCTGATTATTCTTTTCATGATCATTGGGAATAACTGCTTGAACCAAATATAAATATACATACGACTGGCGTATGTCTCTCAGTCTCAGATCGTACTCCGCTTCTTCCCATATGTGCCCTTTTCCAGTTGCAAAGTCTTCAAGCTTTGCCTCTAACCACCTGAATTATAGTGTTATGTGCTATCAGTAATATAGACTGTAGCAACTGGGAAATAAAGATATTGGCACAGCCTAAGGTAAACTGAATTGAAGATGGAGGGGAAAAAAAGCAGTGGATATTGTTCAGATTACATTATTCATTTTCTTACACAATTCAATTAAATAGAAAAGTTTTCTTTTTTCTTTTTTTTTTTTTTTTTTTTTTCTTACCAAATGGTGCCTTTGCATTTATATTTTGTAGCACTTTAATAACAAGACTGAGATTTGGGTTAGCACAATGTGCATGCAATAAAGAAAACACCACAATATGCAAATATTCGGATTCTGTACAAATTCCTATGAGGTGAAGTAAAGCTCAATATAAAATATTACTAAATCTAACCTTGTCAGCCTGCAAAACCAGTATTTTTCCCCCACTTAGATAAAGGAAATGGAGGCAGGAGTAAAGGTTAAACTCTTCCCTGCTTGCACCAATAGTACATTTAGTAGCTATGACAGGCACAAGACTGTACCTCACTAAATACCATTATCCTGTCTCAGGCTAGAGCAGCCAGAAAGATTCATCCAGGATAATAACAGAGAGAGAACTACTGCAATCAACATCCACAGACCAAGAGAGACAAAGCAGAAGAATTGGAAAAGGAAGTGAAAAAGTGCAAGAAACAAAGCAGAGCAGAGTGAAGAGAAAGGAAAAAACTCAACATACAAACAGTAAGAGATGAAAGAGACAGGATTAGAAAAGTGAGACAGGCGGGGTGGAGAAAGGAGAGATGGATAAAATCTTCACTAATGGAAGCAGCACTTTTTAGTAGACATTAATTTAACAGTTACTTTAATGGTTGATACTAGCTGTATGTCAACTTGATTGATGCGTTGTCACTTTGATAGTTAAGGTTATTGGTAGAGCTGCAGAATTGATGTATTATTACTTTAATTCTTCATTTGGGGGCTTTATTAGGGCATATGGGAATTTAAATTGAGTAACTGAAGAACCTGAATTGATTCACTGGAATTTGATTCTAGCATAGACACAAGGGTGTCTAATGCAAAAAGAAAAGGCCCACGTGAAGGCACTTCAGTGGTTTCAAATATGGAGACTGGTCTGCACTTTTAATGGAAACACCTTTTCATAGTGACAGAGCCTATCCATAATAACCTACTACAAATTGTTATGGAATGAATATTTAGTTATTACATATGTCCAATTACTGCCTTTATTGCTTGCAGGCTCTCCTCCTTTTGTCTGCCAATCCACAACCCACCCTATGCTGGAAGTGCTGTGGGGCAAGGACATCACCTCTAAAATAAGCAGGAATCAGCAGAATAAATCAAAATAAATGTATTTAAGGAACCATGATCTTCCCCACTGAAGTCTACAATTAGGATTTTAAAATGCAGTCCAACCTTATTTTACTTGAGCTTCCAACCTTATTTGTAAAGTTGGTGTGGAAAAATAGAGTTGAAAAATCTCTCCATGTGCTGCCAAAGAGACGAATTCAGTACTTGTTCTTGGACAATATTAGACTCTAGTTGAAAAGCTGTAAAGGTTGCAATGTACCAAAAACACGGTAGCTTTGCTATAACATCTAGCAATCTCTTCACACAAAAAAGAATCTCAACATTGCTGTCACACAAACACATGACACAGAAGCAACTGCTTCTTGCAAGACTTTTTTCTCCAATGCCAGCACAACAGGTGTACAACCCTTAATGTCCTCCATTAGAAATGCCTGTCTTTTACACACCAGATCTTTTCCTCTATGCACCAAATTTTTTTCCTGTACACAAATTTTACGTCTGCTGAAGATCCCTATCAGTCATGTTTTAAAAAACTTAAATTAAAATAACTGCTGTAAGAGACTTTAAAAAGAGCAATCATTTAGCTAATTCATTTTAAAAAGATTTCCCACCTAACTTGATTCAGACGTGATCTGCCTGCAAGGCAGTTATCTAATAGGAAACACCAAGTACGATTTTCTAAAGTGGGTAGGGAGGAACTTCGTGGAACCTCAGACCACTTTATACTGAAAAAAAAAAAAGTGAACTCTGGACTAGGCTTACTATTTATTTATTTGGGAGAAGACAGAGGACAGGAATGTCCTTATGATCTGTCTGCTTTAAATTACGGTTCACAAAGAAGGGGAAGGAGATGTCTATGTTTGTGCCATTTTGTTGTTGTTATAAATACTGAAAAAAGAAGGTTCTGCTGAGCTTTGCTCATTTGTTTCTGCTTGTTAGAAAAAACAGAAACATTCTGTTGGGGTTGTAGGGTAGGAAGAGAAATTTCACATAGACACTTCTGATCCAGTACTAACAGAGTTAACAGGATGCATTTAGTTAGCCTTTTAATGCCTGCAGGTTGATTTTTTCCAGCTGTTTCTTACTTATACTTTTTTTCTTGCTGGATATAAACTGGGAATTTGGGCTACTCCTCCTTACTGGATATCCAAACAAAGATTCTCACATGTGGTATCTGAACAACTGGGCAGTGCATACCCAAAGTGTGTTTGGTCATGCAGAATTAAATACCACTTTACCTCTGGAAAGAACATATCAGATTTCGGACCTAGTAGCAAGCTGGCAATGGATGAGAAGAAAACTGGCATCGCTGCAGAATTTCCAGATTCTTTAGAGGCAAGTATGCCCCTTACTACACCCCCTTCTGCCTCTAGACAGGCTGAAAGGCTAAAATACTAGTCTCAGTACTCACGAGGATCTTAAGAACGCAATTCACAAATGACTTTGAAACCCTCAGTCTGCACAAAACTTGGATGAGGATTTGGCTGAACTTAAAAGTCTTTTGTTTTTCAGTACAAATGCAACTTATCGAGGCCTTGTAACAAACAACAGTCTTACACTGCTCCTGCTATGAATTAATTTCTGCTTAGAATCATTATTAAATTGCATTCCAGTAACAAGAATTGCTGAATTTGTCCAGGCCCTGTTGATCCATTCCATGCTATCTCTTTCTTATGCAATGGTATGAAGAAACTAAGCTCCAGTATCTTCTTCTGTATCTTCAGAATTTGTATTACAGCAGTCACTGGCATAAGGTTTTAAAACTAAAACCATTCCTTGTCAGTTCAAAGCCCCTGTGCAGATGCTGGAGAGTAGAGCTATGGAAGCTAACTGAGGAATTTCAACATAGTCTTGAGCTCAGGAATCACTTTTCTGGATGTTCATATGCAATACTACATTTGCCTCCGCAGAAATTTTTAAACATAGACCTTCATTCTGCAAATTCATTCCTTCTACAAGTACAAACATACATTAGAAGACTAAACATGCCCTTTTCTCTGCAATGATCACCTGATTTACCTGCTTGAAAATCCTTAAGTGGATTTTTTTTTTCTTTAAATGAAAGCCTTGGTATCTTACAAAGATAGTCCACATTGAAAAACACAGTTCCATAGGCCAAGATGTCCATTTCTGCATTGCTGAGCAACTTTTTTTTTTTCCTACTGCAACACACATTTAAACACTGCTGAAATATTAAACCAACTGAAAGAGTCTGCTCACCTGAAGCAAATGCATTACCTCATACTGCTTTAATTTACATTAAAGCAGCTTCTATGTACCAGAAATCTTCTGCGTCACTGTTTGCCATCATCAACATGGGCAGAACAGCAGTTATGCCTGTATTTTTATCCAAAGCAATTTAAACAGTTTTGTCAGTTTGTTTTTCATTGCTTTATATTCACTCAATAAGTACTTACCATCTTCAAAAATCGCTCCTATCTGAAATGATAATTCAGAGCTATGTTCTGCTTCACATGGATAAACTGCTCTTGCTTTTCGGTGGGCAACACTGAAAAATGAAATTAAGAAATACAGTTACTTCGGGCTATTAATGACAACACCCCCCTTTCTCAACCATTCTCTCTCCATTCTCATTAGATGACTAAAACTTTAAACTCAGTCTCACATGCATCATCGCAGGCTTCTAATTCATACACACAAATGCCAAAGCTGAAGCTTCACAGCTTACTGCTGGCATTTCTGAATATCATACTTCCAGTTTTATGCACTTATTTTTATGATAGCTAAACGTGACTTTCGACTACAGCTAAAATATTGCCAAGTGCTAATCAGCAGTGAAATCAATAGTAGGCAAAGCACACTATACTTAATTTATAGACTAATCATTATACCTTCCAAAATGTTTCTTCATGGTCTTTGCAATTCAGCTTTTCACTAATACTGTACAGAAATCTTTACTGAACTTATTTTATTTTTACTTTTTTACAATACATTGTTAGACCACTGAGCATGCTATTTTGTCCTCACCATAATAAGGTTTATAAAACTTCAGATAGTCTTTTAGAGGTGTTACTAGGATGCTCAATAATTAACCATTAATATGAATTTCTCCAAAATACTCATTCCTCCAAGTACCATAGCAGAGAACTTTGAATACGTAAGTATTTTTGGCACATCTTATTTAATCACGCCTTTGCAAAACTGACAGTTTGTTGCTGCCCTATGCTTTGTTTAGACAAAGCACCCACACCAATAACTCATCTTTTGTTGAGCCCTGGCAACAACAAAATAAAACACTGGGAAAGATTTTCCCTGCCCCAAGAAACTTACAGTCAAATAGACAATGCAGTTCTGGTACAGAATGTCAACAGTGAGGAAAAATTGAATTTTGTTACAAAGTGTTGGAAAGAATTCATAAATATACACAGCTACTTTATTTTGAAAAGCAAATTTATTGAACTTGTAGGAATAAAGCTAAGACCTTTGAAGGAAGAAGTGAAAACACTTCAAAAGGTGGACAACAGGGAAGGAAGGAAAAACAGGACAGAATAAAAGCAGGCCAAGAGTGAAAGAAAAGAATGAAACCACAGATAAAGATAAAGATATGAGAAAGTATTTCAAAGTCAAGAAGGCTAGGATGAGAAACTTAAATTTGACATGGGTGGTTAGGGAAAAAACAGATCTGTATTTTAAAAGACACTATAAGCAATATAGTAAGCTAAAGAATCATTGCCGTAGAGAGGGACCTAATCAATCACCTCCATCAAAGTCTGTTTGCATTGACCAACAAGTCACTGGCTCAATCTAGGTGCCGTCTACAAGAAGGTGCTTAAAGGAAAAATAATACAAAGTAGTCCATTATTTTATTCTGTAGACATTGCAAAGGCTGCAATTCCTGATTTGAGATAACCACTTACTGCGGAAGACATAAATTAGCCATTTGTAAAAAAAAAAAAAAAAGAATACAGAAAAAAGGAAGCAATTAAATAACCAGCAAACATTGAAGAGTGCGTCGTACCTTTCCACTGCTCTGTCACTCCCAGTGGCAGGATTAGGGAAGGAGAAAGCAGATGGTGTAGTGTTTGTGGCAACTGGGTTAGTGCTTGGAGTGTTCATCCACGAGACCATCGATGGGCGGCTTTGACCAGAACTAAGGGGAAATTATTTCAAGGCAGAATTAATGAGGTGAATAAAATTCCTTTTCATACTAAAAATGTTTGAATCTTTATAACTAGACTAACTAGTTAGATCCTCAAACTCAAAACCAGTAACAAGGCTGAGGTGATTTTCCAGACATGGTCATCGAGTTTCTGCATTTCCTCCTTGAAAGCGTTTTTCCTATATGCCCTACATCCTAAGCAAGGACAAATTACCTGAGATGTATGACATAACCAATAACAAGGCAAAATTCCACATTCCTTATCTAATAAAGACAGATACAATGAAACTGCATATAGCAGGCTATTATTTGAGCTGCCACTTTGTCTTTACAAGTTTTGATGAATCTATTTAAAAATCTTCTCAGCGCTGTACTAAGCCATGTGCAACTGGAAGATTTCAAAAGAGGCTGCAGCTGTTACAACACTGGGATCACGATGCTGGCTCTGGAATGAGATCTTGTTCGCATAACTGCACAGGTACTGCCTCAGTGACTGTCCTCGTGAGCATGCTGTTCAAAAACGTGTTAAATTAATGGCTGAATTTATAGTTGCTAAAAGAGAAGAATAAATAGCAGCTAAAGCAGCTAAACTTTTTTTTTTATCACTGAAAAAAAATATACAAGGTACTTTCCAATATAAACGATGCTCCTAGTCCTACAACTTAAGAAACTAAAATGTTCCAACACTGGAAGGCTTTCTTCCTCTGTATGGGCAAAAAAAAACAAATTATCTAAAGACTTCATACCAACATATCTTTGGAGCTGGACTCCAAGCAGTTTCCAAGCAGAAACAGAATTAAAATGGTTCACACACATCTTCCACGCAGAAATCATCACTCAGAAGTATGGACTTCATGATACAGCATTTATCAGCTAGACTTATTCCAAGATTAACCTTTTAGATATAAATCTGCCAAGTACCACCAAAATCTGGGAAAACAGTCAAGAAGGATTTGATGGGGGTGTAAATGCACACCTAATCAAGGTGAATTGACCAGAAGCCAAAAAAAAAAAAAAAAAGATCAGCAGTCACTCCACTTACGAATATAAGAATAAAAGAATGCAGGAAATTCAACTTATGTAGCAGATTTTCATCTTCTTACTCATTGGGATATTTAATTTCTAGAAGAAACAATCATTTTTTTTGGCTTGTATAGTGTTTTACAAACAAGCACAACTTTTACAGACTAATTCTGCTAGCCAATACAGCTCATTTTCATTCTAGCAATTACAAGGTTAAGCAGACATTTACTTTGATTATTAATTTTTAAATTTACTGCATCATAAAATGATGAATGGCACATTCTTTATTTAACAAGACAATAATTTTTAGTTTGGATCTGTGTCAGACTGCATTTGGATGAAAACTGGAATTCAAAGTATATGAAAACAGCATTCTGCAGTTAATTCCACTAATAAAAATGAAACTTAAATGTCCTGGCATCACAGTGAGAAGGGTTTATCAAAACATGTTCTGCTTTTAAAACTATCAGATTTACCAAATAAAGGAAGGAATCATAGGTAGTAAACTGAATGAAAAGCTGGACTGTACTTACTAGAAACATTTCTTGCTTATGTTTGGGAAGAGGATGTCTATTCTGCTTAGCCATTCTTAAATCTTGCACTACACATTTATTTACACCTTTTAATAATTATGTTCTTTTGAAAACCAGCATCTACCTAATTTGGGGTTTTACTCTTACTTTAACATGTTGTTTTCTTTCCATTTTTATGTAATCATTGAAAAATATTCCCTAGGTAGAACAAAAACCTTCAACTGTAAGACTTCGTTTGAAGATAACAAACAAAAAGCAAACACCAGCATTTGTATTATTTGTTCCAAATACTGTGAATAAAAACACAATTTAATGATACTTCAAGGTTTATAAAATTTGCTAGAACGTAGACTATTTGTCCATCATTACGCATAAAATGTATATGTCTAAAATTAATTTTAGCTCATTAGAATAGGTGAACCTAAGACAAAAAGGGTTTTCAAAAAATGAATAGCAAAAAACATTTCCTACTTGCACAGACTAAATGATTGGAGTTAAAGCAATCCTGATATTTAAAGAAAGATCACTTCCTTTGTGCTTTTTCCCTTGTCTCTTCAATCCACTCCAAAATTGAGACTGGGTAAAGCTTGTTTCTGAAACTTGTAAAATTACAGAAAATAGAAAAAAAAATATTCCAAACGTAATGCCAAAGATTATTAAAGAGTCACCAATTCAAACTGATCACAAGTGAAGAATATTCTTCTATAACTCATACCTCAGATTTGGCATTGTTTGCCTTTCAACAAATGAATATGAAAACCTTCTATTTATTAGCTATTTCTTTGAAATGCACATCGTATTTGTCTGTGCAACTTACATGATCAGCTCTAGGACAACACATACTGGCCATGTTTTATACACCAGATTAATGATTTCCAAATAACATTCAGAACCCCCTACCAAAGATACCCTCTGATCCAGGAAAGCAGCAGTCGTTCGTAAGAATACTTAGAATATCACAGCTGGTTTCTCTTTGAAACAGGAAGGGAAGAAGGAAGGATCAGAGAATGTGTGCAAAGAAAGGAAAAGAGGATGAAATCAAGTGTTCAGATCCATGTCATGGCACATTTATTTTTTCAGGTTACGCAGACTCAAGAAGTACAGTAACCTATCAGCTAGCAAGACTACACTGTCCTTTGTCAGGCAGCATCATTTAAAAATGTGGAAAAACAGGCAGATTTTCTACTAAATCTGAGCAACTTCAACAGAGGAAAAACCCTCCAGAAGCGCAGGTACGTGAAGCCCTGGACTGCTCCCTCCTCCACTTTTTGATTAATTCACTTAATACATTTCAGCTGTAGCAAAAGCACTGCAGTATGGCTCCTCAATTCGCCTGTCACTTTCAGATCGTGGTTACAGATCTCTTGATCATGGTCTACGATCCAGCAGGGGAAAAAAACATTTTTCATCAGAAATAGTTTTACCATGTTGAGAAAAAGAAGAAAAAAAACCTCTAATGGCTTTAAATATTAAAGCACATTCTAGAATTTCAACTCTTTTTTTTTATTTACTGTACTTGGCTATCTCAGGAACCACTTAATTTTATTATTAAAACAGAAGGTTTTACTCAATAGGAAAAATCGGTTCCAACATTGTGGTGTGTAAGCAACACCGAGTAGAACTTCTTTTTGTCTCCTTCAAAAGATTCTTGTAATAGCAAAGTTACCTTGCTGTGAAGGTTTGCAAGCCTTGTTTATCAAGATGATGATAAATTAGAAAGTACTGTGTATCTTATCATATAGCATCTCAACTTTGAGAAGGTATGTTGAAGAAATCCATTATCCTAAGGGCTAAAATGAAGGCAATGCATTTCCTGTGGGGAAAGAAAAAAAAACCCTGACATAACCATCTCTCTCTGAGAAAAAATGCTATTGTTTGGCACGGTGAATGTAGGGAGAAGAGAGGAGGGGGAAATGGCCCTACTGAAAATAAGCTAGAGATTTTGTACTGATATTCAGAAACAAACACCTGAAAACAAGATTTTATTGGATGTCTAGCTGGCTGGTTCCTAAGGTAACACAGCTAAAGAGCAGCCTCTTATCTTGAGAGCAAGGAAGAGACTCTGTGAAAAGAATCTACACTGCAACTCTTCAAGAAAAAATGTTTGTTTCACAGAAGGGTTTGGCAGCCCCATGGCTGTCATATCTCAGTGTCTGGCTGACATAAACTCAATGAAAGCGTTCTTAAAAGACTTGATTATAAAACGACAGGTATTGGCTATTTCTGATTCGATATGCAATCCAACACTCTCCATCACCAGACAACAGTATTCCTGCATGTTAAAACTCATATGCCTTGGTGAGAATGGGAAGTAGAAGAATGCATGGACAAAATTCTAGAAATTGCAACAGTGGCAGCAAAGCTGGAGACAAAGCAAAAGGACAGAATTTCCTGATCCATGACCACTCCGAAAAGAAACTCCACCCCCAAATGTAAAATATGTAACATGCGCTCGACACTCCTGATCCCACGTTTATACAGAGCACATCAGCCAACACTGAAATAGAGGCTTTGTTAAACTTGGCTTGTGAAGTCTCAGTAAAGCAGCCAACATATTAGCGAAATGATCTTTCACGCCAGTCTGGTAAATCTGAAGGTTACGTCTCTACAGCAGCTGTCCTAAACTACAGCATTTTTAAATGATAATTCAGACAAAGCAAAAAATGAAGCATGTGCATATGTAAGCTTACAGCATACTGTCCCTTTTAGGATAATAATTAAAAAAAAAAAACAAACTGGGGGCTGTGTTTCCTGGAATAAAGATAAATAAATAAATAAAATGGAAAAAGAAAAAAAAAAAAGGAGGCAAAAAAAGGATACTTCAGCTCCTAGTGGTTGTGTCCACATCCCTCCCTGCTGTGAGCACACGTACTGCTTACCTGGCGCTCACCCAGGTGCTGCTGTCAAGCCTAACTGTCCACATCCAGCCCACAGGAAGACAAGGAGATGGCAAAACCTATTTTGTGTGACCCACGTGACTAAGTTACATTATGCCTATTTCAATGGAGCTACAAAATCAGGGCTATTGCTCTGCTTGCATGACAAAAGGATACAAAAAGAAGTGCCTGCTTCACTTAAACCTGCTCTCAGTCCGCTGAGTCACTGAAGAGGTGGCGGCTGAACAAAACCAAACTGCAAAATAAGCACAATGAGTGAGGAGCACTGCCACATACCTGGACTGTGCCTTCTGCAGCTGTTACAGCACATCCCCTTACTAAAAAAAGACTACATCAGATATAAAAAGTTTTCAGCACATTGAAGGTGAAGTCACTTATCATTTTTATAAAATTGCAAATTCACAGCACTCCCAGAAAATACAAAAATAAGCTGTTTCAATTTCAAGGAGACAAGAGATGATGCAGTCTACAGGTGTAGATATAATAAGGCTGATGGGAATTCATCCAGCAGTCGAAGAAAATGAGTAACCATCTCAAAGACTTCTGTTACGTTCAGAACACCACTATTGCTGTCCTGTCCTCCCTTGCCATCTTATGGCTCTTTGAACATTTGTTTGTTCACTGGGAATTTGAATGGCCTGAGATTTCATGAAGAACTACCAGCTTTTTTCCGTGGTCTCAAAGGCCCTGGAACTACACAGGATGCTGCACAGCTCTCATCACCATTCTGAAAGCCTCTGGGGATATTAAAAACCCAGAAATGATGCCCATAGTGTATGTAGCACACATACACCACTGAGCTTTGTAACAGAATATAGTGTCAGGAGACCCACTAATGAAAAAAAAAAAAACCACTGGATTATTTCCTCTGCCACTGGTACCTTCACAAAAGTTACTTCTATTGGTGCTTCTATTTCTCCTCTGGGTTTTGAGTACCTTCAGTATTTGGACTGTATCTACAACTGTACCTACAACAGTTTGTAAGGTGGGATTCAGTTTGAGAACTCTAAGTCTGAGCCCAGAAATGTATCTGCTTTAACAAGCCATCCACTCCCCAGACATGCTCTCTGTGAGGAGGTTTGAGTGGCAGGACGCGTTCCATTCCTTACAGTTGCAAATTCACCAAGAGGAATTAGCAATAATGCATCCTCTGATCAGCCAGGGACTGAAGCAATTCTGAAAGAAGGAGCAAAGAGTGGATTTTGAGGTCTGCGCTCCCTAAGATAATTTGCAGCTGTAGGGTAGACATCAGACTGGGTGAAACTGATGGTTAATGGATAAAAGATGTTTGGAGGTTTGCTTTGTTAGAGTTTTTTTGTTTGAATCCAGTCAGAATAATATTATGCGCAACTCACAAAATACATCCATTCTGTATGAAAGGATTAAAATGTTACAATACTTGACCTACTTGTTAAACCCAAGGCACAACATGACAAATATCACTGTATTTGTACATTCTTCTTTACGTTGTTTGTTTTTTATACGTATTGGCCAATTTCTTAAGCGGGGAATACTGTCTATTTTCCAATGTCTCAAATAACAGAAGGAACAGATCAAAGAAAGCTTCTAAAGAATACCTATGGGAATAGACATATTTTGTTTAGAAGACACGGCTTACCTTCAGAACACCTGGCTATAATGGCAATCTGAATCAGAAGGAATGTACAAGGAACTGGAAACTCTGTTGTGTTTTGTTGTTTTTTTTTTCTGTGTTTTTTTTTTTTTTTTCCCCCTCCCCAGGGCCAACTGTGGCTTTGAGGGGAAAAAATGAGCATTTTGAGAATGTACTGCTAGTGAAACTATACCAGTCCCAAAACAGTCTGCCAAAAAAAGCCTGAAACATGCTCTCCTTGCAAAAGCAGTAACAGCTGGAGCTCTGTCAGAGCAAAGTGGACTTTGACAGTGGTTCCAGTGGAACTTGAAGATAGACGGCTGAACAATGTTAATTCTGTAGCTCAAGGGCAAGTGCATGTGGCCACTTAAAGAAAGCAGAGAGGGAGACAGAAGGAATGTAATTGCTTCGGTTAATATCAGACTGAGACTGCCATTGCTGCTGTGCCTTAAAGGAAAAAATGCCCATACCAGTGGAGAGCACCACAAGGGTCAAATACTTCATAACTCACTATCATAACTACCAATTTTTGTCTGAGTCTTTAAACATAGCTTGTGCTAAGCATCCTTGGATGAAAGTGATTTTCAAACAATACACATTTCTGAGATGCTGCTCCATCAAACAGAAAAAGTAATTTGTCCCTCCTGAGCCAACTGGAGTTTGAATCCTGCGGCTACATGAACTACCCTGTAACTTTACTATTGACCGGAGGGGAGAGAAACACTATGTCCTACCACAGACTATATGTAAAAATAAAACATTTATTTTTAATATTTGGCTCTAGGAAGCGTGAAGGCAAAACTATCTTCAGGAAAAAGATAGACAAAAGTTTAGTGTGCAAGATGATAGAAGCGCAAAATTGGGTCTCCAATAAAAACCATTCTTGCTGTAGACAGTAGGAACCAACCATCACTGTACGCCCCTTCAGCAGTACATAACATCACAGGGCATGTGGCTGATCGACACAGGGCTTTCAAAGAAAATCTAGCATCAGGCAAACACACACAGACATGAAAACCAACAGCTGAGCGGGACTTCAACATGGCTCATGTGAAACATCATGGTTCAGTCACACTGCAAGCATGGTATGTATATCTTTAAACACCGACTTGACAATTGAGCAGTCTGGGCTTTGTGAGACATTGCAGATCTGTGGTATAGCCCTTGCTCTCTCAGTTTCTTTCACCACTCTGGCCAAGCAGTCCCCTCCTAGTAAAAGCCAGGAGGTGAGCGTGTATTTATATTTGCTTTTAGTTGGTGCTCCCTTAACCATTTAACCATGCTAGAAGCTGTAGCTCCTTTCGCTTTTAAAGGTAGGACAAGGAAAGGGCGTGCATTACAAAAAAAAACTCTGCCAGAGAACATCATTGTGACAACAGCTATCATTCAGGGGAAAAAAAAAAAAAAAAGAAAAAAAAAAGTGCTCCTTCTTTCTTGAAAACAAATACCACAGAAAGCATTCTTGCTATCTATCCCGTTATTGCTGAGAGCAAACTACTGATATAAACCTACCTTGGAATATCTGACCTATCTGGACCCACAATGCAACATCCTTCCCCCAGGAAAAAGTGCAAGCAACTCTTCTACTGCAAAGAAGTCACCATCACCTTGTTGGATACATAACTCCATAGTGATTGATCTCTTACAAGTAACACCCATCAGCAGTAACTTGAGAAACCAGATCCTCTTGTATTTTCATCATCCCTAGGCTCAGTAATGGTATTTACTGTAGCTCAGTGAAAACCTGCAATACCATTTTAGAGAGGACACTGAGACGTTAAGAATTTCTTTTGTTCCAACTTGGCACAAAATGTTAAACATTCTGAAACCCTGCACAAACAGAAAGGATTGTTCACATAATTCAGGGATAGTCCAATTTATGACAACAGTCTAAGACCAACACGGAGTTCAACAGCCAATGCCTCATTTCCTGGAGCCATGAGAGCTACCACAGCTACACCATGCCAAGACAACCACCACCTTTGCCTGTCCACAGGACATCATTATGCACAGCAACTGCCAAAGATCACCATTTGTGCCGCTGACACCTGCCTCTTCCATTAACACAATGGAGTTGTTCTGGGTTTTGTTTTGTTTTGTTTTGTGAAGGCAAGGCCCTCTGAGTCATCAGAACTAGAAGGAGAAGAGAAGCCCAAATCAGTGTGAGAAAGTAAAGAAAGAATCTACCTTTCACTGACTACTCTCTGTCACTGTCCAGGCTTGTTGTGGAGGTAGCTCTTATGCAGACTTCTCAAACAGGTAAGCATTTTTGACAAATCATTTAGATGCACGTAACAAGACACTTCTTTTTCCTTCCAAACAGGACTGCTTCCAACTGAGCACAAAACTTCAAGTCATCAAAGTTTCCAAAACAGCTCTACAGTATAATTCTCCATGAAAACAAACAAATGCAATGTTCCTCCACAGACCTTAAGTTCCTGAATACTCTGGATAAAGCCAATACTTCCTTCGTTTATTCTATGTAGTGCCATTATCAATGTTTTGCTAAGCATTATGTTCCCTCATTAGCTCTGCCTGCTTTCACAGACATTCTAGTTCTATGTCTTCCACAGCACTTGTTTCTCGCACAGCATCTCTTTTCATCAAATACAATTTATTTTTAATCCTACCCACTACCACTGGACTACAAGACAGGGAAAAAGTAATTTCAATCCTCTGAAGAAGCAACATATATGTAAATATCTATAAATCTGAAATTCTTTCAATACATACGATAAAATATTGTTATAGCTAATAAATACTCTAATTAACAGTTAATTATGTGTACATATGGAAATATAAACCTATTATATGTCTCTCTACATATTCTGATGTGTTCCATACATCTACACATATATTTTACATACTTGTTTAATCAACAGAACAGGCTACTCAAAATGCCATTATGGAAAATATCTGTAACAAATCTTTTCTCCAGACTTGCTTCTTCCATCTTCTTGGCACTGAAGGCTGGAAAACTTTGTCTTGATTTGTTGAAGTTTGTATGAATGGCAAAACAGAGAATTTAATTCAAGCTCAACTTCTGATTAAAAAATGTGTGTTCAGCTCCCTGTATCAGACCTGAGTATATATTACAGAGATAGCACTAACACGGTAATGTCTATTTTTGCTGAACTCAAGTAACTCAGTAACTGAGCATGTACAGTGCACTGAAAGAGAAATACTGCACTACATTTGAAAAGCAGGCAGTTAATTTGTTAACAACAAGAGATCAACAATGATAACATTCTTAGACAAAAGTACCTGGGCATACGCTCATTAAAATACATTTATCCAAAACCAAAATTTGGCCCTAAATCTTAATGGCCTTACATTAAATGTAACCTTACTCCGTCTTGACATAGAGTAATACATCCCATAAAGACTAACTGACATATTCATTGCCTAAATAAAAAACATTTAAAATTTTATAACAGGTTACAGTAAAACACACTAAGTTTCAGTAAGGAAAAAAAAATCCTACAAACTCAGCCGTGTTCAAGTATCCTCTAATCTGCACCACTACATGTAGGCACATACCTTTTTGTAGCAGAAAACAAACACAACTACATGCAATATAAAAGCCACTTACTTGCCACCAAACTGAAAAGGGAAATATGTTTTATATGCCTGATCACTCTAGTGGAAAAATCAATATTCAATATTCGGGTTACTTACAGATTTGTTGCCCAGTCTGTAAGATCTCCACTGTCCATAATAAGGTGATTTCTGTCCAGGAGCCCAGGAGGGCTACTAGAGAATGCAGGTGTAGGAGACTGGGAAGAAAGAGAATCCATGCTACCAGTTGGAGTGTCCTCTTTGGGAGAGCTGTGAGTGTCAGCTAGAAAAAAAAAAAAAAAAAAAAAAAAAAAGACAGCATAAATCAGAAGGATACTAAAAAACTCTTCTAAAGAGTCAAATCTACTTTGGTAACAATTCCATAAAATACGTACAAAGAGTAACCTTACTGTCCAATCTTCATAGACTATTTTGGAGGACATGCAATCCTCCTGCATTTCCCCAAAAGGTACCACAGCTCAGTTTCCACCATCGCTATCACAAGGCTGTCTTCATGTAACAATGTATTCCTGGTCCCCTTTTCAACATGTATTTTATGTGGATGAAATGCTAGAGTTTAGAGGGGGGGGGGTTGTTTTAAGACAAATGCATCCTTCAAATAAAATAGTTGAGGCTGTACACATTTGTACACCTCTCTAAAAACGGTTTCTAAAAGTAATTTGATACACAGTTTAGTAAATGATCGCTCTCAAGTACCATAAGCACAATCCTATAAAACATGAAACAATGAAATTTAGAAAGGTCAGAATAGCAGAGATCTCTAACAACAGGCCATTAACCAACATGTGATATCCATGAACATTACTTTTATTACTCCTTTTTAAGGGTATTGCTTTTAAGAGAATTCTTTGTATTCTGGTCTACTATTTGTTTATGTAGGTTACTTTTAGAACATCACTCAGGAGGCAACATATTCAGAAATGATTGCTTAGGAAAAAGTTAAAGGAACACCATTCCTATCTCATGAACTGTACGAAAAAGATACAGATACGGCACAGCGCTCACTGAAAACCATGCTGACACATCTAGCCAAACAGCACATTCTTCACTGAAAAGCTAACTTTAAACCACATAGTTTTTCCTTTTAAAATTATTTAAACATCAGTTGCACATTTTATAAGCTCTAAAAGAGTCGTATGAAATGAGGACAATTGCAAACATTAAAGTGTCCAGCACAGCTGAGTCCGCAGTCTCAAATGGAGCCTGTGGCTGTTTTCAGAATTTTAATATTTAACAGGAATAAGGGTCATTTCCAACCACCCTTTACATGGCTCCCTGCACCCCATCCTTCCTCTTCTGTGCTTTCTACTCCCACTCATACGTGTGAGCATGGCCCACAGCATCACAAAAGTCCCTCCAGAGTACATTCGATAACGCTGACCCTACACAGCCATGGTATGAGTTCTGCTTCTTCAGGACCAGAATCTTTGGGGGCAGAATGAACAACCACAGCAATCACAGTTATTGGATCAAAAGCTGTTAAAATACTGTGATAGCTTGAAAAGCTGTATCTTCTATACGCGTTACTGTACAAAGCCAAGTCCTGTATATTACTTTCTAACTCTAAATGAATTAGAATCTGCACAGAGAACAACTGAGTTTAATTCAGCTTCATGGAGCTGAGCTGTGCTGTTGCAAAAATTTCTTTCATTTATTTTTACTTTTCTTTAATAACTTAAAGAAAAAGCAACAAGAATTAAATGTGAACAATGAAAAGCCGCCTTCCATGGATAAAATCACCCTTGCGACTTCATTACTGTCTCAAAGAGCTTGATCCCTTCTGATTAAAAAGCAGAAAGCTAATGTAAATGCTCACCTGCTTCCCCAGCCATCTCATCCACACCCCCTCCAGTAACTCTCAGAGAACAACTTCCCTAGAGAGGCAAATGACATACAACTAAAAACACTCAAATGATGAAAGTGATGATCTGAAAATTTCTCCCTAAAGTAGCTGCTAATTTAAGGCTCTAAATTAGCCTGTAGTAACAAAGTACGATAAGCCGTGAGGAGGAGAATGTTAGCCTCAGCACATGAGTCACGCTGGCTCCAGCCCAGCCCTGTGCAGCAGCTCCGCCGCCCCGTCCCTCTGCAATAGGCCTGGGTGCTGCAGCTCGCGTCTACATGACATGACATGAGAGCTGTAGGAGTGTCAGGTAAAAACTAATTCATTACACCTCATTTGCAGACGTATGTGTCACAATGATAAACATCTGAGAGATTAGACGGTAATACTGCAATTTTACTTTATTAAGAAACTGAACTCTTTAAAACTAAATAGACTTACGTCCTTTTACCTCACCGAAATTTCTTTTCAAAACAGCAGTATTAAAGCAAGCCAGACTATCAAACTACATGCACCATATTAGAAAGCCATGTTTGACTCAACTATCCACTTAACATGACTGAAACACCATTAGGAAGGAATATTAACTTATTCTTCAATAGTGTATTACCAAGACAGTACACACCCCCTATGAAAAGGGAAGATTTTTCTCTCAAATCATTTCTCAGAGCACACAGAAAAAGACGTACTGCACGCTTCAGTCACCATCCACAGTAGATGCTACATTATACACTGAAATATGCAAGCAATTGCATTTGACATTATCATAAACGAAACTCAGAATTAGATCTTCTCTCAATTTTACTTCTTCCTTCCCTTGCTTCCTGAGCCAGCATTTTCACATGGTCAATACTGTGTTGCATTCTCAAGAATAAGGACTTACTTTGAAGACAAAAAAAAAAAAAAAAGTATTTAAACAGGAAAACACCTTCTAAATACTGTGGGTTTAAGTAGACAACTTCCAAAAACATGTTTAAAGATACTTGAAGTTACAAAACCAGATAATTCTAAACATCAGAAAAGTAAAACAATATCTTTATTCAGGAAAAGCCTATTCTGTATAACTGCAAAAACAGATGACTAATGATCATCTAGCACACTTTCATGATTAAAATCAATATATGTTCAAACACTAAGTCTTCAAAGTATAGCAATTGTTCTAATTTCAACAGTACAAAGATGTGCATCCAGCACATTGTCCTGCACTGGTGCGGCCTCACCTTGATCTCTGTATGCAGTTTTGGGTACCACAGTATAAAAAAGACATAAAACTATTGAAGAGTGGTCAGAGGAGGGCTACAAAGATGGTGAAGACTCTAGAGGCGAAGATGTTTGAGGAGCGGCTGAGGTCCCTTGGTTTGTTCAGCCCAGAGCAGAGCAGACTGAGAGGAGGCCTCATGGCGGCCTGCACCTCCCTCACAAGGAGAGGCCTCATGGCGGCCTGCAGCTCCCTCACAGGGAGCTCTGCTCTCTGGGGACAGCAACAGGACCCGAGGGGACGGCATGGAGCTGGGACAGGGGAGGACCAGGCTGGGGGTTAGGGAAAGGTTCTGCACCCAGAGGTGGTCGCGCACTGGGACAGGCTCCCCAGGGCAGTGGTCACGGCCCCAAGCCTAACAGAATTCGAGATGCGTTTGGCCAATGCTCTCAGACATAGGGGCTGATTTTTGGATAGTCCTGCGTGGAGCCAGGAGTTGGACTTGATGATCCCCGTGGGTCCCTTGCAACCCAAGATATTCTATGATTCTAAGATTTCACTCTGGTTACAAAATGTTCTGAACATCAGAAATTATACTTCCTTATGTAAATTTTATATCTTCTTATGTTCTGCATCTCTTATACCCAGGTATAAATGGGTTTGGGCCTTCCATCACCTTTAATCAACATGCTATGTCATAAACATTAAAATACCAAGGTATTTTCCCCAATGAATTGGACTAGGAGGGTATTTTCTCCATGTATTAACAGGATATATGAAGATACCTTCTTCGGATACAATAAAAATACATCCTAATGTCCCACTACTTAGCATCTTTTTTTATAAAAATAAAATAAATTCTTCTAGTGATATGATGTATTTTGGACTGCTCCGAACCGCTACAGACAGGAAAACTGGAGAGGACTAGCTTGTTTTCCTGATGTTACATAATCTCATCTGGACTTCTGTACATGGCAGAGGCCATGAGATTGTCTCTAGTTATCTCTCTATTAAGTTTAATAACCTACTTTCAATTAATGTCCACATGTTGGACCAAACCATATTTTCCAGAGAGTCTTTGTCGGAAGACATCAGCACATGAAGTAATGGAGAATCAACTGGCTGTTAATTCATTAACATATTCACTGATTTATGCACGTACCTTCAATTTGTTGGCCTTAACTTCCAGGCAAGGCCCACATTATAAACAACGCTAATTGTTTTTTTGTTTTGTTTTGTTTTGTTTTCTTGTGTGAAGGTATTTAAACAATTTGCTTTGTAATTTTAACAGTAAATCTCTTACTGAACGGGATTTTGCAGTTTTGGGGTTGTGTACCCATTTTATGAACCTGTTCCTTTATTCCAGAGCTCTTACTGAAGAGTGTACAGCAGATCCAAATTCTTAACTTTTTGTTGTGGTCCCACAAGTGCCACAGTGAGCGTTGAATTTCACCATTTACTCATACTCATCAATCCCCTGCTCGTGCATGTGAGGTCTGCACTTTCTTTTGCCACAAGACTGTTAACAGTTTATGATGAGATGATTGTCCATTGGGACTGACAGACTTAGCAGTGCCCATTTTTTTCAGGACAGAGTTCTCCACTCTGTAGGCATGGACTACAACTTTCCTCTCAGATCTGTGAATTTATTTCCTTGATACAACCAAGCTTATTTTGCTTGAACAAGGTAGCAGAAAAATTTAGCAGGGTAGAACATGGCAATAACTCCAATGTAGCTGCCATTGTCATCACTGTAAATATATGTAAATATATTATCAAAGATTTGTATTTACCTTTCTAAATACTGCTGCTACATTAACATTCCTCCAGGTTCTTTGAACTCCTTTGGCATGAGACAAGATATTTGAAAAGTTAACATTGCTAAGCTACACAAACCAATTAGCAGACAACATTTTAGGACAAGCTAGATGGCTTCACATTATTCAAAATATTCACTTTGCAACAGGTCTATTTGTGAAGATTTCTGCTTGACCCTGCTTATTATAAATCCCATATCAGTTTTCCCAGTTCAGTTTCTCTTTAAGAATTCTTAAAAACTTGTAAGGTATACTAACTGCTAGCTATTTCCTTTTTTTTTTTTTTTTTTTTCCCTACTCTTTGTGGAACCAGTAAAGATCCTAAGGTGTTGGAGATTAAAAAAAATCTTTATAGTCTAGAGTGTGAAAGTCTAAAATTTAGTTGTCTAGAGTGTGTTAACTATGTTGCTGGAATTGAACCATATCTATATTTTTCATTTGATTTCAGAATTCATGGGCTGCCTAATATTGATAGTCTAATACTTTTCTGTTTCTCTCCTCTGACTCCTCTTTACCTCCAAGTTTGTTCTACAATGAGTAACATTGTCAGATTTCCCACTTCTATGTAAAGGCTGACTGCCACATTGGATTGACAGGTCCTTTCGAAAAGGAGCTCCAGAAACTTCCCATTTTTCTTTTTCTAACACTTGAATTCTAATGAGTTCTTACATCATAAAATAGGGAAGATGGGATTTCTGTAATGAAGCTCATTTATATCTGTCTTTTATATTTTTATGGTGGGTTTGGTGCCTTTATTTTTTCTCACCAGAAATGTCAATCCCCTTTGCTCTCCCATTACACACTTATCTTTGGATACCAAATTGTGACAGACCAGATGAAGGGCATTAGGATTCTCAGAATAAAAGCAATAGCCTGCATGACGTCTCATAATTTTTTGTTGACAGTCCAGCCATCATCTCTTCACCTTCTGTGTAGTTGTGGGAAGCCTCTGAGTTCCTTTGGCTTTCTGCTTGGCCATCTGTATAGAATTGCCTCTAAGCTGCTTCTACAAGCTCCCCACCCTATGCAAACAGGTATAAGAACCAATTTTACTCTCAACAGAGTTAAAACTTGTTTCATATTCTCATCACCTTTTGCATACTATTTAAAATTTTTGACTGCTCAGATCCTTTTAAACTGTCATCTAAATTATCTTCTTGTTTCACTCTTCTAATCACAACACTCATCCATCCTTACAGCTTTCACTGTGCCTCTGCAACAGATACCTGTGCTTTGTCTTTATGGCTGTTCATAATTCAGACCAGTTCTAACTAGAAAATAAAACAGTTTGGGCTGATCCTCACCATTTACTGTTTGTGTCTAGCTGGTATTACTTACTATTCAGTTTCCGATGCAAATAGCCTTTTTTTTTTTTTTTTTTTTTTTTAATCCATGTGTCACCCTTTCTCAAAGTAAAAAATCCACACAAGATAAGAAAGCACTTATATGGGCTGAGACTTATATTATTTAGCTTCTCTCTAACAAATATATAGCCTTTAATTCCTTTTTCCTTTTTGTCTGGATAAGCCTCAGATAGTAAAGGCTCTCAGACTCTCGATACCAGAAATCTGAACTCAGCTTCCACCTAACTGAACATGACATACCTCCCAGTTGCCTTCTTTTGACTTTTTCCATCTGGCTAGTCTAAGAATATTTTTTGTTGGCATCCTAAGTTGAAAGAAACTGAAATACTTTGGCAGTGTCAATAATCAGATCCTTACTTTATTCCAAGAATTCTAAATAAGAAAAAACATGTAATAAAAACTACAAGAACCAGAGAGCTAACATTATCAGTTACTTGCTTGAGTGACAGAGTTTCTTTCAACCTCAGCTTAAGTAAACTAAAGAATTACACACTTTATTATTAAAAGAAAGACTAATCTTAACATCAACATTACAACCAATGTCTATAGTTTAAGGGTAGCCAAAGGATGAAAGCAGTTTATGAAAATGAGTGTTTCTGAAGTAAATGGGAAATTTACCACAGTTTCTATTGAGATACACAGAGAGCAAGCAGAACGGATCTCTTGTGTATTCTCTAAATGTTCATCAGATGCCCAAATAATGGCAATATAAGAGGGTAAAAGGCATGACTTATTCCACTTTGACAAAGTCACATACGTCAAGAGGAGCTGGAGAGAATTACTGAGGAGAGTAAATTCAAGATGCTGCAAGATCCCTGTTACCACCTTCAGCTCTGATATTTTCTGTATCATGAGATGGGGAAGCAGCAGCTGCACTGCTGTGCAGCCACCCATCCTTCCCCATCAGCATCACAGCTGCATCCAGCTCAGAGATAACAAACACTCATTCACCATAAATAGCTAACTTTCCACAATAATAGAGAAGGTAAACCAAGTAGAAAGTAGCTTTGCTCTTATGTTAATTTGTGCGTACATACTATGCTTTCATTTTAATAGGAATCTCATAAATTAGGGCTAGAAAAGAAGTATGAGTATCTAAAATACTCACTGCCAAGTGAGAACTTAGTTCTGTGTGCTAGAGCTTCAACAACCACAGAAAACAGACACGAAAAATGTAATTTCAGATTAGTCGTCTTACACAATCAACACAAACCTAAAGTGATTCCATGACATGAAGTAATAATCACATAAAAAAGTCAAAGGCAGCTAAATCAGCATTACATTATGTCAAAAATAAGCCTATCTTCTTTAGAAGATGCTCTAAGAATTCCTGTATGATAAAAATTACTGACATGAGAAATCCAGTTAGGTTATAATGTCAACAGAAGTCAAAACAAATTACTTGGTACTGGGAACCAGAATATTCACATCAGATTCATAACAGAAACCAAAAGCGAATTTATTCTGAAGCAGCACGTCTAATCTAAAAGGAAAGAAAACGATTAACCTACCTAATCAGCCAAAACCATACAAAAGGTGCCATTAGCTCACTCTAGCTTAGTATTTGCACCTTGCTGGTACCTCCTCAAGTATCCTCACTCCAGAAAGGAGTAACGGAGTTGTATTTGTGAAAGGCCTTTCTCTAGAGGCATGGCTGCAATCTTTTGTTCACTACTCAGAGCACGAACCATCCTGTGCTAATCATGCCAAGCACCAGGTGAACTTAGTCATTCTTTAGTTCTTCGCATCTTTAAATTTCTGAATGAAGTCATCTATTTCTGAGTAAATAAAGAAGTTGTGTACTTTTGTCTAACCACTAAAACTAGTCAACAGAATTGTTCATTACTCATCTCCAAACTTCAGAAACTGTGCTATTTAAACAAATGAATTTCCTAACTAAATCATATAAAAACAGGTTAATAATGACCTACTGTTTGGTTAAGAAAAATCACAGCAGTGTACCAGCCACGAGGAAGAAAATTAACTTTGTCCTAACTGAAACCAGGACAATAGTAAAATTAACAAAGAGTTATTTAGGCGTTCCTGAATAATTAGTATTTGAAAGGTCAGATGCCTGTAAACACTCAAAAAATAGATTTACCACATTTCATTATCAAAAATTATTAATTATCCTCATTGTGTAGCAAATTCTACACACTTCAGTACTGCCCTAGTATGCTGTTATGATTAGATAAATGCTATTATTTCTTACCTGAAATTTAGACATCAGTAGACTCATACACTCTAAAACCAACATAACCTTCAGTGAGAAAACGGACAGCACAACCTGCATATCCATTAGTTCCATGCTTTCAAACCACATGCAGCAAGAATGAGATCTTTATGCCAGCTATTTTTTCCTCTCAGACAAAATAATTAACACAACAATTACATTTGACTACACTTTTTTCCTAGATAAAGACCAACTTTGACAGATTTTTCAAATGTGTGCATGTATAAGCATGTATATCTTATGCACATGGTAGATCTGCAGAGAGACACTTTAATCCCATCTCCATAATGATTCAGAAATGTTAGAAAAAGGAGGAAGCTGCACTAGAAAGATTTTGTGTCTAGACTGGCTGATGTAACTCAAGAATAGTAGCCAGAAAGGTGGATGTTTAAGCTGCAGATAGGCAAGAGACAAAAGTGCTCACCTGCAAGTTACCTATAGACAACTGGAATTTTGGGTCCATTTCTTTGCCCTCCTTCTTTTCTGATACCATCTCGTCTATTTTTAAAATGTAAAGATCAACTGTAAGCAGGCATATTTCTAGGCATATACTTTATTTGTAATAGCAGGTAGTTATTTCGACAAATATCTCTTTCATTTCAGGTTGTCTCTCAAAATTCATGGGAAGTATTGCTAATGTTACTCCTTTACTTCTAGGAAACCCTAAATTGTAGGTGAGCCTTTTGCTGAGCAAGCTAAAAACCAAAAATCGTGAAGAATTTCAGCTTATTCTTCAAGCTGTGGAAAAAAACATTGACAGAGTCATGGGTAGAAGAGTAGGGTGGTTAATTTATATCATGTAATTAAATTTTGAAACACAGCAGAAACCAGACACAAGCGTGCAGGGGGGTTCCTCTTTTGATTTGTGTATGCTGAGAAAATAAGAGTGGTACATAAACTCAAGGATTACTCATTTTTTTTACCAGAGCCTGGTTGGCAGGAAACCACATGTGACCTCTAGCTTTACCAGGCTGGCCAGATGCCACACATTAATTTCATGGTTGTAAAATACAGAGATGAACTGCAACTACTTCCTGAAAACTCAGACATATAGTAAGATAAGTAGGCTATTCTACAGTTTTCATAGTTTTCTTGTTGCATCAGAGGTCTTGGGTTTCCATAAATTCAGGCAACTTTTACCTATGGTCCAGACCTGTATCAAAACCTACCAACAGAACAGCTCTTGTCTCATCAGTGGCAATGGGGACTTTTAAAACTAAAGCAGATCAAACAAGGCTGTCATCTGCTATCATCATTAATAAAAGTTTCATGATTAAGTAGCATACCTCAAATGGCACCAAAAACTCCAAAGATGATGAAAATATTCTTTATGATTCTTTTTCTTTCTCCTTTCTGTTGTCTTGGCAATTCAGCCACTGATATACACAGGAATACAGTTGGTGGTGGTGGTTTTTTTTTGACTGAATGGCAAAGACTGACACAGACTGGGAGCAAATCAGGAAGAGCAGTAGTGTTCTCTAAGTCACAGATCAGCCTTTGAGCAAGTTCACTCCCTCTCCTCCGAGTTCTTCCCTCCTATCTTTGCCACCAAGGGAAGCAAGAGAATGTCCTTGGGAGGAAGCACCTTGTCCAGTGAAATGCACAGCCTCATCCATAGGAAACTGACTGAAGAGCTGAACTATGTCAAGTCTTCGTTCTACCTGCAGTCTTGTGTGTTGGGTTAAAAGTAATTTCAGCCAACGGCAATCGGATAGGGCACAGCTGGCTTGTAGCAAAGACATGTCAGTGACTTCCATGCCTGGGATTAATGGCTTTTAGCATGCAAAATTGGCCTTCTTACAGTATTATGTGCCCTTGCATGTCTGGGTGCAGAAGGTAGAGAATTAAAGAGATGAATGATTATTACAGAAGATCAGAGATTTTTATTAATGCCTGGCCTCAAGCAAAGACTGACCCTCCCTCCTGAACTCCACACTCCTTTAAGTTGAGATTTTAGTTTTAGTCTATTCATTTTCCCTTTTACTGCACTTCCAATCCCTTTTGTGTGCATGTGTGCAAGCACATGGAGATGTGTTTACTTTTTAAAAATTTCTACAGGCTCTGAATTTCATATATGGAAAGTAGACAGGTACTGGTGATGATATTGGGGTGACTTTCACACCAACCACAAAGATTTGACACGTCATTTGAAAAGAAGTAAAAGTTAAAGAGATGTTTACCATGTTATGACAGCTAATTTTGATTTCATATAACTGCAGCAAGTAGGCTGTAGCACGTAGTTACTCACAGGTGTAATAGATAGACAATGTATATGGTGTATACAAAGAATGGGCCAAAACTATTCCATACTTTCAAAAAAAATAGGTACCTTCTATGGACCCACAGCTTTCCAGCCAGAAGTTAATTATCAGATTGGAAATTGGGCCCCTACACACACATACTGTTACCTAAGAAAAAGCTTCACCTTTACTGGCAAATACTATACAAAGAAAAAGCCTTTTTCAGCTCTCATCCTACTCAGAGCCGTTGGGTAGAAAAAGATGTGATAGATCCTGTTGAATTGCAGGAACTATTCTTGCAGCAAGGTGAAATATGAACTACCTTAAATTCTACATAGCAAACAGCAATCATCCTGATCTTCCCCTCACAACTAATACTGGTGTACCTATTTTGTAACAGCGTAACTGTCTGTTCTGCTCAGCTGTTAACAATAGCTTTGTAAGCAAGTGTTGCAAGCCCTTATGGCTTTTTGATATGCCTATGTAGCTGCTTTTCTTTCCATTTCCCCTGCTATGTGCCAGGTTACAGAAACACTTCCAAGCAGCAGATTCAGAAATAGAAAGAGTTCAAGGCCAGGTTTCACACCTGCAACCTTGCAGTTCTGGACTGTTCCAACCCTGAAGACCAATCTCATTATTATAAATCCAAGGCTTCCAGGTTTTATGTTCAGTAATTCCAAATAAAGTCTATGTTTTTTCACTTGTTTGTTTGGGGCAGGAAGGGATGGGAGGAGCAGGGAGAGGGAATAATTCATGGGAGCTATATAATTATTACACGCATCACGTTTTGCTTTGATGAAGTGATGTAACTGATGTAACCAAATGCCACAGTAGCTCATGCAAACTAATATACTACCCAATCTAAGGCATTGTATCACTCCAATACCCTCAAAAAGAGCTGCTCCTAAATAAGCTAACATACCATTCATACTTCAGCTTCCGAAGATACTTCAGAGGGTAATACAAATTAGCACAAAGTTTTAAAGGGTTAACCAGCAGTTCTAATTTTTGATTTCTTTTAAAATTCTACACAAAAATCTGTTTTCTAAAGCACTATATATACAATTTTTAATTTATAGCAGCAGAAGCAAGCTATTGCAAACACCCCATATGCCTCCTGAGTTTCAGAGCAGGGAGTGGGAGACAAACACCTTAAGAACAAAACAAACAAGCCCTTCCATAACACACATGTGCTATGTGCATGTACATGCCAATGACAAATTCTGACATCTAGAGAGTATTCAAAGAGAATAAGGAATCAGCAGGCACTGTGGCTTAAGACGTATATACTCTGTTCTGTTTAGAAAACAACTTGTTCCGCAACTGGATGAATTGCCATGCAAGACCAATTTCTTGACTCCACGTGTGATTTATGAAACTCATGCTGACTGTCTGCTCATCTGGATGGACTGCACTGTACTTCCTACTTTACACAGGACTTTTCTTGCTGTGTTGTTCTTGTGGCTCTCCTAAATAGTTTAATAATGTCTACATCTCCAGCACAGAAAAAGATAAACAAAGCAAAAAAAAAATATTTTGCAACAAGAAGAGAAAATTATATAAAAATTAAAATAACGGTGTGAGGGGACAAAACTGTAACTTTGCATTGCCCTTTAGAATAAATTTAAATAGAGCTCTCTTCTAATAAGTACTGATCATCCAAATAGAAAATAAAGACCCAATGGCATGTTCAGAAGAACCATGTAAATATCTCCCTTTTTTAGCTAACACTTTCTCTCCGTAGAGAGAGAGCAAATGCAAAATTGTTTGTACATATCTGGGACTGTAAGCCACAGGAGTGTCTGCATTGCTACTTAATTCAGTCTAAAATTCATTCCAATAATACTGGTACTAAAATTAAAAAGGCTATTTCAAAACAAACAAACAAGTATTCACTTTAGAAAGCACGAAACTCTGGAAGTGATCTTAATGCAAATCTCAGGCAAATCTGCATTTTGCTGAAGCAAGAACTTTGGGATTAGGCCACATATGAAAGTAGCTCCCAGTTCTCCATTACGTGTAGTTCTACTTAAGACATCAAGATGCCGAAAAATTTCGGAATGAAAAATTATTAATTGGCTTACTATAAAGGAAAAAAGTTGAAAGAAAAATGGACAGCATAATCTCTGATTTAAATTTGTCTGAGGAAATGAAGATCCTTAAGCTAGTAAATACAACACTTGAATTGTTTGCAAATAGGTTTAATCACCTAATTGCCAAGTACAAGGAAAATCTATGCTCTATCAGGACCCAGCACAGCTAATTACAAGAAGGCAAAATAAAGATTTTTATCAAACTGTGTGTGTGTTCTTCCACTATTATATCTATCAATATTTATGCCACTTACAGCCCTTTCTGGGTGGTTGCTGCATACAGTTTGTGTGCAGTCAAGAAGCCTCCTGACTGAAAACGTGCTTTTAACAAGAAAAGTTGGCCCGAACCCTGCATTTCCAATTCAAGCAGTGGATTCCGAAGCCTGTTAACTCCCTGGAGCAGCTGATAGTTAAAGACTTATTTCCGCTTTTCTAACAATTTCCTGGTTTGCATAACAATCCTAAGAGAAACACACTCAAGAAGTTTTCCAGCACAGAGAGATTTCGTCTCCAACGTACTTCGAGTTTCAAGGCACAGAATATATTTGTATATAATTACAATAACTTCAGGGATATATTTCTTTACAAATATATTTACATATAAATATGTATCAGCTACTTGTTTTAAAACAAGATTATTTGCCATATCCAGGAAATACAAAACACTGGTTTATGCCTGGCGCTTAACTCATGCCATTGTGAATAAAAAGTGGGGAGGGAAGGGTTTTAATGTTTAATTTCCTGTTAAAAACACACACAGGATAAAATCTTCCAAAGAGCAGTTATAAAACATGCATTTGTTAGCCAAGAAACTAGGTAAATATGGAACGAAGCCCAGGCTCACTTTTATTCGTTCCCCCCCTCTCCTAAGAACAAAGTAACTGAAGGCCACGGGGCGTACTTGGAGGCAGCGAGCTCTCCTCGGCGCTTGGATAATTAGTCAGCCTGCCCGATTTCTGTACCATGTAACCAATCTGGTGGGGTAGTTCCTCAGGTATTGCAGTGATGCAACCCGGCCCAAAGTACCACCTTTCAATGCGTGCCATGCACCTGCCAAATAAGTGCCCATTGCACCATCTCCTGACTGCCTTCCTGACACAGCGAGCTGGCTAAGACACACATACAGTACGCGCTAGCATGTAGCCTGGACCTGTCAAAAGCTGGCTTCTAGAAACATCATATTTGCAATACTGCTACCTTCAGTAGCAGCTGGAGATACTATGGAGAATATTTTTTAGAAGTCACAAGGAGAAACATTATTTTCAGATCCCACTGAAACTCAGTGCTCTATGTCCTGGAACTGTGACTGGAACCACGTGTAACAGCTTGTTAGGCTAGTCTGCAATGCACCACACTGCGACTCCCAGACAAGCACCAAATTTCCATGCAACAATTACAGCCTTATAACTATCCCACTCCTCTATGTTCAGATACCTGAATGACAAAAGTATGGACTGTATGCAGGAGAAACGGAACGTTTATCACATACTTTTCAACAGTATCACTGCATTTTTGGATCTTACAATAAGGATAACCCATCAAATACTTTCTGTCCACTGTGTCAGGGCCAAAGCCACGTCCTCAGTGCACACTTTGAGACACAGAACTGGAGAAGAGCTGTGGTATTTCTTGTGACCTGCTGTGATTCACATTCAAAATCAGATGTAAACAACTCTGTGAGCGTATTCAGTTTTGGTTTCATTTTTTTTTTGGCTTTTTTTTTTTTTTTTCTCCCAACAGAGGTTAGTTTTATTGCAGCAGATACAGTTCAAGAGCTTTCTTAGTTTTTGGTAGATTTTTCAAATTAACACAGTGTAAGCTTTTTAAGTGGATGTACCTTAAATACTTTCTAGTCTATACATTTCGTTGCATATTTGATGCAGGGAAAGAAAGGCACAGAAATTACATATCTCTAGTGAATTCAACCTGATGACAGGCGTGCTGAGTTTCTTGCAAACTGTATAAAACTGGCTTTCAGACAATAAACTGTTCTGAGTTTATATCTAAAATTTGCACTTACAGCTGTTGTGGGTATTTGTGCTCTTTCCTTAACAAATTAACCACCGTTGACCACTGATTTAATGACAGTTCATCAGCAAATCTCATGCTACTGCATGAGTTCAAAATCTTCCTGTTTATTTTCACTGGCTGATAACTGGACTTTGTGCCCTAATCCCATGATTCTCCATGTGAAAAGATAATTGACTAACAACATCAGTAGGGAGAACAGGGATAGGGTGGAGAAAATCTGTAGCACAAAATGAGGACTTGTCTTCTCAGTACCGTATGTACCCCCAAGCACAGAAATTTCAGGAAAATGGTTACTTTTTTGGCCAACAGTCAGAATATATAAGATGTATACCCTTTGCCTCTCTGTATGCTGCTATTGCAGACTGCATGCTAAAACAAGATTTTTTTTTTCTTCTGAAGTCAGACAAGTTTACGAGTATTTACTGCTAGTAACACCAAGGTATTACAGATTCAAGTGAAGTATTAGTATTCTCTAGTGCAGCAGTGACCTGAGCCTTTAATCCAGATGAATTTAACAGTAGAGTGCATTAGCTCTTCTCATAAAAGATTTGCTTTAATTTTAGTTCTCTCTCCATTTATCTTATGGCTGTGTAATCTTCAGTAGAGGTCAAAGAGATTTCCCCAAAGAAACAGGAGCTGCTTCTTTTTCAGAAGCAAAAAAGCATATTTAAGACAGTTCGCCCTACTTTTAAACATATGCCACAAGACAGTACTCTATACTCTCCTTTCCCTGTACTCTCCTTGTTTCTTTACATGTTTCAAAGCAATTAAACAAGCATGTATGTGCATGCACACACATATACAAATGAAACATGAAATGAAAACACCTACTGAAGATAGGATACACAATAACACCAATATGCTGCAAAGACCGAAAGAGTTATTAACATCTTACCATCATCCAGCTCAAGACAGAGATTGTACACAGCCAGTGGCCTTTTAATACGTTGTCCTTGTCTTCTCGATTGCCTTGGTGGGGCATTTGGAGGAGACACTGGCATAGAGATTGGCTCAGGGAAAGTGGCATCAGGCAGGGTTTTGAAAATCTGCAATCAAGAACACAAAGGGTGTTAATTATTTATCACAAAGAGCAACCTGTGTAATGCAACTGTAAACCATTATCAAACAACATTTGTTTTGGATTTCATTCAAAGCAGGCAGGAGCCAAAAATCCATTCCTTCAAGTTTGAGAGTATGCCGTGGGTCTTTAATGAGTGCTTTTAAAATAAATAAATAAATAGATATAAAATGAAAATAAGCAAGAACACTGTCTACACTTTAACCAAGCTGCAAATCAGTTAATCCAAAGACAAAATATGTGCAGCCATGCTTGCCAGCTAGGATGGAGGAAAAGGGGAAAGAGGGAGATGAACCAGCCACCAGGAAGTTTTAGAATTTTAGCTAGGACCTATAATGTTGCCAGAATATCCATGTTAGTTTTCAAAATTTATGATATCACTATAATATCTGCCAGTTATAAAAAAAAAAAAAAAAAAAAAAAAAGTCATATTCTTGAAGACAGCAAAGGAAAAATTTTGAGGGGAGGGATTTTTAATGAAAGATACCATAGTAACATACCATGTGAGATTTTTCTCAGACAACCATTGTATATTGATTCATATTTGTATTAAATGATGATACTCACAAAGACACATATAAAAAGGATTGCATTTCTTGTCACCATTTTATCCTTTGAGTCATGGCTATTAGCATATCACCCCTCCATACAAAATACCATGCCAGCTCTCTCTGGATTAACTCGTAACACAAATCTGCTCAAACTGATAGTTTTTTTTAACTGACACATACAAGGCACAGTCTAATGATGCTGATTTACTTCAAGAAAATTATCAGTACACCAATGTACAATTTAACAGCAGCCTTTTACAACTGATCATGGCAGATTCATATGAACAAATTAGCTTCATAATTTTTCATCAAAATCAAACCGGCAGATGAAGAAAAACACAAACAGCACCTGTACGAAAAAAAAAAAAAAAAAAAAAAAAAAAAAAAAAAAAAAAAAGCCCTGTGTCTGTAGGGCACCTTGCAGTAACACAACATGGTAATATAACAAGACATAATGAAACAGCATGTGGTGCTCTTTTACCCTGCAATTTTATGTAGTCAGGTATCCATGTAGGAAATATTATAAAGAGGGGACTTGTAATGAATCTTCAAAGGAGAAGCTTTTTATGAAGCAGAAATTCATGCAGAAGTTAGAAAGAGATGCCACAGATAACACATTTTTGGATTATTACAGCATATCTCAGCTGCAGCACGAAGCTAAAAGCCAGCCAGGCTACTCTATGCATGAGAAAAATGCCATAATCATCTTGTGGTAAGGCAGTCAAGACATCATGTCAAAATTATAAGACTATATGCTGGCCTGTTAGTCCTGAATATTACACATACAGAAATGAAATGACCCAGGAACCCACATATACACCAGCTTATATCCACTTAATGATCACTTTCATCCTGGCAGGTTGATGACTGCGGTGTACAAAATCATCAGAAACATCATTCTCCATGAGAACCGTGGAAGAAAGATCGTATCACCCAAAATAGGCAGCAGCAGGCAGGAAGCCTATACATGGTATACAAATGTTCCAGTGGAAATACTACCTTCCTTCCCAGAAGGTGAATGTCACCCTGGAGGAGAAGGGAAAATGAGGAAATTTGAACTTCCCCATCCCAGTTACAAGAAAACTGGCTCCCACTCCTTCACATGCTAATGTACAGGGATTATGAGAGAGCACCAAAATCAAGCAAGGAACTCACTCTAAACAAAGTACGTATAAAGGAGAAAGTGCTGTCCCCTGCACAGACACAGCATCTCTCTCAGACAGTGACAAAGGTCTAATTGTGCTCAGAGTGCTAAAACTATTTTTTTAAACCATGATGCAATATGTAATAATGAAATCTAACATGCACCTACATGGCATTTGGCTAACAGTACCACACTGCCCCCTTATGTGTAAACACAAGGCTAGACTAAGCAGTTTTAGGAATAATATTTGCTTCTGAAAAATCCAAAAGCACCAAAAATTTTAAATGCCATCTTTTTCATGGACTAAATGTTGTGTCTGGACCCTCTGCTAAATAACTCTCCTCCAAGAGGTTGCAGCATGTTGTTTACTATGTCACATTCCCCAGCTGTATTTATTTGTACAGCCTTAACCAGGCATCTCCACTGAAATTAATGATGGTAAGAACAAGTATTCCCCAGGACTGGCTTGAAAGAGATGAGCTTTCTCATATGCATTTAGGTGACTTGCATAGCTTGCAGTAAATTTCTTTAGCACCTCTCAGAAATATTTCAATATATTCTAATAAAACTACTAGCATGAGTAACAGAGTCGCAAAAGCAAAACACAATCAAGAAAACCATAAAGGGGATTCTTACTTAACGATAACCAGAGCCAGACATGCAATAGGACAATGAATTGGAGGCAGATAATGAATCCAAGCAAATTTCTAACTGTAAGTCGCTCTGTGATGTGAAAAAATAGTGGGTGGTTCGTTCTGTTTTATATGGGGAAAAAAACCTACACAACAAACAGGAGAAATAACAAGCAAGCAGTGAAGTTCCACTTCAGGCAGTACTTCTCCAACACATGCTAACTAACTCCGCAACAGTACTTGTGCCAGACAGTCAGGAGCTCCCCAGAAGAGTCATCCTTCCCCTACCAACAAAATTTAGTGGCACTGAGTCTTCTCTTTCACTGTCAGGAACTTCTCAGAAGATTGATTTTCCTCTTCTCAGAAATTCCTAGATCTTCACTGAAATGGCCATAGCTAAAAACTGGCTAAAAATATGCATTACCAGCATACCACCTCTACTGTTAATATTTTCAGGCCTGCCAGCAGCAGAGCTGTGCACCAGTGTTTCCCACAGTACTGCTGTGCAACCCCAGTGCCAACCAGTAACTGTACTGGGCAGTCCAAGTTCCCTTCTGCAGACAAATGCTCAGGTGGGCATCAGGCCTCACTCACCTCTCACCTTCTTGGCATGGCAGATGATTAGAAAGTTTCATTTCTGAGCTACAATCAGTAAGTGAGATTTTGTTTTCTAAGGAGCAGAGAACTCCTGGGCAGCACGTGTCCAGCCGCTCTCTACACTCAGTGAGACCAGGGCAAGGGTACGCATGAACTCCATCCTCTCACTCATGCATCCCTTTGAAGCAATGCTATAAGGTCTAGCACTTCTTTGCTTGTGCTCATGTTTAATACGTGTCTCCATAGAGAAGGGATTCCTGAAAGAGGTTAGATATGAACTAGAGAATGCAACTGCTTGACTATCTGCAGAGCAAACTGACCCAGAGCACATTGAGACACTGAAAGTGTCACTGAAATCACCAAGCAACATGAGTTGCCCTGTAGGAGTCTAAAGACAACAAACAAACAAACAACAGCCCACCACCACCACTAGAAAGATCACTAAGGTTTGGGTTTTTGTTTTTGTTTCTTCTTTTAATACACAAAAGAAGCAGGAAACACCCTCACATGTTGCACAAATAAAAAAAGTTTTGGAATCAGTCTTGCTCTTTCAAGCTGCTCATTAACTATTTGGTATTTGGTACTTACTTTGGTATTTCCTTCTTCTATTTCCATTAGGAAAATAAAATTAAATGCAGCTAAAATTAAATACATCCTGACCTGCATTTTCAGCAGCAGCAATCTCTTTAAGTTGCATGCCAAAGCTACAGCTAAAACCATAGTTTTGCAAAGGTGAGCATCTGAAAAGCAAGTGGAAGGTCAACCTCAGCCCTAAGATATGCATGCACAGTATTCAGCTTCACTTCCACACTTTCTTTAAGTTTGCTTTGTTTAAATAGACAAGATATTTTTCATCAAACCTAAACAGGTATTTTCTGCTGCTCTGACAGAAGCATTGTAATGTTTCACTGAGAATGGGGGGAATGGACACATATTTTAGTTCAGTTGCAGGGAGAAATGTTTGGGGTTTGTTTAATTCAATTTTGCTCTTAGCCTTACTGATTTTTCAAATACTGTATAAATGTTTCACAGACTAATACAAGATGCCTACTATGAGAGATCTGTTATCAGAAGTACATTGCGTATGCACAGAAGACAAAATTCAAAATCACATACAAGTAATGGCTTAGAAGAGCACCAACAACTGAACTAACATTTCAGTACTTTGACTTACTTGCAGAACAATATGGGACCACACCTGACTAAGTTTCAAAATCTCTTCTTGCACTGCAAGCTGTGGCTCTCAGATGCATCACAAGGCAACCGCAGTAGGGCAGAATCCTTTCTGTGGGAGAACAGGGCTGGAACATGCTATTTAATGGAAGATTTCTTTGCTGCTCCAAATAAAGCCTCCCTTCAAGTGAAAAAAAATCAGACCTACCATCATCACTCATCTGTATTGCAGAAGTTACCACAGCTTACACAAAGACAAGAATGAAGTCTGTTCTTTGAATTACCTCATTCAAGAAGCAATAAAAATGTATTAAACTAGCCTCCAAGGTTAAGGACTTCCCAATCACATACAGCGTTACATAGTTTTTGTGGCTAGGGCCAAACTGCTCTAGATTTATAGAATACTTCTCTACAATTTAATTCTCAGAAGCATTAGCATTCTGCTCTTCATCTACTTGAGGGCAAACCTGGATGCTAAGTGAAACAATTTACATATGGGAGAACACTGACACGTAGCGCTCAAAATGCACAGAAAACAGACCAAAAATTTTATCAAACAATAAACCTGTTAGTCATTCCTATCCCAGTTCATTCACTATTTTAAATGGTTGTCTAGGTTTGATTGTATATAAAAGTGGAATTTAAAGATGCACACTGAGTTAAGTGGTGGATCAGTCTCCAAGCCTGCAGTGCAAAAGCTACAACAACAAAAAAAAAGATGAAACTCTTGTTGAGCTACTTAAAACAGCGGCATGTTTGACCTATTTCTCTCTACGCAATAGTACGGAACAGATACTTTATAGGGCTAAACAAACCACAAACCATCTTGGATATGTACCGCTAATAACAGCCCTCTCTACAACAGTGAGCCCAAGACCATCCCTACACACAACCATTCCAGTTCCTAAACCGGTGTCCCACAAAGTCTCTGGAAGCATTTCTTGAGAGTAATGAGCCAAATTCAACATATTATCATACTGTATTCTACCAGCAGATCCATATGGCAGCAGCCCAAGGAATTTTGCCAGATTCCTCTTAATCTTCAACAACAGTGTTGGCCTCTAGATCCTGAGCTCTTGCTAGAGCTGATTTTAGAAATTCAAAAAACCCATCGGTAGGAGTATTTAACTAAGCCTATTCCACAATTTTATAACTAAATGTATAGTTGTACATGGAAATGCAGATTAGATTCTACTGCTACAAGAGGATACTGATCTGTTCATTCTGGTCTCAAGCAGAACTAATTAATGAATATCAGTATGTTTGCCAGGAATCACTTTAGGAAAAGACCCAGACATCAGGTCATCTCTGTCTGCTTTGTATCACTGGGGTAATTAAAATTTCTTCTAAAAATCAGTGGGAGGCAAAAGCAAGGACAGAGTGGGATGAAAAAGAGGGGGGAAAAACTGGAGGCTTAGTAATAGAGCTAATGAGGATAAAATTATAAAAACCATTAACAGCTTAAAGCTGTGCCATAATTCTGTTGCAAGACAAACCCCTCATTCACTCTCATAACACCTACTACACAGAAGATGCATCTATTTTCTTTGGATACACAAACAAGAACTGGAGTACCAGAAGTTGTTGTCTAATGCAAAAGGAGACTAGAACATGCAAGGTTACTTTGAATTCTTTGAAATTCAGCTCCGGGTACAGCCTCCTCTACGACAATCATATTTTTAGAGTAAAGTATTTCTCAAGACAAAAAGAAAACCAGTACAAGATTTTATCTGGGTAATTTCCCTTCAGCAGCTGATTTGCAGTTGGTAAATAAAAGAAACATACACAGACACTTCAACTGATGTTTATTGAACAATATAAAATGCCATCCACCCAGGCCACATATACTCCTCTACCCTCGTACATTTTATGGCTATTGTACTCCTTGTGTTTACATTATAGTTGTCTACAATATATGTCAATCTATTCTATAAATTAGCAGCTAATTGGATACAGCAAGAGAAACATCACCACCATGGCCTTTTCTTGACTTAGCTTCTTTTCAATGTAATGTAGACTCAATTCAGGGTTTGATCCACCAACCTGTAAAAAAATATATATATTTATATTTATATTAGAGACAAAAGTCCTCAAGAAAGAGGAAAACCGTTTTAGTTATTCACAATGTGCTCTTACCTTGATACAGTTCACTTGCATTTTTTCCTCTTACAATAATGAAGACAGTCATTGTGCCATTCTTTTTGCCATTTTCTGCAAACATAAAGTAATATTTCTTATATTAAGTTATAATTTTACTGCAGATAGAAGCATTTCAGGATATGCAAGGTGAAAATAAGCATCTGAAAATATTGTCATAAAAAGGGCAACTCAGCCACTAATATTCTAATTTTTAATCCATAAAATCCAATTCTGTAAGATTTACAGCTCCAGATTTATTTTTTTTTAATTTGAAGGGATTGCAGAAGGTAACAGGAGCTACTAAAATTAAAAGCTCAATCATAACAGCAATTACAAAAGATTAACTTCTGGAAAGACAGAAGTTGTATTTCTAAACAGATTGCATCAATTCTAACAGTTTAATAAAATTTCTAAAATTAAACTTTATTGAAAACTTTTTTTTATATATATAAAATGTGGTTTCTTTCTTTTCGCATTTAAATTTATTAAAGATTGTATTAGATCAACCTGTTTCATTCCTGGTTTTAGTCAACATGATCCATTTATTGTTTTCAAACACAATTCAATGAAATATAAAAACATTTGCACTAGAAATTATTGACATCTACATAAAATTTGTGTTCAGGACACATAATGTGAAGCTCATTATTTCTCCACATCATATTAAATATTTTTGAAAATGTAAAATTCAATAAAAATTATCAACAACTTAGAATCTCTAAGTCACTTACCTTTCCAAGTTATCACTGTGTCCACTTCAATACGGATGTGCCTGCCTTGAAGTAGTTATCCCAACTTTGGCACTTCAGCAGCCGTATGCTATAAAATACGATTTGCTGCACACTGGCTTCTGTGAGACTGCATAGGATGCAAATTTTCTGAAGCTTTGGATTTTGAGGCTTGAATTCCGCTACATACCACAAACACCTTTTTACAATATTCACTAACATTATATTTGAAAAAAATATAAACTCAGCTTAAGAGTTGAGAGATGCCTGAAGCTAAGCCTCTAGAGGGCCACCACCCAGAAAGCATCCATAATACTCTGTATGTTGCCTGGCGCACTCTATTTAGTTACAGTGCAACAGAGTGTGCAGCTTGAAAACAACCCTAGTAGAAGTCAAAACTAGAAACAGGAAACACCCTTGGTTGAGAGCCAACAGACAACCCACAAAGCTCTAAAATAAATAAATAAACAAACAAATCCAAGACCGCCTTTTCTTCACTGCAAAGACACCATTTGCAGAGACAATCTGCCTAGCAGCCTGACTACCCATAACTGAACGAAACACTGCTTTTAGGGATTTGTGGACACTGAGTCCCAGTATTGTAATCAAATAATGTACTGCCAATTTTAATGCAAAAGGATTAGGTTTAGTGCTCCAGACAAACTATTAGAGTGATGGTAGAACTGAGGGGAATTTCAGACAAACCTGAAGTATATGTAGACTCTAACAGACACTCATTTGGCCTGACTACCTTGAACCCTGTAGTTCACATTGGAGCTTTAATGAAGAAACTAAACATAGCCTGTAAAACATGACATTGCAGTCTGGAGGACAACTGTGGAAGGATGAAAGGAAAAGAAAAAAAAAGAACATACCAAGGTTAGAAACATGTGTCCTTTGATCGCTTGCAAATTATGAGCTTGTTGACTCAGCCTTTCTAAAAGTAGCACTCCTGATACAAAGCCTGCAGCTTCCACTGTATCACATCTCGCTCCCCTTTTAACAATTCACAAGAAGAACGCTCCTGATAGCAGCCCATTCACTGCTGTGAATTGCATTCACAAGCAATCCATTTTATTCATTGGAGGAAATGAGAGAGTTAACAATACACCAGGCTTGAAACACCTACACATTTATCCACCGCACCAGCAGAAACAGCATATTCACCTTCTTTTCTGTGCTCACCTATTGTAACTCACACCAAGGAGAGTATTTTAAAAAAGGTTGTCCTTCCGTATTACAGCTACACATATTAGCTTTGCCTATCTTGTTTAGTTACAGGAAATATTTAAAAGAACAACAACAGAAAAAGCCTTTAAATTGAAAGATTAAATACTCAATCCAATTACCCAGCTTTCTAAAACATAACATAATCTTAGTTACTAAACGAAAAATAATGCAGAATGAGAATATTTGCATGTATTTGCTCTTATGAAAAGCATGAGAAGCCCTGTGAGGTTAAAAGGCAGCATTTACAAATGTAAGCCAACAGCCATTAAAAGCAACAAATATGGCCAAACACACAAACCTGATCTCCCCTATATTTGTAATGAATAAATACATACACATGCTTACAAATACAAATAAATATATGTGGTAAAATCTGTTTTTCTCCAAATTCTATACACCACAATATGAATAATTATAAAACCCTGTATTTGACACCCTACTATAATGTCATTGTACAAAGCATCAGAATGAAATGTCAAGATCTTCGGAGATGACACTGTTCCAACTGTCCCACACAGCCAGTATTTTCTTCTCTGATAATTTCCCTGTTGCCATTACAAGGATTTATATCATCCTTATGTTGTACAGTGTTTTCTGGTCTTTGTTTTTGTTAAAATCCATTTCTTATCTTACATTATGACTGTAAGGTCTTTGAAGGCAAAGAATATATTCTTTGTATGTCCAGCATCCACTGCAATGAAGTACTGATGCCTCATTAGTGTAAATAGCATACACACAAAAATACTAGGAATAAACACTTATTAGCTGACTGTCACATCTTGTTTATTCAAAAATTCATTAAATGGACTGAAATACACTAACCCCTTTAGTAGGGCAAAAGCTTACTGGAATTCTGAAGAGTACATACAGAAACACAAGCACATACTGCACGATTACCCAGTGCTCTGTCATTAGCAATGATCAGGCAGCATGCCATTCAGATCAGTTTACCCAATTTAAAGGGGAAAAAAATTGTCAATTCAATGGTTCACTTACTATTGAAAACTGCAGTACAGTATAGTTCTTAGGTCACATATAAGAATTTATATGTCCCTTCTATGACAAAGTGACGCGCTGGGTGGACGAGGGAAAGGCTGTGGATGTGGTCTACCTTGACTTCAGCAAGGCTTTTGACACCGTCTCCCACAGCATTCTCCTCAAGAAACTGGCTGCTCTTGGCTTGGACTGGCGCACGCTTCGTTGGGTTAGAAACTGGCTGGATAGCCGGGCCCAAAGAGTCGTGGTAAATGGAGCCAAGTCCAGTTGGAGGCCAGTCACTAGTGGCGTCCCCCAGGGCTCGGTGCTGGGGCCGGTCCTCTTTAATATCTTCATCGATGATCTGGACGAGGGCATTGAGTGCACCCTCAGTAAGTTTGCAGATGACACCAAGTTAGGTGTGTGTGTCGATCTGCTTGAGGGTAGGAAAGCTCTGCAGGAGGATCTGGATAGCCTGCACCGATGGGCTGAGATCAACTGCATGAAGTTCAACAAGGCCAAGTGCCGGGTCCTGCACCTGGGGCGCAATAACCCCAAGCAGAGCTACAGGCTGGGAGAGGAATGGTTGGAGAGCTGCCAGGCAGAGAAGGACCTGGGAGTGATGGTGGATAGTCGGCTGAATATGAGTCAGCAGTGTGTTCAGGTGGCCAAGAAGGCCAACGGCATCCTGGCTTGTATCAGGAACAGCGTGACCAGCAGGGCTAGGGAGGTGATCGTCCCCCTGTACTCGGCTCTGGTGAGGCCGCACCTCGAGTACTGTGTTCAGTTTTGGGCCCCTCACTACAAGAAGGACATCGAGGTGCTTGAGCGGGTACAGAGAAGGGCAACGAAGCTGGTGAGGGGCCTGGAGAACAAGTCCTACGAGGAGCGGCTGAGGGAGCTGGGCTTGTTCAGCCTGGAGAAGAGGAGGCTCAGGGGTGACCTTATCGCTCTCTATGGGTACCTCAAGGGAGGCTGTAGCGAGGTGGGGGTTGGCCTGTTCTCCCACGTGCCTGGTGACAGGACGAGGGGGAATGGGCTTAAGTTGAGCCAGGGGAGGTTTAGGTTAGATGTTAGGAAGAACTTCTTCACTGAAAGGGTTGTGAGGCATTGGAACAGGCTGCCCAGGGAAGTGGTGGAGTCACCATCCCTGGAAGTCTTCAAAAGACGTTTAGATGTAGAGCTTAGGGAAATGGTTTAGTGGGGACTGTTAGCGTTAGGTCAGAGGTTGGACTCGATGATCTTGAGGTCTCTTCCAACCTAGAAAATTCTGTGTAATTTACTCTTTAAACTCTTCAGGAGTGCAACAACTTTTCCCCTCTCAATAGCCCTGGAGTTTTCATAATTATTTTTTTGTATCAAAATTTTACTTAAGAGCACCCATTCTAGCATTCTCCATAAGGCTTTCTCCTTTGAATCCCCCCTTCACACATGCAAGCACAGGATCCTGAGTGTCTAGACTGAAGTAAATGTTAGCCAGCTGAATTCCACTCTCTTATCATCACTTCTATTTACTTACTTACAAAGCACTGTCTGTGGAGCAGTGGAAGATGAGGACTGCATCACTCAGAAATTTGGTATGAATTTGAATGAAGTTTCTCCAAATTAACTGGAGGTAACACAGGCCCATCAAGAAGACAGAAGTGTATGTCCGTATTACTTGTAAGGTGCCACATATTTGTAGTGCAACACCTCAGCAGGCTATTTTCAACCCCTGTAAGAATGACTTTTGTTTTGATTTTCTTTTTTAATCTGTTTACTCACAGTGTGTTTTGTGTCTTTTGGAGCAGTCTAATGCATTTGGAGCATACCAATCCAGGTATTGATCCAGACTCTTTAATGTCATCAACTATAGTCACACATACAAATGGAGACTTCATATACAATCTTCTCACAGTATGCACAAACTACATTAAGACTTTGAAATCAGCAGTCTTTAAAAAAAAAAAAAAAAAAAAAAAGATTTACAGTCAATTAAAACATAACATGTGGATTTCATATGGAAGTGCTTTCTACTATCCACAGAGCAGAGAAACAGTTTGAAGAGTTTGCACACGCTATAGTGAAATGAAAGAGCTGCTGTGACTTCCACCAGAAAACATTAAGTTCTTTGTTGTGCTTGCTGCTCTTTCTGGTTTAGACCCAGCCAATTACTAAAGGATGTGCTTTAAGTACAGGAATAGTTTCAATGACACTTCTGATTAGTTATGCTCTTTAAGTTATGCACATACTGAATACCCTCCTTAAGTGAAGCTCATGTTTCCTTGCAAATTCTACTTTACTGGAGATGACTTACTGTATTTTTTTTCCCTAAGTCAAACATTTGTTGATTTTAAAAACATTCAGCTTGAGTAGGTTTTCAAATTTCTGCACCGCAGCAAACCACCACAATTACAATGCATTGCTTCTTCGTCTCCCTTTCCAGCCAAAGACAAAGCAACACAAAAGATGAAACAAGTCTCCTCTAGTATTTCTCTTATGTCCCTTTACCAGCACTTCAAAAGATCTGCTGTGTTGTCAAAAATAGTCTTAGTTCAGAGGCTGGCAGTGCCACTATGCCCCTAAAGGCTCTAAAGCACTTACTTGCTGAGAATTGCTTTAAACATGCACATGGCCACACCTCAGTGCTACTTTATGCTTTAAAATGAACATCTGACTTCACCTGTTTCTATTTGTCCCATCGCATGAACACTGCAGGTATTATACACTGTGATATGTTTTAAGACTAAGGATTTTCCAGGTGTTACTACACGAAGTTGATGTTGGCTTAAGAGCTCAGTATTATTAATTTTTTCTCTTTCCTTTAGTTTAATAAAAAATATAAATGGGCCTACTTTTTTTTTAAAAAAAGTGCTTCATAGAAAAATGCTTGTCATATAACTGTTTCAAACAAAACATATAGCTAAAACAAATATGTATTTTGTCTAATATATGTAAAATTTTTGCCCCTTTTAAGTAGACAAATACAGAAAACAAATGAAAACAGAATCTACCCTTTGTACTGGAGACATTGAATTTTTCAGAATTAACATCGTCTGAGCTAACCTTACCTATAAGTTGCCAACTTTTTTTTTTTAAAAAAGGTATGTTTTGCCATGCCCAGTGCCTTTCACAATACTCTGGCTTCCCAGACTCTTTCCGTCTAGCCCCTCTCTTTTCTCTTCTAATTTACTTCCACTGTAATTTTCATCTTCTTTCTGTTTTTGCAGTCTTGCTATTTGTACTCACTATTCTTCCTTCCCCCATATGCTGGTTTACATATTCTAGTCCCACTGAGATTTTTATTCCAACCTCCTCACTCATCTTCTTTCATTTCAGAGCCTTCTTTTTTTATCCTGTGTTGTTGTTTTTTTTCCTCTTCAAACAATGTTCAGGCAATTAAGAAACCAAAATGGCTCATATTACCACTGAGGCATCTCTCAATGGCAAATAAATAACCCCTTTGAATTGTGGCATTTGTTCCAATGGGATATCAAAACATTATCACAAACAGCAAGAACACGTGCATGCTATTCAGGAATTCTTGGAGTGTACTGCCATTCTTCCTCCGTGCAAGTCACAAAACAAGACTAGAAGAGCTGAGATGACCAAGATATCTAGTCTGTTAAACCCTGGGGAAGAAAAACTAATTTACACCTCTGAAATTCATTTAGGAGAAGAGAGGAAGAGAAAGCAAAATCTGGGTTTTGGTCCAAACTATCGTTATTCATCGCAGGATTACTTAAAGGCCAAGCATTGCACAAACACAGCTGTAGCCATCCCCCGAGTTCATCATCTCAGAAAGTGAATACTAAGGGAAGGTTTAGCTTCAAAGCAAAATGAACATGATCACTAGATACCAACATGAATTTATCGATGCCTTTTTAGTGAAGGGAAGGACATGGGTCACAGAAACCAAAGGAGACAAGATATGGCAAGGGAGAAGGAACAAGAAAGCCGTGTATGAAATGACACTGACATTAAGGGCCTGAAAAACAAATAAGAACAAGAGTGCATGCGGCCACTCAGCAAAAACATCACAATTCAAAGTGAAACTACAGTCCATTGAATATTAAAGCTGAATATGTTCCTACTTTGCCTGGCATATCTGGCTGGCCTTTCCCTACAGCCATAGTGCAGTAGCAAGCAAGATAATTCACAGGTCTTATTTTTCTCTAGACTGGCCTCTCTTCCACTACTGGTGGTTCTGAGAAAAGATCTCAGATTGGGTCTAGATTTTTTGCTTTTTTCTTTCAGTAGAGATCTGCTTCTACAACTCATCTTCTGCTTGGAGACTGAGAAATACTCTTACTAGAAGAGACTTATCCATAACTGTCAAGAATAAGATCTGAACAATTGTTTCCTTACTGCTCTTCTGTCCTCCATCTAGTCTCAATGATTGCATGGTCCTAGTGCTAGTTAAGTAACACAGCAGGCTGCATAGTCTAGTGGCCAGCATTCAAGTCTCAGCTTTGGTTTGATTTTGCCTAACATCCCCTCCTCAACCTACCATAATTGGTTCAGAGCCATGGTTTGGAAGCATGTATGCAGCTTTCAAACAAAGTAAAAATGTGACACTGGTTTCTGGCTAGTATGAAATAAATGTACTTATCAATAAAGTATATAAAATAAAAAAAGCAGCTTATGCGTTAAGATATTTTTATCTCAGGGCAAGTCCCCATCTCCAGGTTTCCATATATAAATTGAATAGAAATTCTCTAATCACTCAGCAGAGTGATGATAGTGGAATGACTACACCAGGATTTCAAAGCTAGTAACAGTTAGCTACAGATCCTCCCAAAACTGAATCATAGATCTCCTTCAGTAAAGCTGTCCACAGAGCAAGACAAAATGAACGTTGATGGAATTTAAAAATGTTTGAGGAATCGTAACCATTTTAACCACTTGGCTTAACAAGTTACTGTATTTAAACTGGAATTACAATAGCTATTGCTTCTACAGTCTGGAATTTTGTTAACCTTTTCATTTGCTACAGGGGGAAAGAGATGCCTCTCTGCAGTCTGTCAGGGCTGTAAATTACAAAGGGATGAAGTGTTGCTTCAGGTTTCTGTCAGCATGCCTCCATCTTGACTCCACCGCACTTCTGTAATTCCAGACTTACCATATGTTAGCAGAAGCAACTAAAAGTTAGCAGAGGCAGAGTAGTTGTTGATGAGATATTTGAAAGCTTTTAACCTACAGCTGCTGACTTCTCCTAGGACTTCACTAGAGCTATGAATAAAATAATTAATAATCATAATAATAATCATAAACCCAACTCATGCAAGACTCTTAGAAAGTCTGAAATGCAGAGAATTCAGAATAATTTAAAATGAACATTAGATTGACAAGAAGCCTATCTGCCCTTAACAGTAGATCCTTGGTCTGCCCTAGAAGAAGAAGGCTCACTTATAAAAGCAACATATTCAAATTGACCAAACATTTTTGTCATGCCTTAAAACACGCCTCTCTTTTGTCTTTGCTATAAATACACAGAGGTCACACTTTGGGCTTCCTTCCCTCTTGGAAGCACCTCTAGTGTGGGACAGAAGTTGCTGTAGGCAGACCGCTGATGGCAAGTTCGCTGTTAGAAATAACAGTGAAAAGATAGAAATCCCTTTAAAAAAATTATAGCCTTCCAGTTCTAAAGAAGGCATAAAAACAAGGAATTATGGAAAATGATGCGGTATCTTTTTTATGTATTTTCCATTCCCTGCTTCTCCACATTTTCAGAGGAGCAAGAAAGGTGAGTACAACCAATGTTTCAAATGTGAAATCGATGTCCAGTTTCTAAGGGCATGTGAACGAGCAGGCAAAACAATAAGCTGGTGCTAATATGTGGTGATCTAGTGATTTTAATAGGCAGAACTAAACCCAGCCTCCATATGCCATTACAAACACCTTGGCTCTGCTCACTCTCTATTCACTTTTTCTTAATTTGTGTGGTCACTATAATAGCTACAAAATCATGGCCTTACTGCACTGTTTACCTTCACTTATAAGGTAAAAAATGGCTTTACACCTCTTGGAATATTTATTTCTTAGGACTTGAGCCACATCTGCTGCACAATAATTTCCCAGTGGAACAATACTGTATCTGCTCAAGGTGTATGTGGGGGCAGCATCACACCCTAAGTCAACTAAGCCAACAAAACACACCATGTAGATAAAGCTATGCCAAAAGAAGTTTTGCCTAGCCTGTGTTATTCAGGGAGGTGGCAAAATTGCATTTAAGAAAAACTTGTGACAGACGTTATTTAAAGTAGATAAGACTCAACTTAGATAGCTAATTTCAACACTGTTAACCTTTAAAAGAAATAACTATTTCACTGCTCACAGGGCTTAAGAAGTAAGAGGGGAAAAAGCACATGCTGAAATTTTTCCAAAGCACTTTTTTTTTTTTTTTTCTTTTTTGAAAATAAGAGTAAGGTGGATACTGCCCATCCTCCCAGCACAAGCAGCGCATCTCAAACACCCAGTTCCAAAAGTCAACTTAGTCACAAGGGACTCCCAAAGAAAAACCCAAGCAAAGGGACACCGGTAAAAGATTTATTTATCTATTACAAATTCCAGGGCCCAGACTGTGTGCAGTGCAAGCAGATATTCTGGACAGTTATCTTGTATGGGTATGGTGCCTTAGTAACCAGCAGCTGCCACAACAACAGCAACTTCCATTTTCAGTATTACCTCAAACGCAAAGGCTTAAAATAACACACATTCAGCTGAAAATGAATGAAATGTTAATACCTGGCTCTCTCATAATGCTTTTTAAAACCCACAAAATTCAGAGTACAGTAAAATCTTTTTTTTTTTATTATTTTTTTTTTTTAAACCATGTAAACTCTGAGAAAAAATACGACAGAACAATTAATACAGTGAAACCTTAGAGTACTTAAAGAGCTAAAACTGGGCCTGGGCTTTTTCTTTTCCCGTTTTGTATCACTTCTGCTCACAAAAAAGGCATATACAATTATCATAACGAAAATCTGTTTCTATACTATACACACAGAAGCACAGCTACCACCAGGAAATATGCATCCTGAAATGTCAGTTCACCTATGAACCAGGATATTTATTGAGTATAAATAGGCAAAAGTGTACAGCATACAGAGGATATTCTTTAGAGCTAAGTTGTAATGTCACATTTAACCCCATGCTACCCATTAAGCCTACCCCATGCTACCCATTAAGCAGAACATTTGAAACAATACTCAAGAAACATGGAGATGCTTCAAAACTTACCTTTTCATGGTTTTCTATAAGGATTTCAACAACTATGTTCTGAAACTTCAGGTCCATGATGGCTGCTACAGTTTCTTCCTGTGGCCTCATTAAGGTTGGTCCAAATACTACCCCTAAATTTGCTACCGTCATTAGATTCCTCTTGGCATGCTTTGAAACACTATTTGAAAAGAATTGAAGGAAAAAACAGGAAATAGGTTATGAAAATTTTCCATTACTGTTGGAAACTGCAGTCTACTTTACAAATGAAAACATTACATTTCCTTAATCCACGTTTTAGAAGTTCTTTTTATGCAAAGTTTCTTCAAATAAAGTCATACTGAACTGTGGAAAACAGAAAATCCATTCTTCCACTGACAATTTAAAAACAAAAGCTGTCTCTTTCTGAACTTAAATATATAAAATGCACTTAGCCTTGGACCCAGGCAAGTGTGAAACCAACTTAAATTTGCTAACAGATCTCCACTATTCACTTTGCCAGAATTTGTGAAAAGAAAGTATAATGTTCACCTTCTCACTTCAATCAAACCCTCAACTGCTGGCAAGACTGCTAAAGTAAATACTTATATGGCTTCATTAACAGATTAGATTTCTGCCTTTACCTCCAAAATATACACAGCATGAGTCAAACGCCTTGTCTGCTTTTGCACATTTGCTGCTTTGTATTGTGTATGACAGCATCAAGATGGGCTTCAGCTCCAGGCACGGTAACCAGGCTATTTGTAGTAAAACAAAGGTAAGGACAAGGGTTCTGACAAGGCAGGAAAGCAGGTAACAGCACTTACTTTGCTAAATGTTTCACCAAAATGTCCAGCATCTCTTTGTTCTTTTCTGGGAGCTTATGGACCAAGAAGTGAACAGCATTAACTCGAGATTCAGGACTTCCACTTTCTACGGGACATAGAAACAAATAAGCATCTCATTAAAGAAAATAATAATCCACAGAAACATAAAGCTTCTTCCAACTCTGCACAGAAACATACTGCATATACTTCGCTTGAATGATTATGTCTCCAAACAGCAAAAGTGAACACATGCTTTGTTTTCACAAATAGTCTTGTTCCAGAATTATTATTTTATTTACTTATTTTGTGAACCAATCTTTCAATCCACATGCAAAAGTATGCCTTTGTTCCTCTATATGTAAAAATTGTCAGATTCTAGTTCTTGTTTTGCTGCCTCAGACTCATCTGCTTTCAAATATACTGTGAAGTGAGAAGTGTTGTTTCTGGGTGCCACCTTCTCTTTGCAAAAACCTGAAGTGCAATTGTACTACTTTACACGTTACCATTAACTGATTGTCCTCGCCACTAGAATTCAATTTTGTTGGTACTATGCAGCTAATAATACTGCATCTATGCTACCTTGCATTAGAGACTGCATAAAACAACACTTGCTGAAGATTAATCTGCTCAGAAAGACAAAAACTAATGATCCCTGAAGACAAAGAAGAATAATGATGCAAAAAAAAAAAAAATCCTGAGTGAGATTACTATGATAAAGGGTCCCGAATAACAATGCCATCCCACTCTAGTACAGCACAGAGAGTAACAATAAGCAAGGACCTTTTTATGTTTTTGTGTTGAATTCAATAACTTTGCCCCCATATGTTTCACTATCACACAAATTCTTGAAAACAAGAATTTGTAAAAGGTGGAAATAAACCACATTCCTACTTGTCAAGGTTATATTAAACCACAAAACTACATAGTGGCTTACAGTGAGAGGAGTGGAAGCATTTTTCTTGTATATAACATACTTAGTACAAGGTAAATAAACAAAAAAAAAATAGAATCTACCATGAATGCAAGGTTTTGACACTGGGACTGCTCATCAGGTCCCATTTTACTCCAAGGCAACTTTGATTGTTAAGTGTATTTCATAAAATACCCACCTTATTTCTTTCAGTGCATATTCCTACAGATTATTTTTTATTATTGTTATTATTCTTTGCACATTGCTACGCATTTTAGGGTCACTTTTTTAAATTATTTTGCAGTGAACACCTCTGCATAAATTGCAAGATAAAAAAGTTACCAAAACACAAAATGTTTAGCTCCTTGTCAGCTAATCAAAATTAGGACAGTCATAAAAACTTTAGGCTTCTTTAAAACAATAATACTTCACAAATATGTGAAAACACAAGCCCTAATTAGAGGATGGCTAAGCAACTTAATCTAATTACTATCTACTGTGATCTGTATCACAGTAAAAGAAAATTGGAAGGAGAATTTTTTGTTTTGATCTTAATATATATATATATATATATATAAATAATATAAAATAGTTTCAGAGAAAAGGATATTCCTTACTATTCCTGGCATTGTTGTTTTTTTTTTTTTTATAGCCAACATAGGAAACAACAGTGCATACCTATTTTTAAGTATGCCGTAACTCAGATCTGCAATGTTGATTAAATTTTCCTCCCCGTTACATAGAATCAGCCTCTCAAAATTGTTTACTACTTATGAACACTGTACTATTTAAAACATGTAATTCTAATAATTTCTTTTACAAAGGAGACTATAAAATAGAGAAGGGAAAATGCTGTGAGAAACTGATGGCAAAACTTCACTGAATTATTTTAACATTTTAACAAGTGGGCAGACTCACCATCTAGGTAATAAAATCTTGAATTTTGTTTAAGCACTTGGCTTCTGAAACGTGTTTTGGCAATGAATTTCATGGGCTAATTCTCATTATGAATTAAGGGCCACAAGCGAATATATTCTGCAGTCCTGAAAAGTCATTACAGCAAACCGAAAAAGATAAAGCAGTTGTCTCAAAGTTTATATTAATTTTGCTTTCCACAGTTTGCCAGAAGTGCTACAGGCTGGAAAGAAAATCAGCTAAATATCTGTTTGATACTTTGCCAAAGGTTTCTTATACTCTTTCTGTCCTCTTCCAAAAAAATTCCATGTACATTAGATACCATACAGCTGAACTACAAATGCTGTTCTGCCTTTTCCAAGTCTGTGTTTGAACTGCCATCGTGTAATCTGGCCTGTTCGTTCCTTTCTTCAACTAATATATGAGGGGAACATTTGAGGCAGCCTGGATATAGACTAACAAGGCACTGAAAACAAGGGTCAGGCAATTATACTTTCAGGATTTAAATGAGCCCAAGTTGACATATTTTCTTTTACTAAGCTTCTACTCTATAAATGGAAGAAAAAACATCTCGGTCCAAGTAGAATTTTATCATTATACAATTAACATAATAAGAATGAAATGTTTAGAATGTATAACCAAAAGCTTTGGCATAGAAGTGAAAATCATGCTATGCTATGTCTGTCACAAACTTGTCCTTCAACAGTCACATCACTTGTGACACGTACTAAAACTGAACACAGGTTAAAACTTCTGTACTCTTAAAACTTTTATTATTTTTATTCCTTTATTTTTACTGGGTCGAAGAATTTTTCTGAAACTGTATTTACTGCATGCTCCTAAGGCCATAACTATAAGAAAATATTTCTATTTGAACTACTGTCAAATATTTACTGGCAGGAATGATGAATTCTCCATGCAACTCATACGTCATCAGTGGCTCTGGAAGGCTTCTGTAAAACAAGGATGACATAATAAGTTTATCCATATTCCTTTCCATCTGTATTTATTCTAAGTAGGATTTTTTTTTTTAAACATTTAGTAGCATAGTCCTTGTATGGGAGGAAAGCGTTGTTATGGTAGCCCTTGATTTTAATGACTTTCAGTACAAATGGAAAACTAGGAAATCAGGAAAAACTGAGGAAAATAAGACTAAATACATCCACTCATACTCCATGAACTGAAGCGATGCCTCCAATTTATCATAAGCACCTTTCCAAATTACAACACTGAGACCATTTTACAGCTGAATATTGTAACATGCATACTATGTAATTCAACCTACCTAAGGGTTTTTAAAATACAGAGGCAAAGCCAATGCCTTGTTGTAAAGAAATAAAGGACATACAGTTAAGTTGCTGAACAGCAACCATCCACAAATCAAACTTCTAAAGCATTTCAAATGGAAAAATTGAAAACCTTAGTCATCAGTGAAAAAGGTACCAAATAACGCAAACCAGAGTTAAAACATCAGAGTTAAAACCTTTGTTTATTAAGCTGACTCCATGACTGATGCTCACAGAATACCAGAATAAGCACCGAGATGGGAAATACTGTAAGCAGGAAATATTTAATCTAGTGCACACTATTTTTATTCTTTCTTACATTACCAATGACTTTTATCTTCAAAAAAATTTCTTCAGCATTCTTTGATATGGTTTAAATAATAGTAAGAGATTAAAAATACTGTATTTGCGATATGCTATAAGAGATACAGGAAAGTTCTATGTTCTTAGGCAATTAAGTAAAGTATCTCGATCAAGAATCAGCCAAGTCATTTGAACATCTAAGATTCCTACTTTTCACACTCAGAATATTATTACTATTTCACTAGAATATCAGGAACACCAGTCAGAAGAAAAAGAGGAAGACATTAAAAAATTCATAACCTTTCCCCTTTTCATTCTACCACGTTAAAACACAAAAAGGCAGAAAACTCCTGTAATAATCTCAGCTGACAGTAATGACTCTTAGCAAGTTTACCAACAGTTCAGATCTCCAAACCATCAGAGAAGTGCTTATGTATCTAACACAAAATTGTTTGGGGGCTTGTCTCACATGAACACAAGTATTAGTTTTGCTAAATTATTTTGCTTACCCCAAGAAAAATAACAAACATGACATTTGCACAAAATACACCTCTGTTCATACAAGGAAACATAACATAATCTCTGTTATTTGCTTTTCTTAACACATCGTATGTGAGAATTAAAATACAAAATTCACCATCTCAAAAAAAATAAATGAGAGAGAGGCTTACCGCAGATACTGCTTCATAGCACTAGTAATTGTCTTCACTTCCCAATCTACAGAGTTTTCCAGATCAACTTCGTTGCAGGTTTTTGCATCTACAAAATAATCAGGAAGTGAAGAGGGGCATGAAAAAGGTGATTCTAAATCAGCATGCCCTATATGAACTGGAACACATTAGATTTGATTATGCATTTGCTCACATGAATGTGGAAGCAGTATGTCCATTTTACTATTAATTAATACTAACGAGACTTAATATCCAAACCTCTTTATAAATTCTACTAATGTATTTTATTATAGAAAGCACTTTACTGATTATTTTTTCTTTAATGAAGGATTAAAAATCACTTTCATGTGAAATGATCTCTATAGCAATTGCTATTTTCACACCTTTAATTAAACTGAAAGATGTACACAAACACAAAAAGATGTACATAAACAGTTTAGAAAAAAGACCTAGTAAGGATAACTTATTGTTTTCATTATTTAAAACACAAATACACTGAGAAATTTTTTCTAATCTTTTTCATAGTTTTCCGTATAAACAGTTATTTTGGGCTGCTGACAAAAATAGCCAACTGCAATGTGACTGCCTTTACCGTGTGAAAACCTTTAAAAGGTGCTCCAAAAGTAGAAAAAGGGCTGTTCTCTACTAGTAAGTTTTCTCTACAAGATGGCTTTAATGTCTCCCTTACTTGATCAGTTTTAGCCAAGGGGAAAAATATTTTCTTGCTTGACAATTTGTTCATTTTCTCAAAGCTCCTCCCATCTTTTACCCAGCTACTTGGTAAAGTCTCATAACATGAAATGCCGTATGCCTGAATGATCAAACAGCTGAAGAGTTTTTGACAAAACATTGGAAATAGGACAGCACAATGAAATGTTTTGCAACTAAAAAAAAGTTATGTCTCAAAACAAGAAGCAATAGCTATTTGACAGTCGAGAAGATCACATGTATGTGGCCAAATTAGCTCAATGTATTTTGTACCTTCAAGTACTTGAGCTTTATTATTATTTTATGTTCCTGTCAGTCGCAACAGTAAACTGCAACAACAGTGAGTGACACAGATTACATGTTGAACCATTCATACAACTCAGAATTCATTTGTTATTTTGCTTGTCAGACAAACAACAGACACATTTAAAAAATCAAATTAGGATCCCTGATTAAAGGTACAGTCCTTTTACTGGGACTAAATAATACTGTTCCAAAGGCTGTGCCAAGCAATTATTTCTGTAACTGAATATTCTCCCTCATTATATCAATTATTTAAATCCCATTTTAAAATACAAGTCAGGTTACATTTTCAACCAAAATTGTTAGTAGTCAACCACCACCCAAAATCCTCAAGCCTGTTTCAGGAAAACATTTATATTTTTCTTCTTTTTAGCATGCTAGTTTCTTCTGCTTTCAAATCTCTTTTTGGAGAAGAAAACCTTTCTGTAAAGTTCATTAAATATTTTTTTTTTTATTAAACCACTATGTGATATCCAGTGATTTTAAATAACTGGATATTCAGGTATTCAGTTAATAATCATCAGCTCTCCAATAGTCATTAGTTCTTCTTTACAGTCAAGGGACATACTCAGTTATATAGAACTTTGTGGTGATGAATTTGAGGACTAAAAAATCTGAACATCTCGATTTCAAAACAAGGCTCTTCAAAAAATGTATGGTATTGATGAAATATTTCATACCTCTTTGGGGAAAAAAAGAAAAAAAGAAAATTAAATTTAGCCCTGCTACCAACTAGTGTGACTGTAAAAATGCCCTTTTTGAAGGCCCATTAAAGACTTTTTTTTCCACTTTTAGTTTGACAGTTGCCATACACAGCTCCTTGCCCCACCACTCCATACACATTTATACCCATGCAAACATACACAAATTTACTCATACATACAAAACAATATATATTTGACTGTTCCTATTTTTCCCTCTTCAAACATCTCAGACTAGTATATGAACTGGAACTTCAACCAAGATTTCAAAATCAACTCCATTAGTTTTCATGCTATTTGTTCACATCACAGCCACTGTGCATTGAATGGCAATTTTACACCTACAAAAATAACTATGCACATTTATGGAACAGTTTTTGACAGATCAACTCTAAATTTCATGCAAATCTTTCTGACAATAAGGGAGCTCAGTTTATAAAACCAGTCCACTTCACTAAACTAGGTTAGAATTAGACTCTCTACTTTCATAGGCAGCATGCCCACTGTAGGAGTGTATGCAGACTGTATATAAAATAAAAAGGAATTCAGTTTTGAAAGCTGCCTGTTTTGAAAAGGCAGAGGTATGACAATGTTTTCCACTACAAAATGTAATGTCTGGCATTTTTCACGACAGGCAGCATCAGAAATCAAAACTGAACTTGTCAGTAGAAACGTGAAGTCCTTAGCAGTCTCTTCACCTTGAGCAAGGGTCTATATGAAAGCTGACTTTGTACTACGAACTCATAGTTGTATGAAATATACGTAGGCAGTTTGTATGAAACGAACCACATCAGAGCCAGTATGCAGATCACAGATGAGACAGGAATTGGAATTGGTCCCTAACACCTTTGAAGAACTGAGCTTTCTAATGGCTCACAACACACTGAACTGCTTATAACAAAGAGTCCCAGAACACTGGAAGCCATAATGCCATAACTACGTATATCCCTATTTACAGAGTGAGGTATCAAATTAATGTAACATTTACCTGGAAACATGCTGAATGCCTTGTTCATCAAATGCCTTTATCACTCAAATTTATACAAGTTTACTGCTGCAAAATAGACCACCACAGCACAGTCCTGGTTACAAGCAACTTCAAGGACTAAGTTAATTGCACAAGTAAGTTGTGGTGTTTTGTTGTTATTGTTTGTGTTGTGTTTTGTTTTGTTTGTTTGTTTTTTTAAGCAGAATTGTATATTTAATTGTTGAATGTTATTTTACAGAGGACTTAATTACATTCTTTTTTTTTTATATTAAATACGTAAATCTGTGCATTCACAGTATTAGAAAAGCAGGCCTGCATATATATTTGTTCTTATACTCTCTTGGCTCTCAATTCACTTTCCCAAATTTTATAGAAAATATTCTAAGAAAGAGATAGAACCTATATGCTGTTAATGTCCTTGGTTACCATTTGGAAGACTTTTTTGCAGTTAGGGCCTTTCAGACAGTGAACCTCACGGTCAATGACAGGTAGCTTAAAATACTTTGAAATATTATCAAACATTTTAAAATACAGAAAGTTAATATGAGGTTTTATGATTCTGAAAGGAACTTTCATATAAAAGGGTATCTAAGAGTATACCCAGAGACAAAGGATTAAAGATTAATCAGTCATTTTAAATTCTCTGTACCACTGTATATCAAAAAGAAACCCTCTTTATTCTTCTCTAAGGACAGACAGATAAAGAGCACAGATAGAATCACTTTCAACAAATCACCTGAAAAAGAGCACCTGCTTGCACCCTAACTTTTTTCTGTTCGGTATTTTGGCTCATCTTGATACCACTGTATTCCTCCTACTTCACATAACTATATGAATTTTTGGAATGATAAAAAAATATATATTTCTAATTAAAATAAATAAATAAATAAAGGCAGGTGATGGAATCCCTAGTAAACTCTTCCAGCTGCTACTGAACCACTGGCAACTTGAATCCATTTAATTTCGATCTGACTAATGGCACAGAGGAAAATTTACCTGCTAGATCTGCATGCCCAAAGTAAGCCAGTAAGTGTAAAAGTGAAAAACATCTTAGGATATCAAATGCATCTTATCAAGATCCTCTGAGTGACAGCTAATCAGTCTTTCCATGGTCAATGGCTAAAAATGGTTAGTGTTTATCGAGGCTAATTCCAACACAGATAAACAACCATGAGAATCCGCTATATATCATTTTTATTAATCCCAGTTTGTATTAAAAAAAAAAAAAAAATCTTTTGCTACAATACTTTAAAGATACAGGCAGGTTTATGTGCACTAATGGAGAACTTCAGAGTGCTGTTAATATTGATTAAAGATACCAGAAATTAATATTTAGCAAGGTCATTATGACAGATTGATATGACATACAGGCCCTCAAGCCTGATGTCTTGTCATTTCTGAAAAGACAGCCTGTTTGGGGGGAAGAAAAAAAAAAGGAAGGAAAAGAAAAAGTCTTACAGGTGGCACTGAACTGACAGCAGCATATAATATAAAAGCGCTTTGTCATTCACATAATGTCTGGGGTAATGAAATGAATTCACTTTCTGGCTTCCTCCAGTTTGCCGTGCCAAAGAACACTGTGTTATCAGCACAGATGGAGCATGCATGGTTCTGGAGAAGAGCCTGGTGCAAACTGCAAACAAGCTTCTTTGCATACCAATGAATCCCTGAGAATCAGACCTTTGCTGTCAAGTGACAGGTTTGGAAGCTCTATAAAAATGAACTAATCCCAGTGGTCTTGTCTGACTGCATGTACTGTCAGTGCTCAGGACAAGAAATTGGGAAACACTGCACATCTTGCAGTCATGGCTACTACTTTGGTGAGAGATAGCAGGCAGACTAGGGATTTCATCCAGGTGCCAATACCTCTTTTTTTTGTTCCCTAGGGATAGCAAAGTGTCAAGAGAACTACTGTCACTGGGATTAAAGATGCATCAAAATTTCCAGAAAGAGAAGGGGGAAAAGTTTCTGAGAATACTTTTGTGAATCAAAAATGTTAAAAGCTACACATGGCTAACTAGATATAAGAGAGTCTAAGTTGTTAGCCACAAATAAGAGTTATACTACTGAGTTTATTAAAACAAATCCTTTCTCCATCTGTCTCCCGCCTTGGCACAGACATAATTATTATTAATACGTATATTGTATTCCTCCTCTTCAGCCAAAGAGCTCCTCACCAGTAGGCTTAAACTGAATCTTATTTTGCACAGTGATCAACTAAATAAACACGAGAAATCACCTGTATATCTTAGACAAGGGAGAAGAAAGTTGGAAACCTCAAACAGTGAAGCAATAAGTTTCAAACATTCTTAAATTTGGTATTTTGAACAGTTTCTGAACAGTTTTAAATCCACTTCACAGAACCCTAGAATGATGGAGTTGGGAGGGACCTTCTGAGATGGTCTTCTCCAACCCCCTTGCTCAAGTGGGGACACCCAGGTCTATTTCCAGGCAGCTTCTGAAGACCTCCAAGGAGGGAGACTCCACCTCTCTGGGCAACCTGGGCCAGTGCTCCATCATCCACAGACTCAAGAAGCTTTTCCTGACATTAAAGGTGTGCTTCCTGACACTTGCACAAAGCCCATGATTTACTCCTACACACCCTTTACAAGTTCTCTTAGATTCCTGTACCAACTGATCTCGCTCTCTGTGCTCAACCAGGGGAGACCTTACAGTTCTACAAGTATAATTTTCATGGAGTAAAGCAAACCAGATGTGTCTCGTATACAGAACAAGTACAGATGACTGTAACATCAAATATGGACAGCAAAACGAACATGACATAAAACATAGAAAAAATATATTGTAAAATAGAGGCATACCCATCAACAAAGTCAGAAGTCTCTGGACCTTTGAACTCACCCCCACAACTCTGTACAATCCTTGGTCATTTATACCTATTATGCAAAAGGAGAGAAAAAAAAAAAGGGCAGAAGATCAACCACAGCAATAAGATATACAGTCAAATTTAGCATTAAAACTTTTCCCCAGGCGACAAATTATCCTCAGAGTAAAACAGACTACGTACTATTTACACAGTCATGAGAACAACTTTATAAATAAAGTATTGCAAAAATCCTTTTGTTCTTCTGTGTTTTTAAGATAAGTTCACATTATGTTTTGGAAAAGGTTCCACTTCAGATACTGGGAGAAGAAGCAAACAGGGACTAGTCTTTCCTTGAAAAATCACTGGCTGTTTTCAGATTTTTAAATGACACGTTGGATACTTCATCGTCCACATTCAAATAACGCAGGAACCAAACCAACAAATGCTAAATTAAGAATTCTTTAGCAAATGTAATTTTGCTTTTTTCCAAAAACGTGGCTGACAAAAAGAGTTTGGATAAAATAAAGAAAAACTTGAGCCTATTCCCAGTCCTCAAAACCAATGCTTTTTCAAGTTTGTAAATGCTTTTCATTTAAGATACGATGTCTCGTTCCAACCCACTGGGGTCCACATATGGGTTAAACCCAGAGGCAGCACCACAAGTTATTGAGATCAGTACTTCTGGCTTTGCTAAGGATGAAAAGAGTAGCCATAACCAGCATAATGTTTTCAGTCCTCTGCCATCATTCCATGTAGACACCGGACTGCCTTCCTGTCATTTCTCTATGCCCTTTCTTCCTCTCATACACATTCAAACCTGGTTTTATTCCCAGGGAAATAAAAAATATGACTATAAATTAAAGATAAATGACAGTGAGAGAAGTGGAAGGGAAGGAAAAGGGCAAAATAAGGTATGTCTTTCTGTCTGCTGCACCATTTCAGATCCCATACTGGGGGAGGTAAAATATTACACGCCTGAAGCTGATACAGATATTTGAGAGGCCATATAATAATCATTAAACACCACCATACTCTACCTCTATATTCATAATGGCCTAGAAGAGTAGAAATAACATAAAATATGTGTTTCTACTCCAAGGAAATCTTTTCAAATAACAGATTATGAGGTATTCTTATTCAAAATATCTTTCAACAAAGGAAGACTTGTGGAGAATTCCCAGTTTCAATATCAAACCGTTTCAACCCAGAGAAGGAAAATTGAAACTAGTAATATGAGAAAAAAGCTTCTTCCTAAAGAAGTATTAGATGCAGTATATAAAATCATTAAATCTTTAATTAATTAATGTCAGACACAACCATAATACAAAGCAAAAGTACAGTGGCAAGAGCTTCACATCGTCTACCTCCCTCCTCCTGCCTGGTCTTGCTGCGTCTCTTCCTACTTCTCTCTCCCCCTGCTCTTCCTCACACCGTCTGCAGCCTCCTCAAACATCCCAGACCTCAGAGGACTTGCTGAACTCCTTACTGATAGCACTGAGACAGAGGGGACCTGACATGCTATGGCAGTAGTGCTACTTCTCTCAATTGCTCCACCTGGGCAGAATCAGCCCTTTTGTTTCCCCGGGATGCCAGTGCCACTCTACTAATGCTGAGCCTTAAGGCAGATGTCATATTCAGAGCTGGCTTTAAATTAACAGAATAAGCCAGATCTCCAGCATTTCATCTGCAGCCATCAAAAAACACAGCTCTGGAATATGCTCAAAATTTAGCTCTGTGCAGCAGAAGGAACCACAATAAACAGTTATGTGGCCACAACGCTATTCTTCTCAGAATATGAAGTTATCAAGTCACAAAAATACGTTTTCCAATGCGGAACAACAGTGTGATGGTATGCTATACAAGCCTTGTAGACTGCCAACACTAAAGAAAAATAAACATGGTCCTTCATCCATTCCAAAGAAGGATGCATTAGGAGTCCATCCTGAGAGCAGCAAGCATTTGTTACTTGAAAATTCTCACAGAAGTCCAGGAAAATTCTGGTAAAAAGTAACAAAAAGTAACACCAAGCTTTTCAATTCTCTAACAAAATGCATCACACTTTTTTTTTTTTATATATAATGCCCACCACTACTTTCCACAGAACAAGGCTTCTGCATCACATGCAAGAAATTAAAAAGCTGAAGAAATACTGTCACAGTCAGATATCTCTCTGCTTTGGCTTATCTCAGAAGTTGTTTCTTGATTCTCTGTGCTTCTAACATTAAAATTCACAAGAACCAAACTGTGCTGACCCCAAACATTCATAACATACATTTAATGGCTTAAAAGTAATTAATGCCAAACCACAGAAACTACTGCTCAATATTAAAACAGACATAATATACAAAAGTCTCCGAAATTGTGGCAGTACTGAAACTAAGACATTCCTGCAGCAGTAACCATGATAATAAAAATTATCAGATAATTGATCAGTTTCAAATTCATCAACCTGAAAAAAGCACGGCTAATTGCTAACAGACATCAAGAAGTGCAAAGAGAAATTAATATTTCAACAGTAAATAGCAATAGTTTTAGATTAAACCTTTAAACGTACCATTAAATTATGTTTTATTAAAGATATACAAAACCAGTTTGAAACAGCACTGTTTCTGATTTAATCTGTACATTGCAGATCTTCAACATACCAAAGAGAGATAATGCTTGGCATTTAAGGAGCACAACTGATGAGGTGACTCATTTCAAGGAATAGCTTAGCACTGCCTAAAACGTTGAGGGGCTCAGCTACGTCTGCGGGCTCAACCCATCACTATTAGCAGCTCTGAGGGGTGAAGCCCTGCAGTGCAATTTTCCTCACATTTGCAAGATCTAAAGATGGTTGGCAGTCTGATACCAGAATTCAGCACTGGAACACGATTTGTGAAACATGCTTAGAAAGTTAAGTAAAATATAATTTACACTATTGTAAGGAAGATATGTCTGCAGACAAGTTTGGCATGTGGCTGGCATTGTAAGTGTGGCTGACACAGGCTATTAACAGAGCTGCAAATTTAACTTTTTATATCATATTCCAGTACAGAAAGAGTCGCACAAGTGACACTCTTGATTCAAAGTAATACCAGATTTATTTATTTATTTACATTAAAAAAAAAGGTTTTATACTTCCTCCTCACCATCTTCTATCTTTCTTGTGAAGAGAAAGAAAGACAGCTCAATGCTGCCATCTGTCTCTACAGCTCAGATTAGCAGCTCTTGTAGGTCTAAAATTAAGGCAAATGCTACTCTCCCAACACTTACCTACCACATGCTCAACCAACTACTTGCACACAAAAACATGCACAGAGTCTTTACTACTGGAGCAAATAGCTCTTTTATGCTTCCGTAAACTTTTAACCCTGCTTTATTATTTTAAGTACAGAACTATAAATACATGGCATAATCAAAACAAAAACCCAAAACGTTCCCTCGGAGACAAAACATGCATGCATATCCAAACAGAACTGTGCTCCGTATGTGAGAGACAGGCTCAATATAACATTGCCTTGATAGCTCAGCATCTTCTATTAGGTAAAGCTGTGTTCTTATCCAGCAATGCAAAAAGAGCACTGAATCAGAAGCAAATTTACATTTTAACCACGACACTGTCTTTGATTTTTCTATTCATTCAAAGCAAATCATTTCGTTCTTGGCTTTATAAAACTGAACGTAACTGAGAAAAAATTATCCAGCCATTGACAAGTTTATGTTCAATATCTCTGTTATGCTCTTCTCTCTCTGAATACCAGACTTTCTGCTATGACATGACAAGACTATTCTCAGTTTCCACCCACACTAGACTGTCCTCTCTTTCCACCCACGCCAACCTCACACCCATTATGATTAAAAGAGATAAAAACATGGCACAGAAGCACAATCTCTGAAGAGGCATCTGTCCTGTTTTCTTCTGCCGAACATAACTTGCCTTTGATGTGTTATTGAAGTAAAATAGTCAAGTAAAAATTGTTTTAAAAAGAAGTATAGGTATAAAATCTACAGGTCTGAAAGACAGACTTTCTTCACCACTGTACAACTCCTTGGACAAATCCTTTTGAGGCACACAGTTCAATATTCTCCTGGCCCTCTTTGTGTTCAGCTCTACAGACATCCACAGAAGGTCCTGCAGGTTCTGCAGAAAACAGAAACTTATCCTTTAGGAATGCTTCAGCCGGTCTCCTGTATGAACTCACTATTTTGTTTGTTAGGCCTTTTTTGTTTGTTTGTGTTTTTTTTTAGTGCAGTTGATGTTATGTTCAGAATCAGTAAACTGCAAATAATCATCAACTCCCTGAAATGTTATGGATGAATCAACTTCATTGAACCAAAGCTGTGGGAATTGCTGAGCTCCTAAGAGGTAGCAAGCTCACCTACATCCGTTCTTGGAACCCTACATATTTATTCAATACTGAATTTTTTTCCTTAAGTACTTTCCAAAACAAAATTAATAAATACCTTTCTCTTCTGTGCCCAGTTTTGGAGGTACAAGAACGAGTGTACAGAATAGTAAGCCTGACAGCATCCTTGCCTCTGTTGTGAGACTGTGATTCCACCAGAAATATTTCAATACTTTTTGTTATTCACTTGCCTGCTTAGCTCCTGTTCTTGTCTTCAGTGGCTGAATGGAAAAGCTTCAAAGTCAACAAATAGAATACTAAAATTAATTAGTCTTTTCCAACAGTAAAGCAAAGATATAGGAATTGCCTACAAGATAAAGGGTGTCTTCTCAGCTGTTGTGCACCAGCATTGGCTTCCTTTTAGGGAGGTGTTATTATTCCCTTCTGAGCACTTCTTGAAAGCACGTTTGTTGAAGCAGAGCCAATACAGTAAAGGCTGGAGCTGGATGGAAGAAAGCTCCTGCACTGGTCAATGTAATCAGTGAAATCTCTACCACGTTAAGTCTTACACAGAGATTTACAAGGAAACTAGATCACACGGGCCTTTAAAAGCAGACCAACTGCTCCATTCCCTCCACAATCAGAAGTGTTTTGTTGGATTGATCATTACCTCGTGTTTCAACAGCATTGATGCACTTTTTGATGACTGTGAATCCTATCTTATCCAATTGTGCACCTAAAAGAAAAAAAAATTCAAAAACCTTTAAAACACCATTACAATTATGCCTTTTGCTGAAAAATAATACTGGACTTAACCACATGGCTAGTACTTCTCAGACAAAATTGTAAAAATATTTTGAAACAGAAGTACATCACTTTTTCTAGAGAAATTCCCCTTTTCTCACAGCCCTACCTAGGCCAAGTTAAGGCACATTCTGGTGGTAGTGGCTACACTGAAACTGTTCACAGCAGCAGCTTTTGAAGAATGGGATCTCTAATTAGGTACATATGTTGGCAGATGCAAAATGGAGTTTAACAATACTTACTGAAACATCGACAACATCTGAGAGAGTTAACCAAATGGGACAAGGAAGTACTTATGATGAAAAAACATAATCATGAACAGCAGGCTTTTACTGAGGCCTACCCAAAGCCAAAGGAGTTCCCACACTAAAGATACAGGACACATGTATATCATTGCACAGCAGTTAATGATCTGACTACATAGAAGCAGATGCATTAACAGGACAACAGCTGAGATCCAGCATTCCTTTGTTGTTCCTATCTTGTTCTTTTTCTTCACATCAAAACTTCATTTAAAAGCTTATATTGCAAAGCTGCCCTTCCCCCAAACATCTGGCTTTCTTGCTCCTGGGGACCTAGGCTTGCATCACGAAAATAAGAATCCGTGGAAAAAACTTCTATTAATAAACACAGCTTTATCCAACAATATTTAAAAAAAAAAAAAAAAAAAAAAAAAAAACACTTATATTCCCTGATAATGCAAGAAAGATAGCTGTTTTAACTCATACATTTTGCTACCTGAAGAAAGCTAATGTTATTTAAAGAAAGCCATCTCTTCTACTTCCATATTATGTAGTTTACATTTTAAATACATGCATTCAGTGTTTTTCCTGACCTTTATGTTCAGCTCTACTTTTAAAACCATATTTATGCATTCAAACAGATGTGTACACACAATCTGGATTAAGAAATTGTGATACACTTTCAAATTAACCCTTTTTAAAGTCACTTCAAGCATGATCTTAAATTGGTGAAAACAGACTGTTTGTTTAGCTTATGTCCAATCCTACAATTCTTACATATGTAAGAAACTGTGTTACTGTGGAAACTCATTAACTACAAGATCTAAAAAGGATATTCAGAACTTGGGATTAAAAATACAATATTTAATTAAGTTGGAACCACAGACAAATTGTATATTTGCACTTCTCTACTGTAAAGTGTTAACAAAAATCATCTTCAGTAGTAATTCAAATACTTACTTCCCTCTCGTTTTGCACTTGCTTTATTCAAATTGATGAACAGCTAAGAGAAGAAGAGTAGAAAGACTAATTATTTTAAAGAATTGTATGAAACCATAAACAAAAGACTCTCCATCTTACTGCCCAATAGGCACAAATCATCAGAACATATCACCAGCTCGAACAGTAGGACAAAAAGATCTCCAGTCCCCCAGAAAGTAAAGATTTGTAGTTTTTAAGGAGTGAAAATTTTCAGAAATTCTCAATAAACTTGGTTCCCTGGGGAGCAGAGCAAGCACAGCTGTAGTCACTAAAATCAGTTGTGATTTCTAGTGCTCCTTTCTCCCGTTTCTCTGCAGATTAATTTCCCACAGTTCACTGAAATCATTTGATGAATCCTGGGAGTTAGGTCCCAGCTCAGCATTCCCAGAAATTGTAAGCTTACTGGACAGTTCAGACAGCATGTGATGGTAATAAACACCTCTGCAGATTAAAAGAGATTTCTGCAACAACGTCAATAAAACCTACTGTTAAAATCCCCAGTAGCCAACTAATGTGACAGAGACACTACTGTGTTACTGACTAGACTGCGCCATTAATTTTGGCCTACAAGACCAATATAATATTTACAATTTTAAGAACAATCTGCTGCTCTCTTTCAACTCTGCAGCTCAGATCCATTTCCTGATGTGAACTAGAAATTAAGCAAACTTAAGGACAACCTTATTTCCAATGACGCAGGTATTTTTTGATCTATTTTGTAAAAAAATAATACCACAGCTAACTCATGCAAGACTTGCCACTGGAATACAGTATGTCAGCATATGGCTAAGTCAACATGCTCATAGTAGACATTTTCTAGAATACTAATATTACCATTGTGATTGGAAACCATTCATAAAAACCAAAGCTGTTGCTATAATGAAAAATACCTCGTATCAGCATTAACAGACATAAACGCTGAGCTTTATCAACGTACTCATCTCTCCAGAGTTTTATTTCACTTCTACTCCTTCTTCAATGAATCTAAACTACATAAATTCAGTTTATTGAAGTGCAAATGTGATCAGGAAGAGGGGGAAGGGAGGGATTTCTCCATTATAATACAAAAACGATCTTATGATCATCGGAAGATCAGCAATGATCTTTTGAGGTCCCTTCCAACCCCTACAATTCTGTGGAAAACAAACAAACAAACAAACAAATAAAAACATTAAAAACATCACTTACAGCTTCTTTTCCATCCAAGGCTTCCATCCACAGCTTCCTGTCTTCCTCAGAAAATGCCTGCATGGTCACAGGAACGCCAGGCCTGCAACCACACAGAGTAACTGCATTCACCAGCAACTAAAACATGGTCTTGTCAAACTCCACTTCCAAATGCCCTTAAAAGCTCATTGTCCTAAAGTCTAGGGTTTTGCTTAATTACTGAACACTGCTCCTCATTGAAATAAAAGGAACAGAAATGATGCACACAGCAGGAAATAGAGAGGATAGAAAGGAAAAAGGAAAGCAAATGTAATCTCCAAACTATTTATTTAAAACAGCTCATTGTTGATGGCTTGTTGATTCTAACGCTTGCTGAGAGTTACTGAGCTTTCTGAATTCTAAACAGGCTTGCTCTTGTGTTGGTGTGCTATTACACAGGGGAAAAAAAAGTAACAAATTCAACTTTAAAGCACTAACTTTAATGGCTATAGTTTTCCAGTAATTCTTTTATCAAAATAATCAAGTCTTAATGCAGTATGTACTCACAAAACTCCAGTGTTATAACTTCCCTAACAAGCAACATGGACAACCATGGGTCATTGGGATTACTGAACAGAGATTATCAAAAATCTGCTTTGTATTTATGTAATAGGAAAAGAAAAGGAGCAATTGTGTGGTTCAATGTAATGTACAAAGCAAGGAGAGTTAAAAGCAGAACAGGTTGTTCAGGTAATTATTTTTTCTGCAAATTTATAAAAATCATTATATTCAGCCTGCCAGTATTTTGGGCAAATATGTAAATCTCGTTATATAGAGATAGGTAGAAATACAGAATTAATTCATAACATTCTCCACATTCTCTCTCTCCCTCTCTCTTTTTCATATTAAACCTATCTTCCAGCAGCAAAATAGCTGTAGGGAAAAATGGTTTCAAAAATCATAGCATAGAGAAAAACAGAAAAATTCCACTTTTCCTTCAAAACCATAACAGTGTACACAGTTTATATGTTTACAACCAGAGATGTTTCTAGAGAGATGTTTCTAGTTCATTTTCACCTTGCCAGAAAGTTTATCAAAAGTTTATCAAAGTTACTCTCATAACTCCTGTATACTTTCTCTTCAGTAACATTTTAACCATCATGATATCAAAGATTATCACCTTGAGGCAATACATTAAACTCAGCATATGCTTCACAAAATATTATTTGTCATCAAATTAAAGTCAAAAGAGACAAAGCCTTCTCTCCTTCTTTTCCTGTATTAGTATAATGCTCTTTCTTTATCAGTATTAGACAGGAGACCCATGCTGTCTCTTTTCTAAGATTTAAACTTCTCTACATTTGCTCATTTAGAAGAAAAAAATAATTTTGGCTTTCTTCTAAAAAGAAAAATCTGTAAACTTTCAGCTAGCAAATCCAAGCAAACTATGCTCGTCACTTAAAAGGCTGAACATTTGCTACTGAAAAGTTCTTCCTAAACTTATCCAGTCTTCCCTCCTTCCAAAGCACAGGAACAAAGAAAACCCCGTGGCCAACCATCAATCTGTACATTACTTTATAACTTGGACAAGCTGAGGGATAAGTGTGTCCTGAACTGATACCAAGGAAACAAGCTAATGGCCTGCAGCATGCAACTAATCTCCATGGGAACATCTCAGTATTACACACATATATTATTAAAAGAAAAATGTGTGATATCAAGGTCACAGTGGACCAGTTGTGTCTATTATATCTAGACAGAAAGATGGATTGTATTTTTCCCGCTTTTACGAGAACAGAATGAAAAATTGTTTTGTGGGATCAAGGAAGCACTGCTATCCATCCATCTCTGTTCAACTCCAGATACCAGAACTCTAGAGAGGACACACTGAGGGGGATCAACTGACACTCCTCGTGGTACTTTTTCAGTGACTATCAGACTCCGTTTGGAATCTGGTTTCCATACTGATCAATACACTGACCCAAGAGGATTTATGTCAAGGGCTTAAATCTCTATTCCATTTCCTAACATCGGGACAGTGCTGGAACAGTTAATCCACATCCCCATCAAATCATAACCACAAGTTCAGACCCCTGCTGTAGACAAAAACAGAGCTGTAAATGGTACCTTGTTATCTCCCACATACACTGAAAGTTTACAGATGCAGTGATAGTTTTGCATTCCTTCACCCACTGCTTGCTACAGAAACAGGCATGCCTTAGGCAAGCTGGCCTGACTGGCCTCACCAGCTAAGCACAGCATCTGACCGAAGCTGGGCATGTGCCTATGAGCATTATCACAGACATACCTGCAGCACCAGCCACCACAGGATAGAGGGGCCTGGCAACACTGACCACACCACATTTTAAGTGAGTCGCGTTATGAATTTGATGGGGAGAAAAAGCTTTAAACCTGAAGATCCGTTACATGATAAAACAGAATGCAAGTAAATTGCTATAAGGATATGTGTTGGTTAAAAACAGCTCAAAAGGGGTGAATGCAAAAACTCAGCAAGACTTCATCAACTTCTATCTAGCATTTAATGCACCAAAAGAACGTGGCCTTACCACAATGTTATTTAACTGCAGTGCCCTACTAGGTTAGATTCTCTCACCTTCGTAAATGAAGGAAAACTACTAAGGAAAACTATTGCTGATGGAAAAGCAATATTGATCATATTTTAAGATCCTTTTAGCAAAATTTATAAATAAACAATTCTCTTTTGAAATAAAGCAACAGAATGGTAGTGTTTCAAAAAGGCAGCAGCAGCAACAACATTCAAAATGCATTACATTATTAAACTAGCCACAAAATGCTTCAAAATCCAAATGATTTTATTTCTAATCTGAGAATCCAGCACAAACCATCAGCAACATGACACTTCTTGAAAGCAGGCTTGTGATACAATATGGTCAAGACTGTATGAATTATCCACTGTGATCATAGTTTTTCACTACAGCCATGTGTACTTTGAGTTAAGCCACATTAATTCACTACGATAACAGTAATTTATAACAGTTTATCTTTCTGTGCTTTTCTTTTACGTGATACCTCAAGACAATGCCTACTTTTCAGTTTAGATCCTCACTGCTTCTGCTATACACAGCTGAGGTAAAATGCGTAAGCTATGACAGTGGCATACAAGCTCCTCCAGCAACTGTTTCCCACTGGCAGCTTGAATGATCATTGGAAAAAAAAGAAAAAAAAAAAAAAAAAAAGGTAATTTTACAGTAATATTGACTAATACTTAGAAACAGTCCTTTCTAATGTGTTTCATAAGCTTACCTGTCTGAAGCTTCTAAGTCGAAACAGAATCGCCTGTCGATAGTATCTATATTTCTTTTGGTACAATATGTAAGGATGAAGAGTTCCTCATCACCCTGTGAAAATAAAGTTTTTATATGCTTTATGCCAGTAATTGAAAGCCTCAGTAAGTCAGGAATACAAAAAAAAAAAAAAAGTATGATGAATTTACATTAAAATAATAGCAAAAGCTTTACAGAAAACTGACACTTGAAAAAAAAATGCACTCAGGGTTGCCATTCAGGTCACTACACAGTAGTGCATAAATTGCATGGCCATTTAGGGGACACAAACGCAAAAATATAAAGCTGACTTTAGCTGGTACTTTACAATGTGACACAGCAACACAGTAATTTAAACTAACAAAAATATTTTGTTATAGAAGTTTTGCATGTAACAATATAAGCAAACATTGAGTGTAAGAGACTTTCATTCTCCTCTTTCATGCCAGACACAGCAATCTCCATATTAAAGGCTACCGTTACAATAACTAGAACAAAGTGTTCTTTACTCTCTGGAATCTGCCTTACAGACCCAGTCATTTCTTCAAGACTGACCAACACTAGGATTGTATTTTACCCTTAAGAATTGAGAAATCAAACAAATTCTTCTGTGAATGCCATATCAGTTGTACCAGCTTTAATTAGGATTAATTGTGCATTTTAATTATTTTTGTCTTATTCAGCATCTCCAGAGGCAGGAGATGAATGAACGAATAATTGCACTGGTATCTTTTAATATAGCAAAAAGGGCTTCCTAAGTGTTTTAGAAGGCCAAATACTTATGCACATACTTTATTAACTAACATTGCTTACTACAGTTAGAGTAAATCAGGATTAAAAAAATCATAAAGTATTGATATGATTAAGGAAGCCAACTACCACCGATTTTCAGTACAGCAGGTATTCTGGTGCTTTTGAAAGATTATCCCCAATTCAATATATTTGCAAATATCCACAGCCCTCAAATTATGAAAGCCATCTTCCACTAATGGGATATAACACCTAGATAAAATTTGAACAATGTGACTTCTAACCAAATCTGAAGATAGGGCAGGGTGCTACATTTATAGGAATATTGACTTGAGCATTATTTTCAATCTTCACATATCTTTTTTCCTTGCAACAAAATGCTTTTCATACATATTAATACATTCATTTAATGCTTCATCTCTGAAGGTGCTGAGTGCCTTTAACTCCCAACTATTTCAATACAAATAAAAGCCATTCAAAGATCAACAGAGTCTTGGGTCTTGAATATTCCAGATGCTATCAAAGACACCTGAAATTACATTCAGTTGTCAGTACATTCCTAGTTAATAGGAATATAGTTTCCAGGCCCTCTTCTAGTACTTACATCTACCAAAGAAAAATCTGACTAGAGAGTGTAAGAAAGAAATTTTTGAATCTATTGTATTTTCTTAATTTATACTTTAACAAGTTAAATACTTCACAAATAAAGCAGTGCATGTTAACTGCATCATGTTGTCTGGTCTTCTAAAAGCAAGCAATTGAAGAGTCTGCAGAAAGCTCATCTATTAAGCCATTCCGTTACTTTATGTTCATAGCCTTAAATGGCACACTGAGTTGCATGAGGAAAGAAGACAAAAAGGTGCAGGGAGGTGGAGAGGGGAAAGACTTGACACGTCTTATCTGACGCATCCACTCATCTTGATAAGAGTAGAATACAAAAATATACTTACAGCTTTCCCTCCTGATCTGTGTTCAAATGGGATCATGGTGAACTTCTTTGTCTCCTTCCTATATGTGCAATAGTGCTTCACCCAACTGGAACCAAAGGGGGCAGGCCCTACGTAAATGGAAGCACTAAGTATTATCTGCTATTTCCAATTTGTGTTTCATTCTCTTGCTATCTAAAATGTTACTTAGAAGTCCTATTTAACTCCTAAGAATGAAGTGTTTACAACAAAGTAATGAACTAAGAACATTATACAAAGTAAAGCAAAAGCTAAGTGGTAATTACTATTCTAAAACTTGATATATGTTACGTTACATATTTACACATAATGATCATTGGAAAGAATTATCACTATATATACCTTTACCTCAGATACAGACAAAACCTTTTCCCAAGAAAATATATATCCCTATGAAACTGTAAAGCAGAACATGGAAATCTAGTTTGAACTTAAGTAACTGCAGATTAATGCATCTATGTTGTAAGCACCACATTATCTACTGATTATGATCTGACTACATTTTCTGACACCAAAACTCACTCCTAACTATTCAATGGTACACACCCTACACTGGATACAGAGATCAGCCTACTGCATACACTATAATTTGTACCATAATGTTGACTATTAAAACTTGGATTGGATTCTGACCCTCTGTTATCTCCTCACTTCTATTAATTTACTTTAAAAAAAAATAAAAATTAAAAAAGCCTGCAAATGAATCCTCTTTTAATGTGCTCTGCCCTGAAGCATCAGGGAAAATCTTTGTGATTCACTTCAGCTGACAGTGGATTTCACTGCTCCTGAAACTAGAAGATCTCACTGCCCTGCTCCTCCCCAACTCAGTTTCAGACATACCCACCTCTTCAGAATACTTCCAGCTGATTCTAAAGCTCATGATGACTAAGACCAGTGAAATGATCTCATACCATATCTGTTTTTCTTATTTTGTTTTCTTTTGTTTAAAATCTTATTTCTAACACTGTAATACCAATGATTCCACAAAAAATGTTGTAGTCTTCTATTTGTGAGATGTTTTACAGAAGCCCTTACCTCAACAATATGATTAAACATCATAAAAGTAAAATCTCTCACCAAAATAAGCTAACAAACTTTCTATAACAACACATATCTAACAAGCATGGCTTACACAAAATGTTTAAAACAACAAACAAACAGATTTTATGGTTATTTCTTGAGAAATAAGAGCGCTTCTTCTTATTTGGCCTTTTTACTACAGTGAGAAGAATTTTCAATTGTTCAAAGTACTGACATGATGTGTGACATCTTCACAGGAAGATTTTCAACACTAGCTACCTAGCATATAACTTGGTTTATTTGGCCTTATGATCACAACCAGGTGATGAGAGCATATTACTGAACCAAAGAAATGACAGTCAACTTCACCATACTAAACTGATAAGGCCTGATTTTCAGAGATTAATTTGACAACTCATGTTGTTGTCTGACAACTCTAAGGGAGGTCATTACTAAGGCATTAAAAATAAAATAAAATAAAACTTTCTTGAATTCAGTCAATTCTTGCTTAAAACTGTCACACTTTTACCACATTTGTTTTATGACCTAGCGTAACACTGCCATTACAGACTTGGAACATTTATTCAGACGACTCTGTTTAACAAGCTGTAAATTGTCTTCATGCTATCTGTAGAAATAAGCCTTGCCGGCATGTGCATTATGTGCACCATAGGAATACAAAAATATATCTTACTTTTTTCCTGTACATAGAGATAGCCTTCCATTGTGAAATGATTTGCTCTTTTATGTTCCTGAGGATTTCTTCTGATCTTGTTCATGAGCTCCTCGACCTCTGACCTTGTTCCTTCAAAACGATTTCGCGTCTAAAACAAGATGGCAAAAAAATATTAGTAAAGGGAGCAGAAGAAAAACTTATTCTTTCTGGCAGATAGCAGTTATAGTAACTATTATTTATAAAAAGAGAGAACGATAGAAGGCCATTTTAGGATGATCAGTACACAATTTCTATACACGTTTACTCTTCGAATTTTCTGACAATACTCGAAGTGTCTTTTAGAAATTAATTGTTATAACTGGAAAGCACACAAAGACAGCCAGAGTAGATTTCTAAAACAACGTGTTGACCTGTTCAGAAAGAACTGAAATACTGATTTAAAAATTCAAGTTTCTTAAGCGAAATATTACTGCAAATGTTGTCTCAATTCATGAGATCCTTACTTGTTATCAGGAAGGAAAGGAGAATCTGTGGTTATTGAGAAAAACATGACAAGAAAATCACCAATAATTTATATACATTGAGACCATTCACATGCCACATGTTTCGGTCACACAAAGGCTGAATCATGCAAACCAAACATGCATGCATTTAAATAAAAAAAAAATCAAAGTCCAGATTATTATTATTATTATCGTTGGGTGCCACTCACTTTAAAGTTTTAAGCAGTAGAAAGAGAAATATTTACTAAAATATTAGTTTAAAAAAAAAAAAAAAAAACAAAAAAAAAACAGAAAGCAACCACACCATCCATAAAGTATGCAATAGAACTAAACAAAATAACAGAATAGCTCACACCTGACCCAAGGAAATCTTTGGTTCAGTCTGTAAACCACTGACAATTGGCCAATGAGCAAATACCAAAACAGGCACAGTAATAGTTTTTTCCCCATACCCACTTATCCAAATTGCACAAACTGAAAACATATACTCAAACTGGTATTTTGCCCAGTTGGTTACGTGCATTTTGAGGCAAGCACATACTTCCAGATGCATGCTTATATGCCTTGTTACTTTTTGAAAGCACCTTTATTTTGCTGAAAATGGATCAGCTTTAGAAAATGATGCCTTGCTTCAACTTTTCACAAAAAGCATGCAGTTGCACAAACAGACAAATACATCATGAATACAAACAAGTATTCATTCTTGTACTTAGACAGCTAACAGTATGTGCCTGGCTGGTCATCTGTACGTGCAAATTCTAGATTTATGCTTGGAAGGAGTTTATTGATGGGCACAAAAAGAGTCCATGCAAGCTGATCAGAGCAGCCACACATACCCATATGTTTTAGAGACAAAAGATACTCTTTTTGGTGATGTCTAGGAACAACTGCTTTCTTACCTGCAGGCAAAACAACTGGTCTGAACCCTCCCCACATCCATAGTCTCAGTCTCAGGTCACATCTGCTCACAAATTTATGAGTCAGACCCCACACTAATTAATTGCCAAGGCTCCAAACGATTTTCAGAGTTCTTTTTCATATTTCCCCAGAAGAGCTGCAATAAAAACTACACTCTCTACCCAAGGCAAGGGCAAAAGCTGATTGTGACAAACTGTTCATATCTATATCTTACTGGCTGAGCACTGATTGCTGCTAGATGTTTTAAATGATTCTGCTAGGACCTTTTTCTGTATTAGCTGTGCAGCAATCACAAATCCATGCGTGCAACATGCATTCTGGGAACATTGGGAAGAAATGCCGCAGGCTCCTGAAGGCTCAAAACAAAATTCCAGCTGGTGCTTCTCTCTACCCCTTTCCCCCATCTAATCTCTCTTTCAAAGCTCCCTTGAAAGAGTCACACAGAGAGCACTAAACTCAAGAGGGCTGAATTACAGATGTGAATCAGACCACAAACAGCACAAATGGTGGTGGTTTCACACCTATAGGGCAACCTGCTACTGACAGGAAAGGGATGCTGTTTCAACACCATCTTTCTGTCTTCCTTTGTGTTATAACAAAGCTGAGTTTAACCAGGAGTCTGTTAGAGCTGTTCCATCAGCAAAGCTCTGTCCTCCTCTTCCCTAGGAAGCCACAGTTTGTTTGCAGGAGAGAAATCATCAAGGCTGCAAGGATCCATGCATGGGGCTGGGCACAGAACTGAGATAACAAGAGAAACGTCCCAGTTGCACTTAGCAAGCAAGGGTTGAAAGAGCACAGGGAATCAAGTTAGACATGCAAGACTATCACAAGAGAGTAAGATTATTTGGTGAAAGCATTGACTTATTGGAGTTTGGGGTAAAATCTGGGTTTTCTCTTTTTTCTTTCCTCCTTTTTTTGTGAAGGCAGGATCTGGGGCAGGGTATGGAGAGAAAATCACCAATGTAATTCTAAAAGTAAAGATAACCTGAACAAAAAGAAAGGCTAAGATGATGGGAAGATATGAACTGTAGCAGACCAGAGAACAAAGACATGTAAAATGTGTCAAGATGAACACTGCGGGCATGCTTATGCTACATACACGTGTATGTAGCTCCAAACTATTACAGAAAAGAAGGAACAGGACCCCTGTGGAGCTGAAAGTTTTGGGGAATGGTTGTTAGAGGTCCACTTGATCTTTCATGGGACAATATGCATAGGAAGTCTTTCTCTTAGGACAGTAAGCTAGGTAGAGATCTGTATTTAGAAGCTCTCCTAAACTTCCACAGCATTAATGCACGATCAATAATTTGGTTTCTCGGGAAGTGGTAAAACACAGCTGAAAGCCTAAACATACACCTTACATTTGAGATACTAAGTACTTAATATCTACCTGAAGGAAACTGCTACTCTGAACTCTCACCCTGCCCAGTTGCTTCCAAAAACGTAGACAAGTGAGGAAATTTTAGCAGCAAACCTTCTACTACTGAAAAAGAATCAAAGCATACTCATCAGCTTTTCTTCCACAGATTAGGGAGCAATTATTTGTGGTCACCCCCTTGAATTAAATTACTAGAGCTATGCTGAGAAATCAATGTTCATACACAGAGAGGCTCTCTGTACAGAATCCTATACCCTTGCATCTCTAACATATCAACCCACTGTCCTACTAGCAGCTCAGCTGCACAACAGCCAAGACCCGGTTCATTTTTCCTTTGTGATGTTTTCTTTATCTTCAGTACAGCAGACTGCTACGTGTCCTCATGATCTTTGCAGACTCATCTTTTTATTCTCTTCTTACTCTCCTCTTTCTATTGTGTTTTGAAATCGAGGTTGTTCTTTCTATTCATAAAACTTCAGCTGTGATGTTCAACCTCTTCTAGATTTCCTGGGGCACACTGTAATACCACGCAGTTGACTGAAATGCATCTGTTGAGATTAGTTTTCTTTTTGTTCGTCACTTCTTCAGACTACATCTCTGGCTCTTTTCCATCCACAATCTGAAATCCAGCTCTTCAATACTGTATCATAGCTTCCCTCTCACATCCTCCTTCTTGCTTGTCTTGAGCCAGCTCCCCTCTACCAACTGCCACTGCGTGCTCTTCCTTATTCCATTAAGCGAAGCACACAGAAGCAGCAAGTTGGTCCTGAAATTTCTGCCAGGAAATCCAATTTCTGTTTATAAAGTTACTACTATTTAGTTCTCCTACCCAAACTAAACAACAGCTCTAGGGAAATGTGAAGACTTAGATGTGTGGAAAGAAATTGACAAGAATGGTATGGTGACAAATGGATCATGTTGCTGTGTATTACAATAACCGCAGTCTTCTATTCTACCTTCCTGTCTCCCTACTATCTGCTAGTTAAGCCATTTCTAAAATTAGGCTGCAGCCTCCTGGAAGTGTCTTAATTCCAGGTGCCCTTGGAGATTAACAAAAGGGATACACTATCATGAATTGCTTGTTTGAAGTAAGGTAAATGATTTATTTGCTATCAAAAGGCCTCTGGCACACCAGTGTTTATTTTGAGCAAGTTTTATTCTTCAACAAATCTCATGGAAAAAAACAGACCAATTGACTACTGATTCTGCCAACCCCATTGCTTCAGCCTGTCACCTTGGTCACCTTGCTTGCTGCACTTTTAATCCGGAGCTAACACCAATAGTCTCCTTATACAGTTCTGCACCACCAACCAACAGGGATGTAGCTGTTTTTAAGCTCTTTTTTTTCGTGGTTATTACAAACCACGAAATGAGAACTCGCGGGAATCAGCAGTGATTTGTTCAGTGATGTGGTTGGTTAGCCAGAAGATGGCACTATATCCTCGAAGTTCACAAGCAACGGACTACCACGATGAGGAAAGTTTTGGCAATACAAATATTTTCTGGCAAAAAGTCTTTTAAGAGGCATAAATATCAATCACAACTTACATTTTGTATATTTATCTGCAGGGCCATTTTGTAATGGCTGAAGTCTTTAGCAAGTTCATATCCCTGATGATAGAAAGTGAACAAACCCTGAAAAAATGATAGCACCTGAAATACAAACAAAAGATTTGTCAGAATGTAAAGCTTCATTTACCCAAATGATTGTTGCATGTAGTTTTGTTTTTTTTTTTTTTTTTTTTTTTACAGAAATATCAGAGATGATAATTATTTTTTAAAAACATATTTCCAGCAACGTCCACAAATTCTGAATACCTATTTGGATCCAAATGATTGGCTACACGTTCATGGATTCTGGTGTGGTCCTATCCCTGGAATTTCACAACTCATCTCAATTTTAAATTTGACTATAAGCAATGTATATTGCCTATCTCCCAGTCCTCCCTATGTAATGTTTCCCATCAGCTGCTCTGATACCAATGATGTCTGGAATAAATTTGTGCACCAGGTGATGAAGATTTTTGTCTTTTAGTTACTATTTCCCTCCCTTCTAATGACCATATTGTGATTATTTTCATAGCAGATTTATTGGTTTTGGGTGAAAGCAGCTCTCCCTCCAGCAGCTTTACTCATCACTGCATGCAGACCTGACACTCTCTTAGAACTTAAGAAGTGATTGTATTGCGGTTTCTCACTTCAGTGTTTTAATTTAAAGAAAGAACGACTGCACGCTGTATTGCAAGCTGCATAAGGGTGCAGTAGTGCCTACCTCTCCTGTTTAGGTCAGGTAGTTGGAAAAAAGCAAGTGACACAGACAACAACTCTCTTTATTACAGAGACCAAATCAAAGAATGCGTTTAATGAAATCTTAAGTCACATACAAATAAACCATTTTCACAAATGCATGGTTGTTTGTTTTTTTTTTGTTTGTTTTTAAAACATTAAGTAGGGAAACAGATTAGAATCCGGAAATTAAACCTCAGTTTACTATGGAAAATTTCAAATACAAATTGAATAACCAAGTTTAACCCCATCCAGAGAGTTTTCAGAAAAGTGAAATTAAGTGGTTGGAAACAAAAAATGAATTGAAAATAAATTTTTACCATTCCTTGAACAACGTTAAAATATTTAAAGCAATTTACTCCCTCTGAAGGATTTTATTTCAATAATCTTTCATATAGAAATAAGATGTATTAAAATCTATAGCTCTCATTAATTCCATAACGAGCAGTTATTTTGATTAGGTCACTTGGGACTTATTTTTATTTTAAATAATTTTATCAGAATAAATGGAGAGACTTAACCCAAAAACACATAATGCAAGTGAATGGAAATCAGTTCTACAATCCATCCTCCCTTTATCTGTGTATTACACTTATTGTTCTCTTGGTGCTTTATGAAGTTGCATTTATCTTACAAAGCTAATTCACATTTCAGGAAATTTTTAGTAACCACTTCTCAGAGGCTCAGGTTAGTCTTGTCAGCACATGTATGATTTTCACTGAACTGCAGTGAAACTCCAGCTTCCTTGATTTGTGCATAGATTCAACTCCATTTGAAATCAAACATTTCAAACTACCTAACACTGACCTTTTTAGTCAGAAGCACCCTTTTAGTGTAGAAGCATAGGTATAAATTAACAGGCCTCTAAGTGCAACTTTCAACTGGGAAAAAAAATTACATTAGTAAAGAATAACACTTCAGGTGTTAAAAAAAAATATTTTTTTTTAAAGATGCAAAAAGAAGTCTGACCCTATCATCGTTCTTTTGAATCCTCTATTCTAACTTACACCATAAATCAAGGTGTTTTTTCTTCCTCAATACTGCACAAGATTTCACATTTTCTGAAAGTCAACATCACTGAATCTAAATCAATTGTGATAATTAAAATAAGGTTTGAGCTGCTTGGTTAAGTGTGTCTTAAGAATTTGCACAGGTGTAGCAAGACTGTTTTAAATTCTGTTAAGTCACACAATTGCATACATCCCAGAAAGCAGCTCCTTGGCCTTTGTCCAACTGCATTCTTTCTTCGTCCATTATGAGTAACAGGGTAGACTGAATTCACTGGTACTTACAGGTTCCACACATTCAAACTTCTTCCGCTCCTGAATCTCTTGCAACTTGCATACATATTCGAGGGACAGCTCATAGAAGTGTTTTCTATTCTGCTCCACTTGACTATCTGCCTAAAAACAAAAATATAGCTTATGAAGTTTCAAAGACATTTTGCAGACAGCTTCAAACTGACACACATATTGCATACAAGCAGCAAGTGATAACAGAACTTGTTCCAGACCAGGACTTGTTCCTTTACTACAGAGCTCGTTCGTTTACTTTCAAAGGGAAGCAACAATTCCATTTTACTAGATAGCGTATGTTGTTTTGATTCATGAGATTAAATTTTTAGGAACGTTCTGATAACACTTCTTCCAGCCTCTTTTCAATGGAATCCAAGCCAAATACATCAGAGGAAGTACTTCAGCAATAATAATGCTGAAAAGGTGCCGCCAGAGAGACAGGGCTAACAGCATCTTCCATCAGAAAAAGGGGGAATCAACTTTCCAGTTGAGGAAGAAAAAGTTACTGCTGAAAAGCATTTCACTGGTTTTGAAAGCATTCTAAGCTTTCCTCTATACCCCAAATGACTGCTACATATAGCCAGAATGCTATTATACCTGTCTCACACCTTTGCTCACTCTGATTGACAATACAGCCAAGAAGGAAAAAAAAAAAAAAAAAAATGTTCTTTTATTGGCAGACATTTCACAAGTTTCCACAGATCATCAAATATTTAAAAATGCAGCCTTATTAGCTGCAGATAATTTTTAGCTCAGCTTTGGTAAATGCCAACATCATATTGATCCTGATCAGTTATATTTCAGTTCCATTCATTCTTACATAAATATTTAACTTTCTAGCATATATGAATTATTTCTTTAAGTTACATTTTGTGCTATGCATACCCTCATTAAACTATGAAACTTCAAAAACTGGGTAATGGAGACCTTCATTCAAATGCATTAAAAAGAAGGGCAGAGAGGGATCCTGTAAGTGATTAACACTTTGTCTTCGCCCATGTGGTAATACTAAAACACTGTTATAAGTTCCATTAAAGCTTCTGCACTAAACTACAAAAAGAAATAGAGAAAACCCTAAGCAAAGGACTAGACTTACTACCATACTCTCTCTCTTAAATACCAAGATTATATCCTTCAGACAGAACACTGACCACTATGCTTTAAGAGGATAATTCAAATAAGCTTTAGGACACTTTTGCCCTAAGACGCGCTTTGCTTTGCTGCTCAGTGCTCAGAATCTGTCAGTGGCTAAAGGGGCATAACAACAAATGCCATTAAAAAAGGAAAGCACTGACACACACATCATTAAGTAAAAATGTTTCAAAAAGCCAAGCCATTTTGATGCATCCTGTAAACCATGCAACACTGGGGCTGTTTGAATTGTCAGCAAAGCTTATAATGATATACACGTGCAGTGAAGTACAGACATAGAAAAATGCAGGTTTGCTAGGATACTTAGCTAATCAGTGACATATATAGAGCAGTCTTACCGAAATCTAATAAGCCTGCTTCTCTCTTTTTTTTTTTTTTTGGTTGTTTATTGTTTTGGGAGTCTGTCCCCATCCCCCAAGAACATAATACCCAACACAGCCATTTTTATCAATTCCTTTCATTTCCTCTGTAAATAAATTACCGCATTTCTCCTCATTTTTTAGAGGCATGAATCTTCCTGTGCACCCAGCAAACTTGCTCACTGTTGCACTGTACTTCATGTGCTTACTAAGAAATTCAGAAATAAGATGCTGACCATTCCTCAGTAAAATTTCAGGAATATCCCTCCATTAATAGAGTCAAAGCCTATGGTGTGTAAGACATACTCCACTGTGACATGGTTTTTATCTTTTTTCTTTTTTTGGTCAAATTTATATCCACATCCTTTATTCATTCCAGATAGGAATTGACACAACTAGCCAAATGTAATGTGAAATAAGGAAGATCCCATGCAATCATATACAACTATTTCCCAAGTTTATACAAGAAAAGTTTTCCTACCCTTAGGATTTTAATGATACAAAGCATTCATAGATTAATCATCAATAATTCTGGCACAATTTTATTTCTCAAACAAAATCCTTCTGCCTACAACAAGTCTCTGCAAGATCTCTCTGCTCTTTTCTCAACTATTATTTGCTGTTGCTCCAGAAATAAAAGCTATTACAAGTACAAATGATGATAAAAACCCACACGGAGAGAAGGAATGCCAGGGAAAACAGATCTGTTTTAAAGTTATAAATTGTCAACAACTTTTCTGTAGCATTACTTGAAAAAAGTGGATCCTCAAAACATATGAGGAAAAAAATAGTACAAAAACATGTCTTTCTGGAATATAAATCTAACTGTAATTAGCATTCTGTGTTAATCCTTAGTAGTAAGTCAACACATACAATGTAATACAATTTATATATAGGCTAAAGTCGTAAGAGAAACGTTTTTCCACAATAAATTTGCACGTCAATATTCTCCAAACTATATAAAGAACATGACATCCAGTGCTTCATATATGTCTCAAGGAAAGCCCTTGAATCAGAAAACAGTGGGGTATAAAATCAAGTTCAACAAACACCAACTCTCACCAACCTTTCAGAAGTTTGTTTACCTCTATGAATGCTTCTTTTGCATAAAATACATTTATCTACTCAAAAGCCTGTAAAAGGAAGAAGAGCAGCAGCAATACCTCCTGTAATTGTAGCTCTTTCTTCTTAGCTGATAAATTTAGATGTTTTTCTAACAAACTGTAGTTCTTTTCTGTCTCTTTATCAAACTTCTTCTTTTCCTCCTAGACACCGGAACAAAATAACATTCATTTATAAATAAAAATGTAAGAAAAGCCTCCTTCATTATTCTTATAATGTTTTCTACTTTGTCAAAGAAAAAAGCTCTTCTATTCTTTTAAGTTTCTACCTAAAGAAAAACAAAATATCATACTCCATTAACTAAGGAAACATGTTTCCAACTAATTCTTAAAAAAACTTGAAATAAAGTCCCATTACATCATCACGGTGAAGTTTAACACGCAAGTTAACACTTAAAATTGATTATAAAAAAACTTCTTGATTTATTGTGTTTTTCATTATTTTCAGGGATCATCCACATCTTTTGAATAGAGCACTTCACAAGAAACATCAGTTCCATTAAAAAAAAAAAAAAAAAACTTTCTATAACTGACAGAGGAGAAGAAAGAAAAGATCATTTGAGTAGGTTGCAACAGGTTCACAGCCCAAAAACCAAAGTGAATATAGCTTCATATTCTGTAAGATTTCTTTATTTTAAAACCAAAGAACTCTGTGCTGAATTCCCACATCTGCTAGACTGCTGCTGCACCCATGACAAAAAAAATAAAGGATAAATCTCCATGGACCATAACATCATGCTAGCAGAAGAGCATCTCTCACAAGCACACACAAATAGCATTTGCATGTACTAATCATCCATTTGTCTGGCCATTAAAAGCAACATATTGGAAGAGAGACAGACATGAAAAGTTCCTAGGAAATTTGAGTTCTTGGATCTAAGACAATGACGTTGTCAAACAACCCTTTCATTTCTGCATTTCTAGTTTCTCAGTTCCATGTGTTAAGACAGAGGTCAGTACTGACTGAGTTAACCAACCAGTTTTTAAAGCTATTTTCAGTATAATGAGTTGCAGCAGAAAATAAAGCTTTAGAAACAGGAAAAAAATCCTTATTAAAGCACTCACAGATTTGCTCATCAGAAACAGACCAGTTCAATGACATTAAGAATTCTGCATATATTCGTGTATATTCATTATATATGCATCTATTCAGCATACTGGTTAGACTCTACACACATACTTGTTCATTTTTTAATCTTAATCTTTCATTTTTAATAATTCATGCAGGTTTTTGTTCTCTGCAGGATTTGATTTTCAAGATGGCATTCCTATAGAGGATCTAAGCTGTTTAAGACTGCTTTTCAGTAAAGGATTTTACAAAAAACGCTTTTTCCTCCATCACATATCTAATACCTTTTTTTTTTTTTTTAAAAAAAAAAAAAGCCACAGTATTTCTTATCAATTGAGAAACGATATAATATGCATGTGGGATTCATTAGATATAACATGTTAGCATACACAGTTCAGAAAAAAGAGGAGTGGGGAAAAAAAGGTGTGTGTTTATACTAGCAAAATTTCCATTGATCAGATAAACATTTGAATGCTACCAGAAAAGAAGAGAGATATTTACTTCTAAATAGGTAAAAACAGAAGCAATCAGAAACTTTACACATGCAGCTGGGGATGAGAGCAGTAAAATTTTTCACTGAGGAGTAATTCAGTAAGTTTTTCAGCTTCAAGCACTACAGAGATTAACTTCCTCCCCGCTCTTTTCTTTGTCTTCTTAAACCTAATTCAGACCTTTTCATCAACAAGGGATGCAAAACACATGAAAACACGAGTCAACAGATTTAACTTTTGTCATAGTAGATATATATGTATTTATTTTTCCTAAGGCTCATCCCATACAATGTTCTAGATACATTTTGGTATTAGAGGGCGTAACACGGTTTTCAGAGCCATGCAAAATTATATTTCCAATGACAGTACTTTGATTATACTGAATAAATATTCAGTTAAAATATTCCAGGAGTTAAATATTTTTAGAGTATTTTTCTCTGTGTTCTACAATTAAGCAAGACCATTCTGTTTAAATTCACCAAGAGTTCTGTCCACAAAATGGCCAAATACCAATAAGAGCTTCAACTTCATGGAAAGAGTTGCAGGGAGAGACAAGGGAAGACACATGCATCCAAACAAAATGTGACATTCAGAATACGTGAATGTAAATTTTCATGATAAAAACATCAGGGACAGAACTGACTAGGAAATGAGTAAAGATCATGAAGTAGTTTAAAACATAGCAATTCTTACCCAAAAAAATGGTAATGTCCTCTAACACCATAAATACTCTGTTGAAATAATCCATTAAATATACCAATATACCATATAAATGACAATATACTGTATTTAGAACAAATTCTTTTTCCTTCAACAACTCTAAATCACAGTTTTTACTGGATGTTGGTTTGAACTTCTGACATCCATAAAAGACCAAAGACCACTGATAATAAATTATTGCAATTTAATAATGCAGAGTGTTTTCCATGCATGAACACTGAAATCAGATTCAGAATATGTTAATCATTCCTGCTGAAGTCAAAATGTATAGCTCACCTGAAACTGAAAGGTTATCTGAGACGTTAGATATCACTGCTGGTAAAGTCATGACATTATAAAATAAAACATCTGCAGAGTGGTAGTTTAAAAATGTACAAATTGAGTTTTGGAACAGAAAATGGCAGCAAATAGCAGTAATGTTTCCCCATTTTCAAATAAGTATTTAAATCTCTAATTGTAAGAAGGAAGGTAGACAGATACAGCAAGGTGAAAATTGTCCTTATTATACTTATCCAATTGCTAGTCTGTACTTAACCCATGAGGCTTAGCTTTATAAATACCAACAACATAGTGGCAACCTTAGAAAGGTTACTGACAACTTTCACCAAAATAAAAGTACCTTGAATGAGATCCTTTCTTTAGCCACTCCATCGCTATTTTTCCCTCACTCACATAGAGCAATGAGTGATTTATTTAAAACAATGAGTGATTTTATTCAAGTAAAATAAAAGCAATGTTCACTTTACAGGTTGCATAAATAAGGCTAAAAGCATACAAATGAACTTCTTTGGGTAGTTAATGCGTTTCAGCTTTTGATTGTGCAACTGCAAATAAGAATAAAGTGAATCAGAGTTATCCATTAGGCTGTTAGCTGTATTTCTCTTATTCCAGACAGAAGAGATAAGGGAGGGGGAGGAAAGAAGGACACATTCTTCTCTTCTTAAGCACACTTTCCATTTGTTTCTGAAGCAAGTTCTCAAAGTAGAAAAGAAGTGTGAACACATGAAATATAAACAACAGTTTCCCTCTGCCAAATACATGTCATTACTGCACTGCGATCCAAGTAGAGAAATTAAACAAACTTATCATAAAGGCAAACGAGGGACAAACCTTTACAGCTCCTAGCTGCTCTTTCCTAAATCTTTCCAAAGGTTTGATCAGAGTTTCAGTAACACTGAGTGCCTAAAAAAAAAAAAAAAAAAAAAAAACAAAAAAGAGCAAAGGTTAAGCTTCTGTTGCCAGACAGACAAGTCACTAAGTCACTTTAGCACCATCAATCAAAAGGGGGAAAAAAAGACAAGCAAGCTCTGGGGCTTATAAGGAAAACATGGTGGGATACTGAGTCCTAACTCAAAAAAATCCTGTCTCTGAGTTCATTTAAGGTTTCAAAATTTCTATCTTGTCTTTCAATTCACTGTAACGAAAATTAAAACAAATCTAAAACAAAATGAACAAATGCAGAAATTGCATTTGTTTGGCTGCAGCCAAACAGTAACTGCTTTACTTGTGCCAGTCTTGCAGATCAGGTCAACAGCCTCCACAACTGAACACCAGAATGTGCCACACAGAAAAAAACAATAGTTTTCGTTTGAGGACATACACATTTCTGCAGCAACGCAAAAACACAGGAAACAGCTGTAGAATGAACAACTGAGGTGTAAGTAATAAGCTTTTAAAACAAAGCTAAAACCACTAGGAATTGAAATATATATATTTCCAAATATTTAAACTTAATTACATTAAGAAAGCTTCAAGTTAACCTAAGTTACAAAATCAAGAGGTGTAGAGACAAGAAATGAGAAATTTAGTTGACTGGGTAAAGTTTAATCTGTCTCTTCCACAGCATCCATCACTGCGCTTTTTAATATGGCTATGAGACCATTTATCATAAGAAACAAAAAAGAAAACAACATGCCATTTAAAGACTGAAAGCTAGCTTATAAATAAGTTTAAGTTTGGTCTTGCTGTGAACGCGAATTAGAATTTTAAAAGCATTTGAAATTTAGCAAAAGCTGGAATTTCTTAAATACAACGGGAGCACTGAGAAAGTGTAAAGAGCACAGCAGATGTGGAGGAGCAGAGGGGTTCCTTGCGGTCCCAGGCCCAAGGCAGAGCCCCAGGGCACTTCAGTCACCCCAGCCCAGGGCTGAGCTGCCAGGAGTGCAGGCAGAGCTCCCTGGAAGCCCACCTCAGATAGAGCAGAAGTCTTCCCCCTACCCCCCTCCAAATTTAAGAGGTTTCAGATAAGACACTGCAGGCCTAATCTGGCCTTCTGAAAAGCTCTTATCGTAAAACACATGAGGGATATATTAGAGATCTGGCACAGCCCAAAACCAAATAGCACTGTCTGCTCCCACCCAGCCCTGGAGCCATGCGGGGATTACTGTGGGAGTCATCTTGCCAATTCACTGTAACCAGAGCAACCCTGAATTTTCAACAGCATGCTAACCTATTTATCTAGCTGGAAACTCAAATATTGGGCAAGTCTGGGCCAAACTAAGCGTTGCACAGTCATCCTCAGATATTCCCTAAATTCAGAGCACTTGATCTTGTGGCCCAAACCCTTTCTTTCTGCATTCACTTCCTAATTTTGTCAGAAACACTAAAAGTACCCTTTAGCACAAACCTGATGGGAGAAGAAAAAGGAGGACTTGACAGCCAGAGAAGTCAAACGTCCCAAAGAGGAACTGAAAAATGCGGTTACAGGAAGGATCCATCCCACCCGGCACGCTGCATCCTATTTACTCAAGCAGTTATTGGGGTCTCCAGGGCATTTTAGGATATTCAGTTTTGTGAGGCTCCCAAAACTTCCCTGGAAATTCTAAAGGAGCTGAAAGGAAACAGCAAGTTGCATGTATAACTGGAGCAACCCCAAGCAACATCACCTGAGGCCTTCGGAGTCTCTCTTGGCTTGGCTGCAAGGATTCACACAAATCCAAGCAGAGAACCTCTCCAGAGGCTGACAGAATAATGACAGAATAATCCTTCAGTTTGGGAACATTTCAAGAAGTTGGAGTTGTTTCTGCCAGTTTCCTCTCCACTGACGGAGTGAGGAAGGAAGGCTGTGAGGCCTCCTCAGAGAGGAGCCCGGGGAGGATGAGGCGAGCCACAGGCCATGGAGGCCTGAGGCGCTGGCAGGTACCAGCCGAGCAGAATGCTTTCACAAAGGGAAGTGCTTAAAGGAAGCACTGAAATGGTCAAAAACTTAAAAATTAGCATCTAACAACAAGTTGCTTCTTAGTTTTTTTAACTTTTACACAACAAAAAGGGAAACATAAGGTCAACAGGCAATGGATGCATGCTGAACATGAAGTCCGGGTCAAAATAAAACCCAGCAACCTGGCGCAGCAGAAAGAAAAAAACATGGGCAGAAAAGGCTGAGGTTCACAAACCAGAAGGGCTGGCTGCAAATCACTTGGTCTGCTACACTTCTGTGCGGCATTAACCATGGGAACCACTGAAGGTATTTGTTTGAAGCAGAAAATAATCTTTCAATCAAAATGGGATGTTCCCTCCAAGACAGCCAACAAATAAAGATTCCAGTGTTGCCAGTGGTAAAATAAGCCAGTAATTCTTTCATTAAAAGAAAAACAAGCCTCTTCTCCTTCCAAAAAAAAAAAAAAAAAAAAAAAAAAAAAGTTTTTCATTTTGCTCAACAAACTTTTGTAACAGATGCCTCTTCAGCAGAAATTTGCCTGTCCTGCAGATATTTATGATTTGTCACCCCCTTTTGCTTTCTCTGAGTGGGTTAATACAGCAGCGCTTATGAGTATTTCTTGGTGAAGTGGGATTTTGCAGCTCTTTGATCATTCTTACGGAGCTTCACACCAGGCCCACATATAAAAATATAGGAGGAACATTTCTTCCTCACTGAAAGGAGTGTGAGAGTTTGTACATACAGAAGCTGTCAACCAAGATGTGACTGGTACATAGTGAATTAGAGATCTGTTCTTCTGACTCATATACATGAAAACATTCATAGCTACAATATGCACAATATTAAATTACAAAAGGAGGAATTTGAAGTGTTTCCCAGTACTTCGAATTCAATGCTTATCATAAAGAGATGGAAAAAGTTGTTTTCATTCCATAAATAAGAACACATTTTTATGATATTATTCATTGTTAACTTTGTATATTTATAACTTGGGAACTCAAAAGATACTACTACTTTAAAAAACTAAATAACAGATAAGTAGATAAAAAAATATTTCCTCAGTACATAGAAATAAGCAAAAAAGCTAAGGGCCCTTTGAATTTATTTATTACACACCCTTCCCTTAAAGAAGTTTACATCAAAATCCACCACTTTCAAGAAAATATATCAGGAATTCAAATTAAATATTAATTAGTAACAAATTGCATGTTCCTGCCTCTTTCAACAACTTTTGTATGACTCTTGAGCTAATTTTTTATTCTACACACATACAAAAATCTTTTCTGTTCCTTATACCCCTAAGCTACCCAGACCCACCTGAAAGGAACATATACCCGATTTTAAATTCCAGCAAGCAAACTAGGGTGTGTGTAAGCCCTAAGTGATCAATATAAAGAGGTTACGTCTCAAGTAACGCTATCTTAACCAGCTTTATGAACATCAAGGTTTCACAAATGCTTTCAGAAATGTCTAATGCAATATGCACACATTCCTTGGACCAAATACCTGAAACTGCTTATACTATTTCTATTCTATTTGTTGTAACTACTGACAGGCCAAAGAATTAACTTCATTTTAACATAAGTCTGGGAACAGCAGAAAAAAAAAAAAAAAAAAAAAAAAACATAATTGCCAACATCACTTCAGGAGATCCCCGTAGCCAACATTTTCAACAGTATCTTGAAGCAGGCTTTCAGCTTTGGATATACCTCCTAATTTCAGCTGCCCTTACAAAACTTCACCTGCTCAGGCAGAGACGTTTTACAGAATGGTGATAATCCTGACTTTTACAGCTCCATATATTTCAAAAGAAATTTGTAACAGGTTGCAGATTAAGAGACCCAAGCCAACATTTTCTACAAGCAGTCCACAAAGGCACAGACTAAATCCATTAGCAAGTCCATTTACATTTCCAGCAGCTTGCCAATTAGTCACTCGAGTCAACAAGATCCAACAGGTAACTCACCAGCCAGTGCCAGTCCACAACCGACTTCATTTAGCCTTTTTTTTTTTTTTTTTCCTCTTCTCAGAGAGGGCGGGAGAATGGCTGTTTAGGGAGAAACTGCTTCCCTGAACACCTCCTCCCATGCACTGGAACCTGCCAGACAGCACCATCCACCAGCGCTCAAAGCTCTCTGCATGCTTTCTCACCCTCCAGAGCAGTCTGTCTGAGAAACGCAGCACCAACAGGTTCCCGCTCCCCTTGCGGCCACAACCAGGCTGTCTTGCAGAAGAGGAAGGCTGCTTACATGGGCTGTAAAGGGACATCGACCCACGAGAGCTGTCACAGAATCTCAGTCTGGCCTCTGTGGTTACAAAGGCGAGATCAACCAAAGTTAACCAAATTTCGGTTTGCAAATTATACAAATGCAACTATGGTCTCCCAGCATTCATCCTAAAAATGACTTCAGACTTCACTGAAAGAACTGGAAGTTAAATATTGCTGGTCAATAAACCCTGGTGGTGAGAAGTTCCTGCACTGACCCTACTCCGTTTTGAATCCAAGCATCCTCTCATACAAAAGAGGCTTACTAAAAATGGCAAAAAAAAAAAAAGCCACGAACATGTACCTTGCTACAGACTGCACAGTGACACAGGGGTACCCACTTCCAAAGCCTCATCAAAGGAACTGGAATGCACACCACATGCCAAACAGCAAGACAGGGTGGTTTAAAGTTTCCCAGTGCGCTGACTGGGAAGATTTATTTGTAGACAGGGGCAGGATTGTCTCTCCCTGTCAACAAAGCAAAGGAGGAGGCCCACAGCCAGCAGGGCAGAGCTCGTGAAACTGAGTAAGTGTCAATGAAACTGGATCTGGGAAGGAAGTTTTGCCCTTCTCAATGTAACAGAGAATGCGGAAAGGAAGACACAGCTAACAGTGATTCAATAATAAAGTAGGTAACACTGCTGCTAAATAAAGAAGTGTACTTTCTAATAAAGAACTTTACTACCTGCAGCTGCATTTCTGCTCACAGAGGACATACAGAGCTCTTTGTGTTCCTTGTAAGGAAGTGCAACATTCAGCCTAGTACAAAAGGTGACTTTCTGAGATCTCCAATATTTGGGTGCAGGGGAAGAAATGGAAAAAAAAAAAAAAAAAAAAAAAAAAAGCCTCTCCCTCTAAAAAATCTCTTCTGCTACACGCCTCAGTTTGATAATGAAGTTTCTGGAAACACTAAACTCTGTGCCTGAAAGCCTGTGTTATGTAACCGCACAGATACGACTCCACTGCAGAGGAAGTCAAATGTTATTTTCAATCGCTTCCTTGCAAAGGTTTAATCTCCATCCTTTATTTTCCCATGGGAACACGATTTCCTCTTACAAGAATATGCTCCCAGTTAGCTGCACCAGCCAGCTCTCCTGCCAGTACGCCCTGCAGACATAGCGGCATCTCTCTACCCACTCTTCAGCACCCATTTTGTACTTAACTGGAGCACTGACAATTGCACAACCAACACCCAAATCTATTCCCCTAATCTATGTGCTCGTTTTCAAGTGCACATTTTAACTTTGTAAAATCTTCTGGATTTTCTCACTGGTCTAGAGCTTTCCCTGTAGCTTTACAGTCTAAAATAAGAGAAAAAGCCTCCCTCAGCCGCACACTGGGACTAAAAACAAGGGTATTTGAGAAATTTGGGTTTTAGAAGGACTAGAGTCTACAGACTAAAGGATTTTTAAGGGTATATCATCGCATATCAATAGTTGTGTCTTTGCATGCGTGCAGAAGCTATGAAAATAGTAGTGACACCCAGTCCTCTGGGTTCATTGCTTCTGCGGGAAACCATCTGGTAATAAAGTGTCAGACAGGTATTCTTGGATACAATTTACTTTGTATATTTTCAGCATGCCATGAGGTACCTGTAACAAAACAAATCACCTTCCTCATAGAAGTTCCAGAAAACTACCCCTGGGGTTTAAAACAGTGACTTTCAAAAACTGTTCCCCAGACCAAACCCTGCTTCACCAGCTGTGGTACTGTCAGACTCCTGTTCTTCATACTTAGCTTTGTTTTTGTTTTGTTTTCTTTATTTAAATGCAGCAGCCTTGGTTTACAGATGGTACAGTAGCAGGACTCCTTTGTCCCCTCTTGTCAAAGGTTCTTTCCATTCAGTGGAAGTTTATGACTGACCTAAAGGACAGATGGTTAAAAATGCCTCCTCTGACCTATATGCTATGCTGTGCTCTGAAAGAATGTTTGCATTGATACACTTGCCATGAGACAGCTGGCTTTGAAAAGTTAAACTGGTATCATAAGCAGAGAACACAAAAAGAAAATTACTTCATTTTAAATAGGAAAACTAAATGAAGACAGTGGTTTTTAATAAAGATTACTTACAAGAAATATTTAATAGTCATGTCTTTTGAGTAAATTTATTCTTATTAAATGCATAGTATTTAGAGAAATACTATGAAACAATAAACATAACAAGTAGGAAAAGAAATACAGACAGCTTTTTCCCATCTGAAATGGATGAAAGCTTCTAGGAAACAGCTCCTTTTAGCAAATCCAATATGCCAGAGCTCAACAGTGTAACACACCCGAACACTGGCCGGGTTCACATAAGAACAGAGAATCACTCCCAGTCCACACTTGGGCTGTATAAAGATCTTGACAAAGCAAAAAGGCTACTCTGAAAAGGAAATAGCGTAATACTTATTTTCTTTGTTCATGGCAAAGCTCATAGTTGAGTAAAACGATGCCACTGAACAGCAAAGAATCTAACAGTGAACAAGAGCTCCAGTGTTTAGTCAAGTATGAACTGCTCAATTATTGTCAGAGCTGTTCTCCACGAGAAACAGTGGTGTTATTAACAACCAGCACAACCCAAACTGATGAAAGTTTTACAACGCAAATTCCAAACATTTCCCGTTGATGAAATAACAGAATGAAAATCCTCCAGTGAGTTACATTTTTTAAAATCTAATTAGACAGCTTGCAGGAAGGCAAAAAAAAAGGGGGGGGGGGGAATCTAGGTCCTGTGATTAAAGTTATTAAATGCTGCTCCTGAGAAATTGAATTATTTGTGCTTCTATCTCCTCACCTGAGATGTTCACTAGGCTGTTGGCAACCTAATTTTTCAGAAGTGGTACACAATTATGTATTTTTTTCACTGTCTTGGCACACTTATTTAGCAGCCTGCATTGTCAAGGGATTTAACACGATCTAAATGCACAGAATACCATAAAATGCCGTGAGCTCTGATTGAGCAGATCTTGTACATCTTACATTGAAAATCCAAAACTGTCAGATTTTTTTTTGCCTAGATCAGTGAGTAAAACCATTGTTCCTTCACAGATTTCTTGAGATTACTGTGAAGCCAGATTAAGATTTATGAACCCTTAAATATCTACATGCTGAGGACCAAGGAAAAACACAGAAAAATTAACAGCACCATCTTCACAGCAACATAGGATCAGTGTAAACTAAATACATAGCCACTGAACAAAAGGTAATAGTAAGCTATTCATGAACGCTACTTGTTAAGTGAGCACTTCACCTGTGAAATAACCTCATGTATTTCAATACTTTAATCATAAGAGGTTAGTATTGTTAAGCATGAATAAGTGTGAGTACATATTTGCACAGATGATTTAAATTTTACCTTTAACCTTTTGAGTGTATGCCTTTCAACCTTAACAACTTCTTTTAACTTGGGAAACCGCAGCTAGGAAACCTCTCCCTCCACCCCCCCCCCCCTTTTTTTTTTTTTTTTTTTTTTTTTTTTTTTAAAGTCACTGGAGGTAGAAGAAGGAAGAAGACAATAGAGACTTCACCAAGCTATTTTCTTTAAAAATCAATACAGGTGCATTTGCTTACATTCCTGATAGACTCTGGGAGTAATAATTCTTTCTAAACAATGCATTTGCAAAGATGCTATTTTGAACTAGACCCTGACAGACTGGTGAAACTCATTAAAAATGCAAAAGGATTTTCAAGAGGAAGGACTGCAAGCAGTTTTATGAAAGGTTAAAAAAAAAAAAAAAAAAAAATAGCCCTATTTAATATGAAAAACGGTTAAAAAAAATATCATGCTCAAAAATTAGAACTTACCATCTTTTCTAGGAGATACTGAAAGAAATAAAATTGTGCCAAAACTAGCAAATAGAAGAGATCATATCAAAGTAAATTCATATTGCCTTGGAGAACTAACAGGAAACATAATGAGGTGAATATAATTGTAACAAAAATGCCATCGAAAGTGAAAACGTGATGAAGTAAAAAGGAAATGCACAATTACCTGAGATAAAGTTAGAAAGACTAAGGCAAAAATCTGTTTTATTTGGGAGGGAGAAAAGAAAACCATGAGGAAGAAGTTATATATATATATATATATATATATATATATATATATACACATATACACACACACACATATATATAGGTATTTCAGAAAACAGTGGGAAAGGAAGCTATAAAATCATTATTCAACTGGAAAGAGTTAAAAGAAAAAAAGCAATTGACTCTAGAACAAATTTAAATCTTAATAATTGAAGAAAAATCTCATTTAATTCTAACAAGCCATCTAACAAAGTAGAACAGCTGGATATTAAGGAGAGTAAGGATTTCTTAATAATAATTACATGTATTCTTCTTATATTGCATAGATGAAGAATTAATTACATTTAATTAGAAGAGGCTTTGCTTTAGATTAATTGAAGAGCACAACAAAGCACATGAAGGGGAGAGGTAGCAAGCTGCCAGAGCATGGCAGAAGAGCAAACAGCAGCAGCTTTAAAGGAGGAAAATGCAGAAACTGAGGAAAGAACGGATCAGGCGTTCTGGTTCCAATCCTCCAAAGTCCTGGAATGGTATAGAAGGTAAAACACTATGAATTGGTGAAGAATGACAATTTCTTGTTTGAGATCAGCATCGTAGCCAACCTCCTCTATTAATTTTTCAACCCACCCCACAATTTCAAAAGCAAAGGCGGTGACCTGGTCTTAACAAATAAACCATGAGAAGAACGAGGGAAAAAAAATAGTTGAAAAACTATTGAGAAATAGATATTTGGCTAAGAGGATGTTTGAAGTAGAATCTAGTTTCCTGCATGATCCAATTTTCAGTAACAATTTGTGGAATGACTTACAAATAACTCCACCAGACTAATGTACATATGGAGTGACTTAAATCCAAGAGAAAGTGTCAGAGCTTCAGAAAATGGGACTCCAAATAATTTTGACGTGAGAGATGTCTAAACTACTTTGAAAGGGTAGCAGTCTTCCAGCCTTTGGAAGAGTAACAGTGAAAATTCTCCTATGAAGGAAAAGTGATGAGTTTTACTCCACAAATACAGTAGAAAAGGCCAAAAAAAATAAGTTTAATTTGCAGTAAAAGGAGGCAGGACAGATATCTGGGAAAAAAAAAAAAGAATAACAATTAAACATCAGAGTGAAACTAGAAATATAGTTTGTCCCTGAATTTTATTTCTTTTTTTTAAAGAACAGTTTAGACAAGCACTTATCAGGGATGATCCAGGTACATAAGACCCTACTACAAATCACACCTCTGAAGGGCTGTAGGCAAAATCCATCCAACTCACTCAGCGCTGACACAGGAAAAAGCTAATGGGACAGGAGAAGAGCCACTGGACAGACCTGAGAAATCACTGGACACAGCACCCAACAGGGAGAGAAGCTGACAGAAGTTACTGATGGTGGCATGAGGGCTGACTGGACTTAACCAGCATGGTTAAGGGGAACTAAGTGAGAGACAGCAGAGCTCCGCAGGCAACTGAGTAAGAGGAACACTACAGACCTCTGAGGGAGTGGAAGCACGCAAACATCAGGGTCACAGCAACAGAAGTACCACCCACTGCTGAGATAACTGAGGGAACAGTAAGAGCAGCATCACATTTGGGCATCAGTTACCAAAGCTAGAATCAACAGAGAACGGTGGATAGGGGCAGGTTGTTCACCTGGGAGAAGACTGGTGAAAGAAAGGGAAGTATAAAAGGTGGTAAAAAGGAAGGCCACAAATGAAGAAATGGAATAATCACACACCAGTCATGCAATCAGTGCTGTCAGGGGGTGCCTACCATCAGCACAGCCTAAATGAGGTCAGCGAGCCAAATCTGTTGTTCTCACCATATCACAAAGACTCAAACCTGCTTCAGTCAGGAGAACTGGGGCTGGGGGAGGGCTGGTGCCCTCCCTGCTGTGTGGGAGAACAGCTCGACAGAAGGACTGAGCATCTTAGCATCACTGCGTTGGTGCCTGCTCATCCCCAACCTTTTCCTAGTAACTTGGAGGGGTCCCATTCATCCCTGCACTTCCATGAAACTGCTGCACTGCCAAAAGAGTGCAATGTAAGCTCTAGAACTCTACTCATCCTTAACACATTAAAAAAAAAAAAAAAAAAATCACTTCCAGAATATCCTCAGGGACAAAATGACCTCTTTCCTCTCTGTCTTGAGGAATGTCACCAAGCTATGGTGCTATGGAAAAGTGTAATTTGTTTTTATCTTGGCCACTCCATAACAGCTCGGTGGAATGCTTGGATTAAGGCCGACCTCCCCTTTCACAAGCCACTAAATCCTTTGACAGCTGGGACATGATTCTGGCAGCCTTTGGAAGGGGTGGGAGAAGTCATACAACCATGAAGCACAGGACTCAAACATCTGAATTAAATTATTAAATATCCACCAAATGAACATTTGGTAGACAAACAATAAGCAAGTGAATTTATAGTAAACACTAGCAAAGTTTTATAGACTCTAGCTTCATCACACATCATAGTTTCAGGAAAACATGAGAATTATAGGTGATAAGGATCTCATTTCACATATAAAACACACTTGAAATTGCATTTAATTCACCATGTGGGTAAGAAAAACTTAACCTTCTTCTCAAATGCATAAAAATTAAAGTGCACGGCAATATCTGAAATGCCTTAAGTTTCATAATTATTCATGGATTTCTTTAAGCTTATTTTACATGACTGAAATTTCTTATCTGCAGCACTCTGCATTGAGCCTGAAGTGAGCAGTCAGAAACCTCCTGGTCACCTTCAAAACAATCAGGGGAAAAACACTCAGTAAACAGCTAACATGAAGGAGACTGGATGCCTTTGAAAGCAATCCTGCTATCATATTTACATCTTAATAGAAACTGTTTGGATCTCTGACATGATTCCAAACATCTGAGTTCAATTTGCCCTCGTATTCTCCATGGGAGTATCCCTAGAGTTCATTTCACTGTTCAAACACACACTGAAAAGTCAAAAAAAAAAGTCAGAGCAGCAGCTGAAAATGATCTTCACCAATCACCACGCAATCATTTTCTCAGAGACTTATGCCCACTGTTGTACTAGCTGACTCTAAAAGCGATACATAACATTTCCAAGACTACAGATGCAGTGAAAAGGCCACACATCTGGTAACTCAAAGCATATCGTTTCTGTCTGGAATTAAATATTTGCCCCACCATATTTCATACTGCCCAGTTGTTGTTTTTAATCCAACTACCACTGTTCTAAAAGATACTGCATTTCATACTTTTCTTATCAAGAAACTTACAGGAATAAGCTTTCAGTGTGATAATACCTTCTGTGTAAGCATGGGCAGCATACCAAAAAATTAGTAGTACTGTTTTATGGCATTCAGGCTGAAAAACAGAAGTGTTTTCACTATACAGAGAACATTGGATTCTGCAAAGCCTACTGTGTTGGTAATCTGTCACTACTGAAGATCTATTGACACCATCATTGAAACATGCCACATTACTCTCAAGTCCTCTCCAAAACCTGACATCAAAATACAGACTGGAAAATAGCGTGACAGGCTAGGAAGTATTTTTCATTGCAGAAGTTTCCCAAAGAATTTCACTAATTAGATGTACGTAACTTCACTAAAATAAAATACAGGAGTGGCTGGCAGGAAAAAGCAGAGCAAACGCTGTACTTCAGAATTACAAGGAACAAAAGCAACACTATTACATACTGGAGCAATCCCTACAATTTGGCAAAGCAATTCAAGATACTGAAAACTTGTCTCATATATAAGGACACTATTCTGCAGTCATTTGCAAGGAACCACACAGACCTTAGCCCCAACCCAAATACAGTTCCATATCCAAACAACATACCAGGACATAACACCATAACATCAATATTATTGGGCTTAAGACTGCCAGAGATAGAAAAATCTGCAAAAATTTTTCACCAGCTTTCTTGCTTGTCTACATCCTCCTACACTGCAGGCAAAGCTTCTGTCAGGAAATTAAAACAGCAAAGGCACGTTATAGAGCTCTTAGCCCATGGTCGACACGCAGCCAACCTGACCCAGATTACACTAAAACCCTAAGCAGTCACAGATACGTGAACAAACACTCCCATCTACACAACCGAGTAACGAAACGTTCACATACACAAGTCTCCACCAGACTGCCTGCCTATGAATAAGAGGGCTGTAAATCTGTTACTGCATCCAGCCAAGAGACTGCATCCCAAATCCACCTAAACCTTGAAGCTGGTGCCACAGAGATCCTGGATCCAAATCTGGCCAGCTTCCCAATCTCACATGTCCTCCTGCACGTACTATTGTGTCTTCCATCGTGCTTTTTTTACTGTAACAGGTAAAAACCACCATGGTGCTTTTAGTCTTCACCCCAGCCACAACTTGTTGGGGTACCACCATTTTAAGCCCATTGATAATTATCTGTCGTTATCACGATAGCCTTCTTTAAGAGGTAGCTGCTGCCTCTAATTTCAAACTACAGAGCAAAGACTGCACAGTAAGAGCTTCCCCTGTTAAGTTATCAATATGAATGGCTTAGTGGTTAAAAAAGCAGCAAGCAACTTCAACTCTCAGCTCTTTCCTTGCTACACAAACAGCTTTTTAAAATGTTTATTGAAACTCACCAAAATTTCTCTTTGTTCTTCCAAATTTTTTAAAAAGTTTGAAAACTCATGAAGTGATGCATCTGTAATACAAAAACAGAAAAAAAGCTTAATCGTGTTACCAAGATGTCATGGCAAAACGTAGCCATTTATAGTCACTTCTTACCTACCTATATATCTTTCATCGTCTGTCTCTGCATCACCAATGAATTCAAATTTAAAGTCTCTCAGAGAATGTGCAAATTTTCTTTGGGCTGCTGAAAGGTCTGGAAAAAAAAAAAAGAACAGATTGAAGGTTAGAGAATCATTTTAAGAAGGTTGGAAAATCCTCCTATCCCTGATCAACTTTTACAAGAAACTCTAACAGGTCTGCCTAAGAACATTACAAGATGCATCAAGTATTGCCTAAGCCTCTTCTGGTCTCATCTGGGAACTTGTCATACACATTTCCTTATACAAGGCCACACATTACAGAGCAGGTATGATCATGGGTACAGTATCAGATCTATTCTTATGCTTCTCTACACCACAATTAAGGCCACAGGCCATACAAACAGATCTGTAACTACAGAAGTTTAAGCCACAACATGGAGTAAGTTGTGCCAGCAAAAGGATTCTCTGCTAACCTAAACTTGCTAACTCGTTTGCTAACACAAACACAGATACTAGGATTTCATACCTACTTCACATAGATAGCTCTGCTTGTGAAACTTTATATATATAAACCAAATTATGTATTACATACATAATCCAAATTTAGAAGAATTACTACACTGGAACTAGAAATTTTATGGACTTACAACTATGCCAAAAGTTGTAGGCACAGCATTAAACTTATTTTCATATTATGTATTTTTAATATTATTAACACATTTTTCTCCACCCAATTTTATTTTATTGGTGTTGGACAATTTGGGGTCAGAGGGCTACATTCTACATCCCCCAGGAAGTAATCATATTCTATGTTCAGCTACAACATCAGCTAAAGCCCTTGTTAAGATTTATAACACCGTGAATAAGCATTATACACTTCTCTGTTGTGCTGACGTGCAGTTTGGAAGTGTCACGGGTTCTGGAGGGAAGAAATTGCTCAATGGGAAAAAAAAAAAAAAAAAAAAAAAGGATGTGTGTCTTGGTACACTCCTACTCAGTAGTAAAGGTTTTACTCGCATTTTTGTTGTCAGCCAAGGTTAAGGACAATGTGAAACATTTAGTTAATCTATAATCTTTTTCATATCACATGCAGTTCTAAAGGACTAAGAACAACTCTTAGCACACTGGCTAAGCATTTTGTTCTTTAATATTAAACAGGAGCTAAAAGAACACAAGTGTGGTTTTTTTCTTAAATGACTGTGTCAGGTCCTGCATGCAATGCATTGTATGTTGTATGTGTCAAGTTGAGTACAACTTGGTTGTACAATGCTGCACCATAAGTTCAATTCAATTACTTCAAAGATTGAAGCACAAATACTCTACAAACAGCAAGACAACCTAAAATGAATGAAACGCTTTCAGATCCTTGTCATTCCACCTTCCCTTCTTCTCCCCCATTTCTCCTTAATCCTTTTCTCACCTACGGTATAACAGCTTCTTCCTTTCAAAGTCACACTGCCAGGTATTCGCCTCCCTTCTACAACTGCTCCTGAAGCCCGTACACGTACTTTTCAACCCGATAGCAGCAGGATGCTGCTCACTAGCTAAAGCTTCTTGAAGGAAGAAGGATAAACAACATAATTCCCATCAAAAAGGAAACACTGATATTTTAAATCAAAGGTCTTGTGGGCTAAAAGGCTGTTCCTAAAGCAGACAGAAAAGGAAAAACATTCTGCCAGCTGTGAAAGGATTAAAAGTTTAGAAAAATAAGTTTCTTAAACATCTAATGTTATGCTTATTTGTGAGCCAAGTCACAACACAAGGCTGAAAAGAGTTTATTTGTGGGAGAATGTGTCCAGCAACCCACACTCTCCCAAACCTATTTAATTTTCTTGAATCCAATAATCCCCTGCCAAAGCCCTGTCATATGAGAGCTAGCTCCATGCCACAGGATGGAATTGTTTATTCTGCTTCCCCTTTTTAGAGGTGAAGTGCTCAAATAATGTCAAGCATGGTACGCATTAGGGCCAGCATGCCCACACACCACACCACCACACTCCCCAAAACCCCCTTCCCAGACTGCAAGGCTTCCAAAACACTGCAGCGGGCTCCAGGCTCTGCCAAGCCTTACCAGCGTGGTGTGAGACCATCTCCTACGTGGCTGTGCATCCCAAAGGCCACCTCTCTGTTGACAGGGACAGCAGACAGAACCTGTACCCACACCCTGATGCTTTCAGGGGAAAAGCCAACATCCGGGGTCAAGTCACTGAGCTTTACCAAACCTGCTAAGGGACTGGAAATTCCTACAGCAGGGCTGGAGGCAGTAACCTTTTCACACAGCAAAGCTAGGTTTGCAGAGTTCCTGTATTAAAGTCATGAAAATGAGTTACATTCTTGCAATATCCTTCCACGTATGATCTCTGTGAAATGTTTAAGAACTGTTCCATACAACTTTGGGAAGTATCTGAGTGTGGGTGGAAGCTGGGGGTTTGGGACACAGGAAGATGACCTGATGGGGTCAGAAAAGCCACAGTTACTGATCTCTTGAAACAACATTAAGAAAAGACAATGAAAGAGGAAGAGACTTTGACAGATTTTAAGAAATTACCACTTCTGATAACGATGAGAATTACTGAAGCAAAGTAAAAACCAATCACGTGTTGCAAGTCATAACTGGGAAGAAGCAAACCTCCTGACTGGGGAAGGACAACTCAGTCATTCGGTTCAGACTGCTGCAACAGCCAGAGTCCCAACTGCTGCCAGAATAAAGAGATATTTAATCCTGCTTAGTCTGCATGCGTTAACTGCAAGATCCATCACCCAATGTTTTATATATCATCCATCAATTTTCTTTCATCTTGGCTAACCTTACCCTTAAGTCCACATTCTGTTTTCATTCCCTATGCCAAAATAGGGCAGTGAATAACCCAAAACTGGTTTAGCACTTTGCTGGGCAGAACCACTGGTGCCTAGCTATTCACAGGTATGGAAGTCTCTGCTCTAACTCTTGGTAAAGTAAAAGCAACAAAACTGAGCATCAAGTAAAAATAGAGGCAGTATTTGAGTACGGGCAGAATGAGAAAATGGAACTTGTTTTGCAACAGTGCAGGAAAAATAACAAGGATGACAGCTAGACTCAAAAGGAAAACAACCTCATGCTGGATTTCCTTACCATTTAACAAACCATGGCCCAGGAGAGACACCTGAGACCATCTGTAGTCCAAACTTCATTGTGGGGCAAAAAGCAAGAAACTGCTCCAGCCTTTACCCTTGTAACTTCCCCATATTCTACAGCACATACATAACAGTGCACAAGTATTCATGAAACCACAAAGAAACAAAACAAGCTACATGCTGATACCAATGTAAGTACTATACCCTCTTACTACTGCATTATGATTTAAACGCTGAATATTGCTCCTTAATTTAGAAGTTTCACGAATGCATCTCAGCATGTTAGCAGACTTTTACTGCAGCAAAACTGTTCACTTGACTCTCACAGAAGCACCCGGTATTGTTCCACATCAGCATCAGAGGTTGCAAGACCAGTATGTGCTATGAAACAATGCAAACATAGATGGATTCCAGCTACATACAACAGAGTAACACAGTACGTGAGTGAAACACACATCAAATAGCACAGCCATTTATGCAGCTTATCAGGATAACACTGGTCTACCAAGGGGAAAAAAATATACACAGTAAGAACTTAGGAGGCCAGAAAGCAATTATTTTATTCCTTGTAGTTTCCTTATTGAACACAGTAACACCAAACTGAGAGGTATTGCAAGTGGTAAAAGGGCTGTTGGATGTTGAACGCTGCTGCTAATGGTCCAAAGGGAAGAACAGGGCATTCAAGATCAAACAGCATTTAAATATCAACCAAACACTAACGCTATTTCCTGAGTAACATGTAATCCTGGCAAACTCATGTGGTAGACTCACCTTAAAAAAATAATCTGTTGAATGTTCTGAAGGAAAGAAACTGAAGAAAGAAAAAGATTTATTTTCAAAGGCAGAAGGAAAGAAGGGGACACAGGGGCTTTTAATTTTCCCTGTTATTGTCCTTATCCATTGCATTCTTTTCATGCTTAAATACAACTACTTAAAAATACACCAGAAGGGCCAAAAAAGCTTCCAGCTCTCTCCCTCTTCTTTGGAGTGCTTTTGCACCAGGCTCCCACACCAACACTGTGCCAAACATCCTGCACCGTACATGCTGCCGGTGCCCCACACTCTTATTTTTCCATTTGGTTCTGGAGGAAAATATCTTTGTTTCTTATCAGAGCTGAGGCAAGCCAGTGTGACAACACGAGTTGCTAGGCACTGGGCAGCCCTCACTTACAGCACCAGGCTCTAATCACCCCACTTGCTCCTAGGTAAATACTGTATTAACCATCTAGCCTAAAGCTGTTGCTCAGAGTGAGACAGTAAAACTATTTCCTAGGGTATCCTAGACTTCTGTACGGCAGAAGTTATCTTCAACAGCCCTTTTTATTAATGTTTTCTACAGTAAAACACAGATTTCTACCTCCAGCTTCACTTTTAAAGGATCACTACAATTCTTTAAGAACTGGAATTAGATCTCCTTTCCTCCTCTCTAACTACAAATCTTCTTTACGCTAACAGAAATCCTCCAGCAATGACAGGTTTACAGCCGCTTTGTTTAACACGGGTTCAGATTGCTCTGCTCTCTTTCACTAACACTCTCCTTGAGAGCTAAAAGGTTCGCAGATACCTAAGATTCACCTACCAAGCTTGTCTTCAACATTAAAGATTAATATTAAACTTCTCGACTGTCCTCTGCTACTAGCTTCCTCACAGTGGCTGAGATCAGGCAAGCTACACACGCTCTTGAGATGGGCAAGGGCAAGCAAAGAGCCAGGCTTCTCCAAAGACATCAGTAGCAAATGAAGCAGCTTCAGCAGAAGAGAGCACTTGACGTAGTTTGTCCAAGAGCTGCCAGATGAATTTTTGTGATGTTTTGTACAAACCGAGTGCCATCTCAGTGGTGGATGGGGCTCTGTTTCTCTTCTGTGTCCCCTTTAACAGTGAACAAGGGATCTAGTACAATCCACAACAATGAGAACACGAACAGGATTTAGTTATTACCTTAGTAAGATGGGTAAACAAGATTTACTTATCAACTTAGCAGATGCAAGCTGTAACAGATTAAGAGCAGTAACATGTTCCAACTCCCTGAAACTAAATAAACTTTTTGTTATTCATTTTTATCCAAGTATATTGAAAGAATCACCAAAACAGAATAAAATTACGATAAAGCTAAAATACAAGGTTATTGATTCCCCTCCAAAAGACAGAAGGGAAATCAAGTTCAAGAACAAAAAGTTCTCTGGAGTCAAGGTTTAGCAATGTCACGGTACCTGTGAGTTTCTGAAAGCTTAGCAAATTCAGGTGTGACGATAAGCAATCAACTGATTACTGACTTGCCAAGTAGCTTTTTTTTTTTTTTTTTTCCCCACAGCACAATACAGTGTGAGCATTTTGGGGCCATCCCACACCTTTAAAACAAATAAGAAAAGCCACAACCCCTCCTCACTTCAGTTTAATGCAATTAGTGACACAGCATTCTTCTGCTGTTGGCCCAGCGAAGCCATCTTTCCAGCCACAGCCCCTAAGCACTCAGCAGTCAATAGCTTCACACTCTGCATTGACATGCTCAGGCCTGAGACCAACCTACCAGTGCCACACTCAATAAAAAACATCTTTCAACTGACATCTTCCCCCATTAAAACGAGCAGCCCTTGGCAGTCCCGCTGGAATCACACCAATGCCACCATCTTTCATCTCCTGTTCCCCCTGTTGCAACCTCCTCCGAGTTCTCCGTGCAGTTCTACCAGCAACATCTACTACAAAAAGAAAGCTAGAGAGGATTAAAAAAAACAACAATGCTGTCTATTGCAAACAGCAAGGTAATTTAACAAGTTTTCAGGAGAAAAATCAAATAGTTCCCCACTGGTCTCCAAAGAACATAAAGAGTGATTACACCAACGTCATGACATGTTTATTATTTACCAGACGCCTTCAAATTTGGTGTCAGGACAAAGTTACTCTACATCAAGTTTAAAACCACACATACACACACAAGGGGGAGTTTAATTTTTCAAAATGTAACTAAAGAGAGGAAGAGGTAACAAAAAGCAACAACATTTTAGAAAAAGTCTTACAAATCTTAACACTAATGAGTTTGTGTTTCAAAAAAAATCTTTCCATAAACTTTGTATTTTAGCAAACTGAGAGAAGGAAACTGCAAGATTAAAACAAAAACCAATCAACCTTAAAGTAACTTACATGAAAATATACAAGAACAACAACTTTAGGCATCTTATCTCTAATGGAATTTTCTTTTCAACTCATCACAGACAGCAATTCATGTTGTCCTTCTGTTACCCTAAAAATCCAAATTATTTCATGACTCTCCCAACTACTGGCAATGAGAAAGGACAGGAGCCAAAAAAAGAAAAGCCTGCTTTTATTGTCCAAAGTAAGAGAAATAGAGAAAACTGGATACTGGGAAAATAAATATTCCTTACAACAATGCCTCTGTTAGGAACTGACTGGCCTGCAATGTTTGTTCCCTGGTACTTGACATTCTCTATTAGCAGCTTTAGCCCATGTTGGGATGATTATTTGTGGCATAATTATGCTACAAGTAAACACAGGCTATTTAGGCAGATGGTTTCACTAACTGAACATAACTTCTCGTATCTGAACTAACCACAACTGAGCAGCATGACAGACCCATTGTAGCCTTCTCCCCGCTTCATAAGAGAGAGAACCACCCAGTTTTTGCAAGATTTCAATTTATTAGCTTACTGTTTTATGATTTTCCTTCTTTCAAGTCCATAATCCCATACTTTAAGTGTCATTACTCTCCACATTAATTAAAACAGACTTGTTAACAAAGCTTTCAGATTTAGTATATTCCTATTATTACAGGCATACAAGATGTTTTAGACTGCATAATCTCAAACCATCGTGTTCTCCTAAAGGAAGTACACAGCATAACCTTCAACAGTGAAAACAGACTAAACTCACTTCTCTCCTTTCTTCCCTCACAAGCACCAGGGTACAACCTCCAGATTCCTCTACATCAAGAAACAAACAATTACCTTGTTAATTGCCATGTGCACAATATCACAAAGTAACATCTGGCATGAGTAGGGACAAACTGCCAAATCATCTCTCCATGTCACTCCACTGCACCACACCTTCCTGGGCTCTGATTATTTGCCTTTTTTTTTTTTTTTTTTTTTTTTTTAAATCTGGATCTTTGAATTCAAAAAGCCAGTCCTACTCCACCCTGCCAAGTACATTTTCCTCTTTTGTGTCAAAGGTGTTCGGCACAACAGCATGCTCAGATGTTCACTCTCCTAGGGTACCTCCAGCAGCCCTCACAAAAGCACACCCCTCTGCCAGCTCAGATGGTGACTAAATTTTTCATCTCTGCTCTTCAGGAGCACAGCCAAAGTTACAATTCATGACAGAGAAAGGTAAGCTGTGTCCCTAGCACTACAACCCTCCCAATAAATTAATCATTTCAGGATGGAGAAATATTCCAGCAAGCACCCTGACAGAACACCTGCATCCTAAAGACTGCTGAAGGGTCAGGCAACTATGATGGAAGTTATTGTGGAATATCATAAAGGAATTAAGGGAATCACAGCCATCTTCCTGAGCCTTACAGCCTCTGTGGCTCTGACAACAAAACAGACCAAAGGAAGAAATGATTTGGAAACTAAGGAGTAGGAAAAACAAATTTGCAATGCAGGAAACTGAGAGGAAGTTCTACCAAATTTAGACAGTTCTCCAGGAAAAATTAGCATTTCAGGAATCACTGCAGAAATTCCCCTGTATCACACAGCACCAAACGGTAGCAAGATGGACAGAGATGTTATGCATATAACCTATTCCCAGAAGAAAACACTACACCAACCCAGAACCAAAAGTTTGAATAAAGGATACCAAAATGGTGCCAGAATCTGCATGTGATTAAAGCTTTCACTGGTGAAACCTTCTGTGATTCCTTCAGCTCTACAAAGAGCACAGATCTGGGAACTCTCTTTCCAAGAGCGGATGAATTAGAGGTGGAAAAAAAAAATATTCTCAGAGATCAGGATTTTATTATTAAAGATGTATGAATTCAGGAGGTGAGATTGCAGTTTTTGCTAGAAATGTCACCGATAGAAGTGAAAATAAACTTAGTCTTCTATAAGACACCTTTAACTGTTAAATGGAACAGAAACTTAAGTATGCTGTATTCTCCCATCCAAACTGTTGTCAAATACCACACATTTCAAGGCCTCTCTGCATTTCTTCATGGTTTCTTCATTCATATTTATTCTGTAGGCTAACTATACTCTCGTTTCACAAACCTTTCATATCCCCAACTCAAGCTACTGACATCTCAAAGACAATTTGCAAACAAGCAAGGATGTTCAGCAGCAAGCAAATGAGAAGACCATACTGTTTAAGGATGAAGGATTGGGCTAGGTAACTGAGAACATTCTCCTCAGCTGTGAAACTCTGTAAAAGAAATAAAGTAGTTACAGTCTAAGAATTGTTTATTGTACAGATACTTATCCAACATCAGCATTTTGAATGTTTTAATTCTGGAGAATAGCTTTCTTTCCCGGACTTATTTTCCAAACAATAACTGTAATGTTTATGTAACAAAATATTTTGCTGAAGTATTATTTTGATTGCCAAAGAAAAGACCAGTTCATTTTAGGTGGACACTTGGTTTTGCCACTGTATTCTTTAACTTATCAAAGCGTACGTGATGCTGTCTCACAACAACAAAAATCAAATCTATACACTGAATACTGGACCCCTCTCTGATCTTCTTAAATGAAATGCTCTCTGAATTCAGAGCACTTCACTTTACAAAATCCAAATAACCAACAGGGCACATTTATTTGATTTCTTCAGTCATCAGACTTCACTCGTGGCAGTAAGGTAAAGTTAGCACAGCAGAAAGCCTTGATCCATCCGTGGAGGACACAGATTTCCCCCTTCCAAGAAAAAGAGACTGACTGCATTATTTGGTAGTACAAGTTGGCTTGTGCTCTCTTAAGACAAGAGGCTGAATCTTGATGTGGCCAAGAAAGTTGCAGGGGGAGCACAGCCCAGCCTGAGAGAAGAAGGTCACAGCAAGCATACCAGCTTGCAGGTGTCCCATGTGCCTCATCTGCTGCTGAGCATCAACATCACCCTAGAGTGTTCATGTCCAAGAACAAGTTCCAGCAAGACTGGGATTTTTTTCCTTCCCAACAGCAAGGGGGAAAAAACTGAAAAAATTAAAACTAACAAAAAACACCTGCACACAAAAAAAACACGAGTACATTTTGAAAAATATGTGACAATTTAGTACACTGCTACACAGAAAACTTAAAACCCAATTTTAGAAGGCAGAGGTTAAGAATTCTGGCCAGATTTGCATCAAATTTCCTTCACTGAGGTACAGACTTTTTCTTCCACCCTGGTCAAGCCTGGGTAAACCTTCAGCGTCAAGGAGGATAGGATGAGCTCAGCAGACTCCTGAAGAGGGAACAGTTCAAGAATAACTTTGATGTAGCTAGACACAAATGAAACGAATCCAAATTTTTGACTGAGAAACAGCTGGCAGCAACTGTGGTGCAGAGGACAGCCTGTACTTATTATGTCATATATAGTTTCCAGAAAAAGCACTGAAGAGCAAAAAAAAAACAGATAGCTAAACTAGATGCCCAAATAAAAAAGGATTTTACTCTGTACTGTTCCAGAACTGTCAATTGTGAATTTTAAGCATAAAGCATCATAATGTTTTTGTGTAAAAAAATAAGTTTTCCTTATATATCCATATCTGATAGGAGCTGTATCTGGCTGGACCCTAGTGAAACCAAAGCTCCTAATTAGGTCAGACAAAAGCCATGTACATACGTGCAGCATGCTCCAGCACCTGTATACTTGACACAAGATTCTTCTAAAGAAGTAACAGCTGAAAACATTGAAATGCCTGAAATATGAAGGTAAAGGATAATCCTTCCACTCCCCTTTACTGCTCACTGTCACTCTTACTTAAGTTGCTTCTAGAGGAAGCTCCAGCATCATTTCACCAGACAGTTTCTCTGATTATTCCAGTTTATTTGCCTGGGAAGAAGAATAAAGTTATTGCTCATGCCATCAATAACCAGTAACAAAGCTTGCCAGGAAGTATTTAAGTATTCAACTATGTAGTATGGTATATGCCAAAAGAAAAACTTGACTCATCTCTGTTCTGGATAGTTGTGCAATATTTGAACTCTAAATGTAACAAAATCCCTTAATCCTTCTGTCAGTTTTGGATTATGAACTTTACACACATCCAATGAATCAGTTACAGAATAATATTATATATGTAAAGGAGAGACAACTTAACTCCGAAGAGGAAAAAACACTTGACCTTAAAGTTACTGGCACACAAGCATGTGAAAGCCTCGCTGCTTTGGGATTTCAGTATACTTTTTCAAACTGAGATCCCCATCAGGATATCAGCAACAACTGGTTCCTAATTAAAAGATTGCTAAATAATCAAAAAGAAAAAAGAACAAAAGCAATTTAGGATAGCTAGTAGCAACAACCATAGCCCGCTGAGAAGCACAAGATTAAAAAAAAAAAACACACACTCCTGCACAGCTGCACCAACACATCTTATAAGCAAGGAAATCCATTTGTTTAGTCTTCTAATGTAACTTTCATATTTCTGTTTTCAAACAAAAGGACAACTCTCAATAGATCATGCAGTAAAAACCTTTATAGATTACTTACATCCATGTTTTGACCAATATTAACTTGTTTGGTAAACAAGTTATTTTTGTTCCTAAATAAGCATAATGTGTATAAGAGTGAAATTACTACATAACTTTTTTGATTTGTGTATAACCGTTTCAGCCTCACTGCTAAATGCTCTGTATTTCTGACGTAAGGTGTTTTCAAGAGAGATAAGATAACACAGTTTCTTGTGTAAAGTCGAGCAATGCTGTGAAAGGCAATGTGCAACCTGCCTGAGAAACTACCATGTATTTCCTGAACTAGAAGCGATTATTCTCACCACTTTGATGAAATGAGAAACGCTTTGCATAACAGAATATGAACAGGAGTACAGAAGTCAGTTGTTCTTGCTTAGTGTTTCACTGATGGAAGCTGAGGGAAAAAAAGAGCTAGCATTTCCAGAAGGGGAAAAAAAAAAAAAAAAAAAAAAAACTGCTTTTTATATTGTTTGAATAAAATGTTTGGATTTGTAATGTTTTTGTTACCATTTCTGGGGCTGGCACATTACTATGCTCCAGACAATTTGTTTGTAAAAGAAGAGGTATTGATTTTTGCTTTGTGTCCTTCCCTGGAACCACAACCCATGGTTTATATTCAAGTACTGTCCCCAGCTATTATCAGCCTTCGGATCTACAACTTTACTTTGTGAGTCTGGACACCTTCAGCACAGTCAGAACTTTAAATGTATGCATTAGAGCAAGTGACAAGTGGAAAAGAAAAATAGCAGAGAACTGAAACTGTTCTATGACTATCCACAAACATCAAATTAAAAATCTAAGCATGAATTTCCTCCTCTAAAACAAAAGGAGGTGGAAAAAATGCATTCTAACAGCCCAATAACTCATACAAAGAACTGTTTAGGCAGAAACAATCTATTTTACATGTATAATATTCACAGAAGAGCTTCAAATGTCAAGGATGCTATCAGAAATTATTATAATAAGAGATAAAATATGCAACAATCTGAATGAAAAGCTTCACCTTTCACCAGTGAATATACTGTATCTGTGGAATACAGGAAGGAAGTTATGCATAGCATGCATACACACCATTGTTTGATGGAGCAAAAGCCAAAATCACTTAAAATTAGTTTAAAAGAAGAAAGAAGGCATGTCACAACATCTGTAACATTTGATCAATGCTATTCTGCAGGAAAACTGCCAACAAATCTACCAGAAAAAATGCTAGTTAGAAAGTCAACCAAGACCACAAGACACTTAAGGGTTATCCTTCAGAGGCAGAAGAGAGACCTCGAGTTCAACAACTGTCAAAAATTCTTAAACCCAACACGGTGCTAAGAACAAACAGGAAACTCGTCAGCAACACTTCCTAGCATCGCATCCTCAACAGTGTATAACAAGTCCCTTTACAGGGTAACTGTGGCGTGCTGGGGAAGTGGCCTCCACGAGGAAATGTCACCTTACCTCCAGCTCCGTTTGGTACCCGGCATAAAGCTTAGCATCTCTGACCCCACTGAAGGGGAAAAAGGGAAAACATAAGAAATTATACTTTATCTATCAAAACTCATCACATGAAACATACGCTGAAATTATTACAAGATTATTGCTCCTCTGTACTGCAGAATTATAAATATATGCTTCAGTGCTTCAACATTTATTTTGGTAATCAAGGAAACAGTGAAATACCCTGCTGGTAAAGCATTTAGTGTAGAAGCAGGCTGAGGTCTGGTGATGACAACCAGGAGAATTCACCATTCCTTCTGACATCTTAGGAAAATCCACAAGATGTATTATCCAACTGTGCTCAGAAGGCTCCGGGGTTAAAAGGCTGGCCTGTCTGGCTGCAGGCTGACCGCCGGACACTCACCCGCGTCACACGCTAATTATTCAGCTCGAGACTCTAGGATAAACTCCGCATGTCTGTCATTCTGCACTTCAGCTGTACTGCCTTTACAGCTCGAGCTTTAGCACTCGCTGGTACAAACTGTGCTGGCGGCTCAGAAAACTTTAAATATGCATGCCTTTTAAATCAGATTGTTCATACGCCAAGCTTAGAAGCGAGCAGAAAACAAGCAAGATGATGGAGAAAGGCAAGTAATTAACTAACAAGCCCTGACACCAAATGAATGAGCAATTTGGAAGAAAAGGACAAAATGTGAATTATGATGACAACTGGGGGGTATAATTGCCTAAGCACGTCTAAATTTTACCAAGCTAATAGGAAAGACTGGGTTGTCATCTTCTGTCTGTCCCACCCATTGTTCTCCACGCATTATTAAAAGAAAAGAAAATATTCAAAAGCAGTCAATTTATGCAAATGCCACATTTTACCTAAGTTTATTTATCTATAGTGCAAAGTCAACAAGAAAGCAATTTTTTGACAGATATTTCAGTTTAAAATGGCTCTTTCGTGAACTGACAAAAATAATAACCAGATTTGAACAATTCATTTTCTGTGGGTCCCACTAAAGGGACAGTGCTTTAATACTCTGAAATCTATGATGTGAGATGAATGTGCAGTGCTTCAGTCTCACTTGACCAGCCTGTACCTTTTGAAACAATAACATAGGTGATAAGCCTGCTACGTGGAAACTACTCATTTCTGCAGAGAAAGAAGACCATAGGTAGTTAAGAAAAAATATGCACATAGGTTTGGTTTGTTGTTGTTGGCTGTTTGTGTTTTTTTTTTTCCTAAAACCCTTTTTCAGTGTACCATGAACCTTAAGAAAAATAAGCACTTCATTTTTTGAAAGTATACTCATTTTGAGTCACTGAATCTCAAGTCTCTAGAGGAAAAATGGTTAGCAGGATAAACTGACTGTTCGCAGGGAACTTAAAATCCAGAAATCTCACTACACCAGCAGTAAGATCCTGGGGTTCAAGAGAGAGAGAGAACCTTAACGCAGCAAAGCCACATTTAAGACATACTTCAGTGAACTGAATCACAACACACATGCTGTGACACTCCTGTTATTGCATGCTTCTGTAACAATCTATAGGTTCTCTATAGTTTAGGGAAATTTATTTTTGCTGTTATCTTCTAAGGAGAGAAAATAAAGATAAGGGGGAACACCACTTAAACTATGAGCTAGCCTGGCTAGTAGAATTATGGAATGGTTTCAACTGGAGGGGACCTTAAAGAAAATGTAATTCCAACCCCACGGGCAGATGAAATCATAGTAGATGGAACCACCTTTTTTAATAATAATAATAAAAAAAGACCTCTAATTAACACAAATAACAAGAATGGTGATCAAGGCAGAATGCTACATAAGTCTTCCTGAAAACATGTATACATAAGTCTTCCTGAAAACATGTAGAAGTACATATAGACAACTGGTTAATGTTTCTACAGAGCTCCTTTAAACATTAAAAGAATCAACGTGAATAAGAATCTAATCTTGGGGCTGGGGGGGAAGGGGAGGGAAACAGTTCTCTCCTTGCTGTTCGATTTTGTCTTTTAAATAAAAAAAAAAAAAAGACACAACAAATCTGTGACTTTGAGAAATCAAGGAGTGTCGCAAAGACTTTGTTACATAGATGTGACTGCAACAGCAGCAAAACCATTAACAAATTCTTACCAAAGTTCCTTATCAAAACACTGAAATTAACTATGAAATAACAGTAACTTGAACAGGGAGGAAAAACCCTAAAATTAACCTAGATAATAAAGTTAACCACCATGTTTCAACAGATATGGGAGTGGTGTAGTTATTTGACAATGTAAGGTACCTATTTCAGTTTTCCTAAGTCAGGCCTTTCAATCTGACTCCTCCAGTAGCAGTGTGTTCCTTCCCACACTCAAGAAAAAAAAAAAAAAAAAAAAAAAGAAAACCCACAAGTCAAGCCAGAATGAAAAAGGCACTTCCTTCACACTTGCCATATAATCAAAGTCACAAGCTGAAAGCAAAAGCATGAAAAGCTGCCTGCCACTGCAGTGGTTACTCAGCTAGGCCAGGACAGAGGACAGCATGAATTCTGGCTACGAAACACTCATCTCCCCCTTCATTAAGTGCTTAAGCTGCAATATCATTAAGATAGAGAAGTTAAGTGCTTAAGATGCGATATCAAAAGCTGCTTTTCAGGTAGAAAACGCATTTCTTGTCCTAGCTGATTAAAATAATGGTATTCTCCTGCTGTCTGCTCTCAGAAAGAAAAGGCACTCTGTCATGGTAGAAAGCAGTACCACCAGAACAGCTTGAGCAAGTTCTGCAGCACGAGACAGCAAGTGGAAAGGCAGGCATAAATGCATTCCCCGCCGAGTTTGGTCTCCTGTCTCCCCACCAACAAAGCCCAATCTTGCTCGGCAGCCAACAGCTACCACAGTGACCATCTGGGACACAGAGCGCATTTAATCCCATCCCGCCTTGCCAGACGTAGCCGTGATCTGAACATCCCAGTTTTAAATACACACACACACGTGCATGGTATGCTCAGAGAAGCTGTGGATGCCCCATCCATCCCTGGAGGTTCAAGGCCAGGCTGGATGAAGTATCCTTGATCTAGCCACAGGTTGGCATGGCCTCCGTTTTTTCAACTGACCAAGCAGGCTCCTGGAATCTGCTTACTTCTCATGGGCAGTTCTGGATGGCTAACTGGAAAATGCCTGAAGAGCATCTTTCAGCTTTGGGAGCAGCTGGCACCTTCAGCAGCACGCTTCCAGGCCCTTGGACCACCACTGCCGGGTGCTGCCACGTTGAGCTCCATCCCACAGCAGCACCACAAGGCTCCCAGCAAGCATCTTCTCCAGTCAAAACCAACCCTAGTTCGGAGGGTGCTGCCAAGAAGTTAGCTATCCCACGGCCAGCTTTTGGAAAGCTGCCAGGAGTTTTCTATATAAAAAAAAAAAAAGGATGCCAGACAAATCACATACGCTTTCATTTGCTCAAACCTTGTTTTGGATAACTCACGGCTCATTTGCCACAAAAGGAGATAGGATAAGGAGTCAGGAACCCCAATTTTGCCTCTAGTTTCTGACGCACTGTTAGCGTAGTCCCAGCACTACAAAGCATCTATAAAATGTCAATTAAATAGAGACTAAAACAAAGAAGCTAACGTCATTCAATCTACCATGTGTGGATGTAAGGCAACAAAACAAGGAAAACCCTGAAGTGTTCAGTGAATCTGCTTGCTAAGGACAGCTGGAAAGCACGTCTTGATTTCAGTACAAAGCAGGAGCTTCTGACCTCCTCCTAGAGATGTCAGAGCAGTCTCTAGCACCAGCAGGCTGCAAGGACACGAAGCGGTGCACACACAGGACCACCTAACGTGCTGCATTGGTATTAGCAACCACCCTACTAGGTCACAGCATTTCAAGTGGCATTACTGCCTTAGAGAGCAGCAATACATTATTTTTTTTATGATACAAACTATCAATTTTACCATTCTGCAATATTTGTCCACACTAATTCTGTTGATTTCAGTAGCATTATCTGGGCACTAAAAACCATAGCGCCAGTTCTGAAAATTAAGTGCAAGCTTTCCCACACACCAATAAGTACACTTTGTATTTTACATTTATTATTTTCAAGTAGTTTGGAAACAATAAGGATGGCTGACACATTCAAGATTTTTCATTCATTTCTTAATCCATTTGCTAGTCATTTCTGTCAGATGGGTAAATTGTGAAAGAATGACAACCAGCTCTGAAAAAAACACAGAAAACAAGATGTTGGGTCTCAGCTTCATGCTTTTTCTTCTGCTCTTCCCAAGCAGACGTTCTCAAATGTTGCAAGAAGTAGTGAAAGATCAGATAGCATAAAAACCGCATATTGATTTCGTTATCTAGTCCCAGTTAGCACTGAACAATTAAAGTTCAAACATATATATAACAAATGATTTGTACAGCAAGTTCCCCAATACATTTCTTCCTTCGTTTAATGTTTCTTCTTGATTCTAGATTTTATACCATTTTTTTTCCCCGAAGCAGGGGAAAAGAAATGTCACGTTAACACATCAGCTGTGATACTCAAAAAAAAATTTGAATTCTTAAGCAGCATTAGGCTTTGCAAACTTTAGTCAAACTCAAGAACTGCTATTTTCTACTTTGCCCATTTAAGCCAGCACTTTTGCATGACTTGCAAAAAAAAAAAAAAAAAAAAAGACAAACCTTCAAACATCACAATGAAAAGCACCGGTGTAAGGTTTAGGCTGTTCCAACCTGATCCACGTTGTTCTGAACACATCCAATACAAGACAGCACAAAGACTCACAGCACACCTCTGCTGTTCCTACACACTTTGCTGGGGAAGACTTGCAGGCAGGCAGAAGAGAATCTCTTCTATCTGGACAGGAGAGCAGACCGGGGAGGGCAACGAGGGGCAGATCAAGCAGCTCAGTGCAGCTCAGCAGCACAGGCCAGGCTTCTATTAGAGCTATGGAAGATTTGTACTAACTCTTACTAATATCACAGTAATATGGGGTTACCTGCTTTAAAAAAAAATAATACTAATGATACTAATAATTGCAACATCACAGATGGTAGTGTAATTTCTCACTGTCCTGCACAGATAAATGCCACACTTGCATGAAAATCCCAGGCACTATCAGAGACAGAAGGTACGAAAAGAACATTAAGCCCTTAATGATGATTAGCTCCAGCAACTAAGGCTGCTTTAGGTTTGAATTTGTGCTTTCGGTCAGGATTCACCCTGCAGATACAGCTTTAGAGCTGCTTGCAAACCCCAGGGTTGTGATTCTCCAACTACAGCCCCCTGGACCTCCAGTAACCCGCAAGACCTGCTAGATGCAGTTCACTGAGGCTCCGCAGAGCTACAAACAGCTCTACCCTCCTGTCCAAAAGACCAAGGTCCGTGAGAAAGTTTGAGGGCAGACATCAGCCAAAACAAATGTTGAGCAGTTGCTTGTGGTACAAACTCCACAGAGAGAAAAAAAAAAAAAAAAAAAAAAAAAGGCCACACAGACCTGTAAGTGCCACTCAGCTCATCTTGTGACAAGTGTTTCGCAACGTTACTTCAAGAGCAGAATTGCCAACTAAGAGAAATGCAACAACCAGGTTCTACACAGACCTGCTGACTCCTCTTTACCTTTGCTCTTACTTGTGTTGACTGAGTGCAAGATGAGAAAATAGATGACTGCCCGAGAACAGGTACCCAGGATCTTTGCAGGCTGATAACGCCCTCCAAACCAACGTTATGAATCCAGTTCTCCAGAAGCAAGAGATTGAGAAAACTAAGGTTTTTTTTCTTCCAAATTAATTCCAAAGAGAATATTTGCAGCTATATAGCACAAATAATTACTAAGACCGATAGCTAAAAACAAATCTGTTTCATTACACGCTCTAGAGTATCAGGATGAGTTATGATTTGTGTTAGCATCACAACATTACATTTTAGTCAAATATGCAGTCCAAATAAGAGCTGAAACTTTTTTTTTTAAAAAACATTTTATTTTTATGACACTGGAATATACCACCAAAGCATGATCCAAACATGAGAATTACTCACGTATGGCAATCTGAGAGAAACCGCGCACCAGAGCTGCACTGGTGGGATGGCAGTCACCTCGTAACTGCAGTAAGAGTCCTTGTACCACAAAACACGCAGGACCAAGCAGCTCACCCACACCGCTTGCTCACTCATTCCTTCAGGTGAAAGCAGTGCCGCAGCTCTGAGGAACAGCACACACGAGCCCAGCCAGTTATCTTGGTGCTGCTTTAGGAAGTAACATGAACAGGTCTCCTCCAGCACTGTCGGTTTCCACTTCAAAACTAAAACACTGACAACCTATGCTTTCATTAACTGCTGTCTTCTTGTTCCTGGAGCATTTAACACATTAAAAAGCCAGAGCAAAGTGCAAACTCATGACGATAACCCCTACGCACATAACTGTAAAGTACCTGAGCCACAGAAAGGCCTACATACACACAAGAAGAAAACCTCCCTGACCAGGTTCACCAAGTATTTGCAAAGGCAGATCAAAGAAAACAAGATAGCGCACACTGGAGAAAAAAAAAAAGAAAAAAAAAAGTTGTTTGAAACAGAGTTCACGTTTCAAAGGATATAGAGCTGGAATAAATGCAAAAAACCTGCTTTTTGGTAAGTGCCTAGATAGAGTATTTCAGAGAGCATCTATAAAGTCTTTTTATCCAATACTTCCATCCCCACCAATAACATTCAGAGATGAGTGCAAATAGATTTCAAAAAGAAAATAGATCTTTTAAAAACACTGACAGAACTGAGACGCTATTTTGAGTGTGACAAAGCACGCTGGTGTGTGGCACCAACAGCATTTATTTTCCAAGGAAGTCTGCATAGAAGAAACAGTGAGTTGGTAAATTAGGCACAATAGCACGTTCAACTGAAGCACCAGAAGCGACTGAGCAACGTGCAGCACTACCTTTGTTTCCACTACTTCCCCCATGCATAAGTGCAATTCCACAGCTAAACACAGGACCGGTACGTGAACAGCCATCGCTGGGCTCATGCAGATTCTGCAGTCATGGGAAAAAGATGGTTGAGGAAACTCAGTGCCTGAAGAGGAAGCAACTCATCGCGTGCATTCTTTTACAAGCCACAAAAGCAAGCCATGCAGCAGTACTGCAAGAAAAACTGGATTCAAATACAAAGCAAGTTTAACCAGCTGTTGATTAAAGATAAGTCTTGAAGCCACAGCAAGACATACAGAGAGGAGGGATGCCCATGGCGTCATTTACAGTTGCTCAGAAGCTGGCAAAAAGCCACGTATGTCAGTGTCCTGTGCACACACTGTGTGGCTGAGCCTCCCTAGTGGGATACAGCCCTGCCACAGGGCTGGGCCATAAGTTTTTCCCAAATCTAGAAGGTACCTGAACACTGTATGTGGCAAGGGTCTGTCGGGATCCACCTGCTGCAAGCTGCCTGTCCGGCTTCCAGCTGCCTCCCACAGCCTGAGCGTCCCACGCCTAAAGCTGTTGTGGCTACACGGGAACTTTGAAGGAGCAGGTAGCAATAATTTCATGCTAAGGCAACGATCTGAGAAATTTTAAGAAAAACTAGATCAACTGTATTTCTACCAGCCTTTGAGTACGGTGGCATAAATTGTGCTTAAAAGGAGAAATGAATTACGTTGAATATGTTGAATTAGGAAAGCTGGACTCATGCAGAATAGGACTGGAAACTGTTTTACCTTCCAGCCCAAGTACAGACTTCGACAAGGTCAAACGCTGTGCCCCTGACCACCAGCCATTACAGGGGAAGGTACCTCAGCCTAGGGTATCAGCAGGGTAGAATTATTACTGAACAGCACACAGCAATTCAGTTAGCTAATTCTCACTCTCATCTCTTTTGTTACAGACAAACTGATAATGAAGCAGTGTACACCTGTTTCACTGGAGTATACTCACATTCCTATACACCCATTTCTTAAAACAAGGGGTACAACTTAGGTTGCTTATGTTTTAAGTAGGCCATGAGTTATTCTTCAAGAAAATGACAAAAACACAACTAAATCTGTGAAAATAATCTATATTGAAAAAAATAGCACTTCCAGGACTGAGGGAATCTATTACTGCAGGCAAATCAGTCTACAGGCACTGGCATAATCCCAAATGTAACCTGGCGGGAGAGCTATAACAAGTACTTAATCAGATGCTCCATTATAAGAAATAGATAGCCACTATAAATCTTAACCACGATGACTCAGAACAGCAAGGTTAAAGCAGCAGCAATTTCAACTATATATAAAAGAATTAGTACCCTCATCACTACTCATCTTTTCACTCATTTTAAATGTCAGATGAGCCAAACGTAATATAATCTTATATTAATGCGAGTGTCTTAGTGTATAATTTCATTTTGTTTCCCAGCCATCTTTCACACTGACATTTTTCCTTCCAGATTTTTCTTAGATTGTTCTTTTCAATAGTTCAACAGAAGAAAAATGGATAATGGTAAAACTTGACCATCACGTGTTAAAAATGAGCTATGTTGCAGTTTATAGTTAAGGTCTATTGCATGGTAACTGGAGACAGTTTGGGGAATTATTTATTATCCAGATCACCAGATTTATCTGACCTAGAGCACAAGCAACTAACCAGATGTTTAATCCTCCAGCTGCCAAGTTCTCCATCATGCTGTGAAGGCAGGCCCATCAAGTAACATCAACACTGTGCAAATATGCAAGATGAACAAGTCAGTATTTACGAAGAATTTGTAAAAGCTAGCATTAAAGGGGAACCATTTTAGTAATGAAAGCTGGAAGCAGTTTAACTTGATCAGAGCTGCACTTTTAAGTTCCTCTAGAGTTTTCTAAGAATTAGCCTTTAAGTAGAAAAAGAAGCTGTCATCAAAGTTTCTATTCTGGTATACCATCCTGTGTCACTGGTACACTGTATCCACTTTGACAGCAAACTACATATGGAACTTCTACAAATGCTGGTTATTGCCTTTTACAGCACTGATATGATTCAACTAACTGGGGGGAGGGAAATATCACTAGACATCAGGCAACATGCTTCCCTATCCATTCTGCTCACCCTCTTCATCACGCACAGATTAGATATTAACTGGCAAAACCAGATGGCATCATAGCACTTTCCAGGATATTTGGCAAGCAACCTTCAGGAAAGAAGGGGCTTGATGCTTCTAGAAATAATGTTCTAACAATTTTTTACCACTAGGTCTCATGAGGATCACTTCTTCGTATCAGTACTTACTACTTACATACTAATGAGAAACTGCCTTTCCCTCAGAAACGTGTTTTATACTTGGAGGAACAAAAAGGAAATAAAGAGTCGAACTACCAAAAAAATTAGAGGGAAACAAAAAAGACAAAAGGAAAAACCCGAAGAGCTAACAGTACACCAGGGAAAATAATCACAGCACCAATTACTGTGATGCAGCTTAAATAATATGCCATGACACAGCCAAACGGAACAAATGGAATAAGATGCAAACATTTGTTCCAATTTATCTTCTATTTATTTGAAACAGTGATGGGGCCTGATGACTCAATAAATCATTATTAACACTTTTTCCAGCGAAGCTCAACTAACCTACTATCAGCTGGACCGAGGGAACCTCACAGCGCTGCACCGAAGCAATCGAGCAGCCAGATTTGTACAATAAAGAACAGTGTGTGAGTGCCAGGTTAACAGTTGGAAGTTGCTTTAGACAGCTGCAAATCTAGCTTTCGTTTTGGCATTCTTTGTGCTTTCAAAGAAAAAAAATGTTGCTGCATGCAACACAAATCACAAGCTCACATTTTTTTCTTATTTGCGTTTTCCATATTTGAAGTTCTACTTGACTGCAGTAATTTCATAATCCACTCCGTAGCTCCAAGCAAAACATTAGCAAGCAAAGTTGTTTTGCTCAGTTTGTGTGACTCCTGCTACCTGCAGGACTGTGTAATTCAGAAAAATGCCAAAGATGGTTCCTTATCCCCTCTTTGCTTGAGCTGTAAACTTTTTGTTTTGAGCTGGAAAAGAAAAGAAGCCACAGCCAAACAAATTATAAAGTGGAGGAAAAAGGAATATAGTCAGTTGAGAAAATGGCTAGCCTGGAAGCAACCACAACTATTTCTGGCTATATTCATTTATCCTTTTTCTTGCAACAATGCACAAAGGCTTTTCCTCTGTTAGTGGGAAATTAAAATAAAGGAAATCTTGAACCTAGAAACCAACACACATACCATGCAAAGACCTTCTAAAAGGAGAGGAGAAAGACTCTTTTCTCCAAATTGCATCATATACTTATCTTCCCAAGATCTCTTTGACATTCGTTTATAACATGAATAATTACCACTTGAATTGCTTTAAAGCAGCTCTCTTTTATTTATTTGCAAGTATAGTGGAAAACAAAAATATACATCAGAAAGTGTTCATGTGCATGACACATGAAGGTAATAAGGGAACAGAAAGTAATTCTTTGTGCTTTTTCTTAAACTTAAAAGCCAACATTTACACACATCTTATATTTCTTCTGCAAAAAAACGAAGTCTCAGGGTACGACAAAACTCCTGGGACAGGAAATTATTTTGGTCATGACGTCTGCAGCTTCAGCTGTCAAATACATGAATATTTCTGCACTTACACTTCCGTTGTTTTCTCTTCCTAGACTGCTTTCCTTGCCATTAAAGAAAGCAACAGCGGCAGCACCTAAAATACTGCACCTATGTGTTACTTAATCTAACATTATAATCTTTTAAAAAAGAGGAGGGGGGAACCACTGGAGGTCACTGATAAAATAAAGAAATATTTCAGTGTTGCTGTGCCTGAGCTTCCTCAGCACTGGTAAGGACTGAGGATATAGGCACTGAGACTCTCAGATGCTCAAAAGCAGCCTGCCTGTTGGATGCACAGACACTGCCAAATACCGCGATCTCTCATTTTCACATGAGAAACACTCTTAGACTACAGTTAAATATATAAATAGCCATTTGGCATAGAAAAACTATAACCTCTTATTTCAGCACAGAGTAGTCCAAGTACCTACAAAGCTTTTCTAGGCGTTCATTACGCAGTGCCCCTTTCCCTAAAACAATCCAGCCGACTCAACACAAACACGTTCACTGCTGACAGTCCATGATTCGGCCATGTGACTGTCCTGCACATATTTCAGGTATTAGCCGTGTCAAACTAATTACCAGAGACTACTTGACAGGGTCTTTCACATTATCCAAAAACCGTGGAGGACACGGTGTGTAACAAATCTTGCCCAGCTCAGTTGAGAGTTGTAGTTTTGCTGACAGCTTTCCCTCCATAAATCACATACTCACTGGCTAGCAAGCCACTAAGAGAACTGTCAGGAATCCAGCGTACGATGTGGTTGTAAACACAACAGGCTGTATTTTTCGCACATGTATGAGAGCCTCTTTGTCAATGACAACAGCTACAGCATCAGAAATGACACCATTTCCGCTTGTACTAATAGTGAAGGTTTCCACCTTAGCTTGACAAAGAGTGCTTCAGGCTGTGCTGCCTCTGACTTCAAATCTTGCAACTCAGTTAATAACCCTCCTTAGCAAAGGGCTGCGTATCAAGGGTGTGTCGATCAAATTAGAAGTTCTTCTGATGAGTAAATTTTTCCTCCCCATATTTCTTGTCACTGATGAGCAGCACACAGATACGAGGATACAATACATAAGCACATATACAAGTACCAGTGGGAGCTTGTAGAAACACAACATCAACATTACTCATATTACCACACTTTTCAGGCCAAAATACCCATCCAAAGCATTCAGGCAGTGTTTCAAGCATCAGAGTCTAAATTAAGAGTACAAGAAAAATGATTCAAAGGGAAGCGCATTAGCATGCCTGACCAAGCAAGAGTCCTGTACAGCAAATACATGACATGCTGCAGCTTCATATAGGGAAGGCAGGAAAGCACAATGTCCACTTTTCCAGGAGACCTTCAAGTTAAAGTACTGCTGTAATTTATGTTTCAACTCCTTTGCTTCAGTGCACAGGAAGGAGAGATTATAAAACTAATTGTTTAAGTGGAAATGACAGCTACATCTGGAAGACGCAGAGCAGGCAGGCAAAGCAAACATTCTCCTAGGACACCGAACAAACAGCGAGAAGCACGGCTCTGGGATCGTCGGTGACGTACAGCCCTGCAGCCGTGGTTTAACAGCACAACCAATTTGGGAGGGCTGTGCTAATAACAGCTGACATACCAGTAGCACGGAAATACTAAAACTCAAATGTATACAGCATCAAAGTCATCTAAGCACTCCAACTGCCCTCACACCCAAAACGCTAACTATATGTCGCTAAATGACGGACCAAAGTCCTGGAAGGCAAGGGAAGAGGATGAAACAAGGCAGAGGAGGAGAAGGGAGATCCAGTGTCTGCCACCTTGAACTGAAACCTTCAACCATGGGCAGGTTCTGGCCCTTACAGAAGATGAAGGCTATCCAGTGGGGACAGGGGAGTTTGCACTGGCAGGGAGAAATGAATCAAACCCCACACATGGTGCTTCAAAGCACCTTTAGCTTTTTCTCTGGAAGTGCCAGCAGTGGTTTTCTACCTTCTCCTGACACAGTTTTTGTGCCCAGCACATGCTAGACTCAAAACACAAATGTTTCTAGGTAAATGTAGACCCTCAGTATATCTCACATGAGTTTCTTTACTCATCTTGATTTCTTTGGAGGCATATTTAAGCCTTTAAGCACAACTTGTCCTAACGATCATTAGTCATTAACTTATGCAAACTTCAGTGTTGCATGCTGATCTCTCTTGCTTCTACATCACAGCAACCTATACCAAACCGGGTAAAAACATACCAAAGGCCAGCCTGGGAACTTGGAACACAGTAAGGCTCTGAACAATGTTCAGAGTTGCACAGATTATACAGAACTGACAACAGAAAATAGATGTTGATTCCCTGATCGTTTACCAGACTGTAATTAGAGTTTGCTCCACGGAACTGAATTTCTCTCAGTGAAAGATACATAAAATCATTATTTAGTCCTTCGGTATTTAAAACTTTAAACAAAGTGCAATCACAACAAATTAGAAGTTATCCACATAACACTGGCTGTACGGACACAGAAAAGGAAAGAAAAAGCATTCAGGTGTTTTATTTCTTAGATAACTAGGGAATGTGGTTTTTTAGTTAGTATGTTCTCTACTAACCTTATCTATCTCATTTCAGAAGCCAAATTCCAAAGCAGGCATCTGCAAATGGGAATCTCTGCATAAACAGTTCCTGGTCTGAGGTCAGCTCAGAGCAGAACCATCTTCTCCTTATTAGTAATACAGATTTTAAAAATTCTTTATAAGGAGAAGTTGATATTACTAATACCAATTTACTTAAGAACTGAAAGCAACGTGCCTGTTGGGAGCTTACAACGCAGCTGGCTTGCTGACTGTTGGCCATGAAATCCCCCAAGCCCCTTCTGACTCTCATTTTGTCATCATCTTTCCCATTGGCACAAGCATAAACCGTATGGGCTTTGCATACAATTCATCATCTTCACTCTTGGTTTACTAAGATTCAGTCTACTCAAATTTAAGACACTTGTCCATAATTAAGCCACATAAAATGACAGGGACTAAGACTTAGATTTCAGTTCAATGGGACCCACATGTTTCATGTTAAAACAAGACAAATTAGGATTTACTCACAGGGTTTCCAGATAATTTTTGTTATTAGTTACCAGTGTCAAGACACAGAAAGAGACAAATCCAAAAATTCAGTCAATTACTTTTAGGCCTGGGTAGCAGCCAGCAGAAGTACTCGCTGGCTTCAGAGAAGGTTTGCCAAATGTTGAGAGACGTTAGCATCGGCAGGGAATATTTCCTTTCTTGGCTTCTATCTGCCAGAGGTTGCAGTCACCAAATTAGGATTAAGGACGGCTCCAGAAGGAACAACACAGGGCTAAATTTAGGACTCATCTCAGTATTAACTACGTGCTAGGACAGAGCCTGAGTTGGTGGGATTACTGAGGTAGGAAAAAGAGAAAAGAGCCAAAACCGGCACTGGACTTAGAAGGGTGCAGCTGGCTATGCCTGCCTGCCTCTGTCACAGAGGAACAGGAGGCAGGTCTAACCCAGGGGAGCGCAGCCAGCATGTGTGCAGGGCAGGACACCAAAAGCTTTGGACAGAAAGGACTGCCAGACACAAGGAGAGATTTGGATAAGCCAAAATCAATGTACTAAGGCTCCTACAGAGTCTGTAAATTAACACCTGTCTGGAGTTAGTTCTGGAATCGACTGGTGGGTTTGGGGATAGATTTCAAGCCAGCACAAGCACACACGTTGCTGACTGACTGAGCCACCAAGGGAAGCACAATCCCAGGTTTGCTATTGCAATTTCTTGCTATTCCAGCAAGCACAAAGAATCAGGCAGATGCGATCGTTACCTTGAAGAACATTTAACACGATGGCATACAAAAACCCAAGATGTACAATTCAACATGCCTTCTCACATCTACAAGTGCAAAACAGTTCTGATCACCACTTCACAAACTGAATGGTGCTCTGAACTTGCCACACGATTCACAATACAACCACAGTGCCTGCAATCTGCCTTACCAAGCACTGCTTAGAAGGGTAAACGTCAGGGCCTCCTAATTGCTAACTCCAATAAAGACTCGGTGTGCAGCCTTATCTAATCAGTTGGTCTCTCACCTCACTCGTCTGTAAACAGACTGAGCAGCCCAACCTACTTGGCAGGATGCTGAAAGACCAGCATCTGAAATGCTTTATGCACTTCAAAGTGCTACAGAGGTGAAGAGTTTTGTTTGTTTATTGAGAACTCCTCTCCCACTCATTTTAAATTGCACATGCTTTACATGACAGAAGAAACAATGCCACCAATAGAACAGCGGAAATCATTACCAAGAGCTTCAGATGGGTTGGGACTGGGCTGATCTTAAGCAAGCAAGCTTACCTTCAGTGCTCCTGCTGCCATTTCCTGCACACAGCTGTCTGCTGTTTTTTTTCTAGCAGCTTCCCTAAGAACATTCTTGCTGTCAGGAACCCCCGATCAGACCAAGCTGGTCAATGCATGATTACAGGACAAGTCAGGAATTCATATAGAAGGGAAAAACCTTAATCACTAACAGTATGTGCATACATAAGAGCAACAACTCTCAATTCTCCCCATCATATTAACTATCCACTTGCAATAACTTTATATCCTCCTGGAATCTAAAAGATCAAAAACACTAAAACACAGACAAATGACATTATAAGTTAAGGAAAGAAGCAAAAAAAAAAAAAAAAAAAAAAAACGAACTCTTTATTGACAACAAGGAATTTTCAACTTCCTATACTGCAAGTACCAGGAAAGCATCCCTGTGGGCTTTGATGGAGAAAGGAACAGTAGTCCAGAAAGCATCAAAAGACAATTTGTGAAGTGACTGACAGAACACAAAACCAACAGGTTTAAGCAAAGAACATGGAAGGGAAACAAAATAATGAAATTCACTTAATAGCAGTCAATAAATGAGAGCTACCACGTGACATGGCAACATTCTCCAAAACAGCACGGATTTTGTTTCTCTGGAAAAGGTTACACAATCCTTCAACTTAAAAAGGATGAAGAAAACTGCACTAGAGAGCATTATAGTGGGTCCCTCTCTGGAGGGGAAGCAACTGTGACTAAGCAAGTAACTTCAGAAAGACAAGCGAGAAAAGCCACCACACTCCTCCCAAGTACAGGACCGATGGGCAGCCCTCTGACATTACAACTTATTGACATCAGTGTATTCCATCTGGTATTGTTCAGAGCTCCAAAAGCTCTGTTTTTCCCTGCTAATTATCCCCCTGTGGGTAATAACTCAACTGACAGTGGCAACCCTGGATGTTTTGTGAGGGAGGGATGCAACTAGGAGAGAAGGCAGTTTACTCTGGGAAAAGAAGAAGAAAAGCCTAGGAACAACATTCCTACAGGTTTCATCATTAACTTGCTAGCTGGCATCTCTCTGACCTGTGTAGCATTAGCAGACCACATTCATTCTGTTCCTGCTCTCTATGAGAGAGTAAATTACAGAGTAGGAAAGAGCAGTGGCAGATGCATGGAAGCAAAAGAAAAAATATTAAAAAAAAACAAACAAACCCACAAGCACCTCTTCCAAAGCTTAGCAAGGGCTTCAGAGAAACTGGTTCAGCCTTTATTCTGTTCTAGCAGCTCTAACACAAACTCTTAGGAACCCTGAGCATGGCTCCATGCTAACCTGTGTGAAAAAACACGCTGTTGAACCTATCCTTCTCTTCCCTATTATCTGAACATTCACATATATTTGCTCTACAAATTTTCACCAGAAAAGCCAGGTAGATGTGAAACAAGGTGCGAGAGGCAGCAAACTGACAAGCAATGACAAGGTCTAAGAAATGACCCAACTAAGACCACACAGAAGGAAGAGAGAAAAAGGGAGAATCACAAGCTGCAGAGCAGCTACAAGGTATTTTCCAAGTAACATTGCTTCCCGGCTTCCCTCAGTGACTCTGCTCGTCACTCGGGGAATGCCACCCCGAGCCACCCATCCAGGCACCCAGACTGAAACTCGGCAGCTGCTCACATCTCTCTCAGCTCCTACACTAATAATAGCGTCCAGGAAGCAATGTTCCAACATGGCCATTCAGTAATGTTCTCATGAAATGTGAGATCAGCTCCTGACCACTATTAAAATACTGCAATTTTCCATATTTGAAAGAAAAACAGCAGGAGAGGGCAGCAAAAAAAAAAAAAAAAAAAAAAAAAAAAAAAGCTGCTGCTGCTGAAGAATGGCATCCCTACTCAAGACAAGTGTAAATATAGCTCTCCTCAAAAAGATTTACTTCCAAATCTGAGACATCAAAAGCATCTGATCCCTTTTGTGAGCCTTCGACTTCCTAAACACAAGAAAGTTATAGCTGTTACAACGGAACAGAACCAAAAAAGCATATAAAGAAAGCTTTATTTATATAAGGACAGAAATTGAAACAAATGTTAACAGTAATGTTTGGGTTATGTTTGGTGCTTTTGGAGCATCAGAGGGCTTTTATTTGTTTCACTATGTGTCAGGAGGGGCTTCGTTTGTTACATGTTTCTTACAAATCTGTCAATTTTCTCTGTAACAGACAGGAGTTGGGGGGAAAGAAGCAGCTAAGGGATCAGTTACTAGTGCAGTCCTGTTACTTGCTCCACTCGAAACAAAACTGCTACTTTTCTTAAACGACCTCTAGTTTCTGATTTTGTTTTAAAATGCATTGGTAGCAATAATGCCAACATAATTTTCAAGAAGGTATCAGAGCCATCTTCCTGGTAAACACTTCAATGTAAAGAAGTACAAAAGAAAAAAAAAAAAAAAAAAAGTATAAGAAAGATATTTTCTCAAGGAAGCAAGTTTTCCAGCAACACTTCAAATCTGAACAGGATTTCATTTTGTCCAGTGAGCACAGTAACAAGACTGCCATTCCAAATTCTTCTTCACAAATGAATACTTCCTATGAAAACATGACTGCCCATATGCTATAAACCTTAGAGATGTCAAACCACTGACTTAAATTCCCACTTCAATGATCTGCACTACAAGGGCAGAACAGCTGCCTTCTGAGTTAATACTGCCATGCCCTCCATACTGAGATGTCTAAAACATTACTGTAGGAGAATGCTGCACGCTCTCCTATCAGATACTATTTTAAGCTAATTTACCTTGTAGAGGATGTAAAAAAGTTTGTAACTACCACTCAATGCAAATGACTACAGAAAAAAAGCAGCGGGTGCAGTCTTACATAAAATGCAAAAGGGACTGATACGCAACACTGCCCTATAGCATTTCAAAATTTGTGAAGTATTTTACAGATAAATGTGCTCAAATCTGAGGCAATAGCTTAAAGAGCAATGGACATAAAGAAAAAAAGATGGAGAGTTTGCCTAGATTGCTCCCAAAGTCTAGCTACAGATTGCTCTTTTGTCCATACCAAAAAAATATCCAAGTATATGAAAAGCCTCAACAGTGCTGGGTGATAAAAGAAGCAGCATGGTGTGAAGGGATGGAAACATGCTACTATTTCATTCATTCAACTCACTTGTTTCCTGCCTACTACCTGGTCAGCGCTACGAAAAGAAAAAACATTCAGCAGAGATAAAGAAAGAGCCCTATATACAATACAGATCCTGTTACAACAAACAATATTTTGGTGTAACTAAAGAGAAATTCCTAGCAAAGACACATTCCAATTACGGACATGAAAGCAGTTAATGGAGGCAGGAAGAGAAATAAAATTGAGATAAATGAACACAAAGAAGCGTTTCTGTTGAGTCTCAAAGCTACATTTTCAAACTAACAGTTTCATCTAGAAGAGTGCTTTAGAGGAGTTCTGCTTCTTAAATACACTTGCTAAAATTTATTGTCCACTAGGTTAACTGTCATGATTACTAGACCAGATACGGACACAACTTCTCAGGGATCTTCCGAGCTGCTAGCCACTAGATCTCATCCCTCTGCGAGGGCATTTCCAGTAGTGAAGAATACGCTCAGAGCAGGATACAATCCCCGAGCACTGCCCAGAAATACAGCTGCCAGCCCTCAAGCACTTGGGCTTTGCAATGGATGGATGAGCCTTTCCAAGCCAGACAAAGCATTTCAGCTCATCTGAAATCATGGTATCCTGGCATATCTAGGTTCACGTCTCCTTCAGCTTTACCTGAAGCAAAGGAAAGTTCACCTGAAGAGAGGACAACATTCCCACACATGAGATGCAAAGATGTCACCCAGGCATTTCCTTAGTTCATTTCAGCAACTACATTAAAACTTGAGCTGAATTTCTCGAGCTTTGTCCCATACCTCTATAAAACATAGCTAACAACTTATGCAAGAGGAAGGAAACAGATGCCCAAAAGAAATTTTCATGCTGCCCCTTACGGAGCACTGCCTTCCCCCTCAGGTGCAGCCCTGCAGAATCTCACGGGAAGAACACGAAAGGTGTTGGCAGACACACAGAAATGTTTTGTAACTAGTTGCGGCCACGGGACAGGAGAGTGTTTGCAGGTTCTTTTTAGCACCAGATTCTTTTACTTCCATTATTAGAAGTAAAAGAAGTTACAAAGGATGCAATATATCTAGGTAATTTTATGTCTTTTGCCAAAAGCGATGGATTTGCTGGAACACTACAACAGCCAGTCAAGAGGCACAACAGAAATTTAAAACTGCTAAAAGTATAAAAGTAGGATTAAAAAAAGAAGTGAGGCACAGTAACAGTACAGGAATATTGCCACACAACAAGAACGTTTAAAAGCAGACTGGAAAATAGCTTTGTAGACAAAAAATGAGTTGAACTGACAAAGCTTTAGAAAAACAGTTATTCAGCTTGTCAATTAGAGCAGGCCTTTTCTACAGAGACAGCACACTACCTGATACTTTAACAGGAAAACAGCGTTGACAATGCAAATTATACAGTTTTGTTCTCAAAGCACCAGTGTGTTTCAAAGGCTGAAACTACAGTGTTTGGTTTGTTAATCCACATAAGCTACAAACTCAGTCACATGACAGATTTCTAAGAACGCTGACTTACTGCCAAAATTAAATTTCAAAAAGTTTTACTTCGAGTCCTCAGTGACCCAGCAACCTGCTCCTTTCACCTGTTCTGCAAGCTGGTGCTTTAAAAAAAAAAAATCTAAGCAATTATTTTCTTTTAAATCTATTACCAATTTCCTTATCAACTCTGAAAATATTAATAACACTTGAATATAGGCATGTTGGAACAAAAAAAAAAAAAAGTATATTTTTTTAAAGCATGCAACTTTTTCTAAGGACTGGCAAAAGTCACAGGTTACAACAAACAAAAGTAAGGTGTGCTCCCTCTGCTTGGGAAGAGAATCCACCTTTTGAGATTTGATATATTACAGTCCAGTATTTTCTTGGTGATGGTGGTGTTTTGTTTTGGTTTTTAAGTTGAAACATTACAAGCTTCAATCTCTTCATACATTTACCAGTTCTAAGCCCTCAGTTCATCAGGTTAATGGGGACAGGTGCAAATTTCAATGCTAAAAAAAAGCACTTACCAGCAACAGACTTACTGAGGATGTACTCCTGGACACTGCACATTCTACAGCTTCCTCCAAGGCTCAGCTCTAACACACCGTCTTGCTCAGTTTTGTCCTGGTTACTCAATTTTCCTTGCCAAATTAAACAAGACATTTTGTTCCTCCTCAAGGACACAGAGTCCCAAGCAGCAAGTGGATATACAAAAGCTACAAAGAATTAAGGTAAACTAATAGCCAGATCTGCTGGGAGGGTCAAATTCTTCTCTCTCGACCTACCTGATAACTCCCACCTGCCCCTCCTCTAAGCGAAAGAGGCAAAAACAAGCAGCAACACGACATTTATTCAAAGGTGTGGACAGTAGTAAAACCAACACCAGTTTAATAAGACTATGATTTTCTGTCACTGCAGATTACTCTTCCCTACTCCTGCCTCTTTCCCACAGAGGACATCCCCAGATTCAGGAACTTCTTAATCTGCCTTGGCCTGTTACTGCCACGTTGCTTCTAAGCACCTGCGTTATCTTCTCTCAATTTTTATCTTGAAAGATGAGCAAACATATGGGAGGGAAAAGAACAGCCAGGGGAGGAAACGAAAACAGAACAGAGGGAGTAGAAGACATCCGCACAAAAAGCATCAGCCCACAGATGCACGCAGGAATGGTAAAACAACTACATAACATTCAGCTTGCCTGCCAGAAATTGCCCAAAACACCTGTACAAAAAATAAATAAATAAATAATAATTTGAGAATAGCATAAACCTAACCACAGCTCTCCCATAAGGTATCCATCCCAGATCCAACGTCCCCTTTCCCAGTGAGGTGCTTGTGTGTGCACTCTGGATACCAGGTGCACATCTGCAGCCCAGGCACACAGCGTGGGGTGTTTAAACTGCAGCCCCTGCCTCTTCCACCACAGTCCTGTCCCAGAGCACAGCCTTCAAGAGAGCAGCTGGGATGCAGCTCCTGTGCCTACCATGGTTGTTTTTGCCAAAGAAGATGGATTTAGCTCAGCAATAAGATAGATTTTGGGCACCTACTAAAACTGACAGATGTTGAAGTCTCTGAACAGTCATTGCTTCAACTATTCTGCTAATAATGTGCCCAAGCCCATCTGATCATATATTTTTACAATCACCAGGTACTCCAGAAAGGCATTCAACTGCTCAAAATATCTTAATTCTCCACATCTAAAGCATAAAGACTTTTAAAAGACAAATCAGAACACCAGTGTGTCACAGCATCTCTATAACAACAACAGCAAGTTTCATCTGGAAGCTCAGAGAAGTGGCATTAGAGTGTCTTTAAACCTCAGACCCAAAGGGGAATCCCAGCAAACATCAACAAGTCATAAACACTCCCCTGAGAAGCCACAACCCTCCACATCAAAACATTAAGGGTATTGCCAAGGTCCACATGCTGTTGACTACCTCCCTTGGACAGCCAAGCCTCTATTTTTTAAGCTAGCAAGTAAAATGCAGCAGTAGTGATCGAAGCTGGTGGTGTAAAACAAAGCACCAAGGTCGCAGCGAACTCCATATATAAATATGCAATGTTAAAAAACAGCTGGGGAGGTAGGAGGAGAGAAGTACTGGGATGCAGCTCTCCCATGCCGTTGCAAAACACATTTCCAAGTGCTCCTCTTGGAAGCCAGGGTGCAGCACCTGGCCTGCACACTCCTCCCACTGCTGCAGGTGGCACAAATAGAGCACTCTGCAGCAGGCCAGCTCCCCTCCCTGCCTCCTTGTAAGAAATCAGTACATATCCCAAATCAGAAAAAAGGTCTGCCTCACTACGGACTACAAAGTTGATTTTAGACTCACTTGAGAACTATTTTCAGCACCGTTAACTTCTGCTTATCAAAATTTACAGCATATTTGTATTACGGAGCTGACAAATATATGATCATTTCAGGAATACGATCATTTTCAGTACACCTGCAGCCTTAGCAAGTGCACAGCCTTAGCAGCCGATCTATTTCTTTCTTTAATTGCAAGCAGGTGTTGTCACTTTAGACTGTAGAGCAAATTCCAGCCTATTCCAGATGATGGATTCAAATTCCATACGATTTAATACATTTCCAAGAGGCTTGTCATTAAAAATGAAAAAAAAATAAAGCAGGGAAAGAATTGGAACATGAACTATGAGATGACTTTTCTAAAGATTACAAACTGCTCTATTTGGTTTTGTTTGTTTGTTTTTGTCCTGAAAAGACACTAAACACCAGTCTCCTTCAATAACTACCTACACAGTTTATCTAAACTAAAAACTACCATTTCCACAAATTTTTCAGGAGACAGAATCGCTCCAGTCAAGAACCTGTTGCATCTCTTATCACTGATAAAACTCATGTAAATTCATGTATTTTTATGAAATCACACGTTCTAGTTCACCAGCACAATGCTCGACTTTGAATACAGGAAAAAAACGGTGGAACATCTGCAGGACAAAGAAGGTAATGGAGCTAGTTAGTAATCCAAGCTGAAAAGACATGATTCAAGATGACAAACTGGCATCCTCCACAGAATGAGCTTGACACTTTTTATAGCTACTGACACAGTAATGAATGCTTTACTTTGGGTGGAGCTAAATGTAACGTTCTACGGAGTATCTTCTTAAAAGAAAGTACTTCCCTGATCCTAACACAGAAACAGCTTTATCTACAAGCAGGGAAAAAAGGCAGTGTCTTAGCTAATTAGGCCTAACACTGGCAATCACCTCGGAGGGAAGGGAAAAACAACATTCTGCTATTATACATGTAAGCAGTTCTTTCTGAAGGGAAAGCTGCATCAGATGGGCCCCAAAGCATCCATTTGCCTTAGTCTTCCAATGATGACACTATCGAGCTGAATTCCAGTAGGAAGGTCTTTGTTTGAATAGTATATTAAAAATATATATATATATACTGCTCGGTAGCCTAACACTACCCTAGCAGAAATTTTTATCTCACTTTGCCCTAACAGAGTGTTTTTCAAACTTGTATCTCAGACTGTTCATATAAGAGCACTTATTTGCTTACTGTTATCACATCTACAACGTGCCTTAGAAATAAAGGTCATTTTTGCAATTGAAAACTGAAACAGCTCTCTAAAACATTAAGTGTGAAGATACACTAATACATAGCTCCCACTGAATTCAGGGGAAATGAGGCAAAGATGGAGGCCTAGCTAATACTGATGATTTAGGAAAGTTTGCACACAAACTCAGCTAAGGCTCCCCACTCTTCCCCCTTTTTGACTAGGAATGACATTAGGTTTTACTCTGTCTTCGGATTCTTTCTAAATCTTCAGTGAATGCCCATTTCTCCAACAGAAGTTATTAATGAGGCCCCTACTAACTGTTTTACTTTACTTCTTTGACATGCACTTAAGTGCCAAAAGAACAACATTATTGTTGCAGAAAATTCCTAAGACTTCCAGAGCTGGCACAAATTATACAGTCAGCTAAGTGGGTTCATAAATGCGGATTATGCTAAGGAAAGCTTTAAAAAACAGACATTTAGTACTTAGGAAAAAAAAGCACTGTGGTTCAGGTGATCTGAACAGCTTCTACACTCTGTTATTACACAGATTATAACAGCCACTACCGTTTTCTAATGACATCCATCTCTGGTCAGACCAAAAACCCACCTAGTGCAGCATCTGAGAGGTCAACCAACACCATACACTAAGAGAAGGTGCCCAGAAACAAAAACAGGTGTTTGGTCAACACCGACAACAAATTAGGTCCTGGATTTGGATTAGGAATTGCTCATCAGCCAACTCTGCTAGAAGAAATACTCAGCCTATTCCAGTAGGTCAAGGATGGGACTGGGAATGGCTTTATTCCCATTGTCAACATGATTTCCACTCTGCTTATCTTCTCGATGGTGAGCTTGTAAAAGACCGGTTAGTAATAACTAAGAATATCTCAGTGGAAACAGAATTTGCTGTTTTTTCTCATGAATGCAGAAATACTCCCTGGAGCATGCCAGCATTCTTCAGTGACAATTACCAGTAACTCTTCATATTCCAACAAAAAAAGACAAAAGAAATCTGGTTCTTGCTTTATATTCTGTCTGGAAAAGTGCAAGGAATAACATTTCTTTAAGCATAAAACAGTAACAGCAATAAAAATAGTCACTAGAAATCTGAGCACACAGTTTCCTGCAGAGACTAGCACTAGACTAGTGAGGATGTGTTTTCCTCCTCTGACACACCAAATACAATGGCTGAGACATCACAAAACTTAGCTCACAAAACCAAAACCTCAAGGTACGGTAGAAGCTATCCGGCTCTCAACCAAAACAGCTGCACAGCAACACTAACAAGAGACAGACCTGCCCCAGTGAAAAGCTGGCCATCCAGCTGATGGAGAGCAAGTTTCTCAGGGTACAAGCAGAGGAAAACAGCTGCTCTGGGTGCTAGCACAAGTGACAGGGGTATTTGAATACTGCAGTGCCCTTGTGGTAGCAGCTGTAGATGGTGCAGACTTGATGAAGGGCTGTATGACGCTTTTCAGCTAAGGATGAGAGCACTCATGTGGGGCACCCTTCCCTTCCAAATTTTGTCTGGACTTCCCCTTGGATGGACATAGCATAGTGACACCATCCCTCTGAAGTCTCCTGGGAACCCAACTTCTTCCCAGCTTCTCTCTTTCATCTTCAGCAGCCTGTTACAAAATCGCAGCAGCTGAACCCAAACAGAGTTCTCCTCTGATACAAGCCTAAATCCCAGAAGTGTGAGGCTATGCATGCACACACTGGAAACAGCTGTGGGCACACAGAAGCATCCTTCACAAAACCCCTTGTGCAGATTCTTCCTACTCCACCCTGAGGGTGGAATCCTGCCATATAAAAAGCGACAGCTCCTGATGCACATTTACAGGAAAAGTCTCAGCTTCAGAAAAAAACAATCTTCAAATCTTACATTCTTGTCAAGAGACCAAGACTTGGGCCACCGAAGGGGGAGGAATTAGGAAGCAAGTATGTAGTAGTTATCCAGTATATTCTGCACCTTCCAATAACTTGCATCTCAGATTTTAAGAGCTCTGAACTAAACCTCTCGAATTCCTATTTTATTTCAGAATAAGGATTCTTTGATCAGGCACCTCTAAATTTAATTTCTCTCAACAGAAGAATTACTAACTCCATCCAGAAGTTATTTTTAAACTATTTTGATCTTCACTTGTTTGCCTGAACTAGAATCCCCTGAGACATACTGCATTTTTATTTTGAAAGGCGTATGTGCATACCACTTGTACTTACTGATCAGTGGAAAAAAACTTCCTGTACTCCTTTTAAACATATTTAACTGCCATAAGAAAATAAAGAGATACCTATTGTTTATTCATTTTTCCAATATTTAGTTTGAAGTAGACAACTCAGTGATTCAAACCATGACACAGGAAACGAGACAGCTTTGAGTCAGTCTTGTTTATCTTTCTATCAGATTCTTGAAACAACTGAGACCTAAAACTGCAAAGATCCACTTGAAGCGTACCTCGTAACTGAGGGGTGGAAGCTCACCGAATTAAGAACACAAAAGATTTTCCTTTTCTTCTAAAAGCAGCACAGTCTGGTACTAACAAAATTTAATTCTTCTGAGTTTTAGGTGGAAAATACACTCCCGTACAACAGAGGATACAAACGGGATGGAGCATCAAAGCCACTTGCAATATTTTCTGTCAGACAGGAAGCATGATGCATTAAGTCGCATAAGTTATTCACACCTCAAGAATCCTCACAATATTTCTGGTAAGCTGCTGCTTTACAAGGGAAATAAGGAAAGCACTAGTCTGAAAACAGCTCAGATAAGGAAATGCAGGCGCTTCCTATACAGTCAGTTCATTTCTCACAAATTTAAGAATATTGGGCCTAGTACATTCTACATATCAGGAAGTTCACTATGCTCACATATCAATTATAACAGGTGAAACTTCTTGTAATTTACCCAGTTCTAGAAATAAATTCTTTAGCTATTAAAACAGCTTTAAAAAAAAAATAAAATCATCCTCAACTGTTGGCTAAAATGGAGCCATTTAAGCTCTTGAAATGCCCTGTTTAATTATCACATTCTCTTGATGGTGGCAAGCCAGTCTTCATGTAGAAAATGCAGTTTTGACAGAGATGAATAGCTGAGTCTAGACCACTTCTTGAGCCCAGTTTTCAGAACAAACATTAATCCCATTTGGTTTCCTGACGGTGAAAGAATCTGGTTCCTCAACTTATTTAGATGCCAGTGCTTTCTTCTGCAAGCACAAGGAGGACCAACATGCTAACCACCAGGGTTCTAACAAGTCGTAACTCCTCCTTGCATTTCCTCTGGTTCGGTTTGGCTTTTAACATCTGTTGAACAGTGGCACTGCTTCACCGGCAGCAGCAGAAGACGACCCAATTTCAAACCTGTCAAACAGGGCTCTCTAGAGGGGAGAGACAACTGTGGAAAACCGAAACACGTTAGGAGGCTTACCACACACAGCTACGTCCACCACTCACTGCACTCCACATCAACATTATCAGCAGAGGATTTTGCTGGGGTCAGGAGGCTCACAGAAATTAGGGCTTTCCCCACTTCCAGACTTTTGAATTGAGTTCTGTGTATATAACTGTGTGTGTGAAACAGAGTTTGGGACACTTGCCAGAAGGCTGTCTAAGGAGCTGAGGAATATAAGCAAAGTAGAATGATTTCCCTCTATTTTTCTTGCTCAAATTTCGAGACGCTTTGTACGTTGTATTTCATGTTAAGATGACTTCTACCGACACCACAAATCACAGATTACAGAACATCCTCAAGAAACACTTGATTTGCAAGAACTGAACATTAACTGGCCAACAAATAAGAGTTACAAACAAGTGAAATTTGATAAGATGTTTTCTACCTTTTTTACCTTTTTATTTATTTATTTATTTATTTTTTACCCAGGTATTTCAAACTGACACAAGTAGGAAAGAATGTTTATTTGCACCAAATGGGTTACCTCTGTTTTTAAGACTCTCATCCTATCCAGGCAGCTACACATCCCACACCAGTGGCCAAACCCCTCTCAACCTGCTTTAAATGAAGTACCTTGAAAGCTGTGGTTCTCTGCCTTCAGAAATTTCCCATGATATCAAAGATGCAGAATACTTTATAGAATGGTGTCAGAGTGCTGCATTAGTGATTCATTTGTATACTTGGTAGGATCAACTATCATAATAGATATTTAGGTGACTATACTACTAGATCTTAAGTTAAATTATGCTAACACAATACTACATCAAGAATGTCTATTAATGTGGGCACTCAAGACAAAAAAAAAAAAAAATTATCACCAAACCACGACATAGATACTACACACAGACACACAATATACGTTTCCAACAAGTACAAAAGTCAAAATTGCCATCAAATTTTGAAAGGCCAAATCCACAGCGCTGATAACTAGCGCTGTCACCGCAAAAGCGTAACTCCTGTGATTCCTGAACACGCTTAAAATTTTAACAAAGATGTGTTTCCAGGAGCTTCTCGGCAGGTGAGGAACACATGCACGTGTTACGTGTAGCTTTCTGTAGGCGATGCAGCGCTCCGCCGCTCAGCTCGGTAACACAGCGCTGGGACTGAACCGGGCTTCTCCTTCCCCCAGCCTTCCCCTCCCGGCTCAGCTCGGGCCATACACCGCCGAAGACCCCAGCCAGGCCCCAAATGGCTGTGAGGGGGCCGGCAGGTGGGCAGCAGAAGCCAGGCAGCCCCCTGCTCGCCGCCTGAAAGCCGAGGCAGCAGCAGCAGCGAGCCGCTGCTCAGGCGCTGCTCAGCCTCAGGGCGACAGCGGCGACACGGCGCGACCCCCAGCCCAGCCCAGCCCTTTCCTCCCCACTCACTTTTGGTGGCGGCGATCAGGTTTTTGCCATCCTTCAGCAACTCCTTGATAAACTTATTGGTCTTCTCCAGCTCGGCCTCGTGGGCTCGCACCCGCTCCCTGAACCAGGGGCTGTCCAGGTAGCAGTCGCTGAACTCCAGCGGCTGCAGCCCCATGGCTGCGGGGCCGGCCCGGCCTTGGCTCCCCTCACAACCCCGCTCCGGCGGCTGCGAGCCCCGCGGCCACAAAGAGCGGGCGGCTCCGGCGGCTCCCCCCGCGCAGGGCTGGGCGCGGGCAGCGACGAGGCGGCCTCCCCGCTGCCAGGGGCGGCGCTGAGGGAAGCGAGGGGAGAGGAGAGAAGGGGAGAGGAGAGGAGAGGAGAGAGGGAGGAGAGGGGGCGGCCCGCTCCCCGCCGGCCCAGCCCACAGGGCGGCCGCCTGCCACGACGCCCTCTCGGGCAGAGGGGGGCTGCTGTCAGGGAGTGCAACTCCTGCAGCGAGAGGCTGAGGCGATCACCTCACTTTCCCGAGTGCTGGACTGTTCCCTTGTCTGAAACGACCGCAGGTGGTGCCGAGAGAAGACCCTGCACACCCAGCCTTTCAAGCAAGCGTCCCCACTGCTACACCGCCTCGCCTGCTGCCACTATTTTCCAAACTTAGCTGAGAAGTCACTATGCCACGCAGAGCTGTGTTTAAAAGGAGAATTAAAATCAACCTTAAAAAATAACAAACACTTCTTATCTCTGTTTACATTATTGGAGCAGCATTTCAAGAGCAAATATAGTTTCCATGAATAGTTTATTTACTCTGTCCTGCGCTCGTCTTCAGGATGAAATTTAGATTAATATTTGTCACGCTTGTTTATGGTTACTGCAGTTCTCCTATTATTCCACTGAAATGTTGTAAAGTAATCAGGTTGCATACATTGCATGAAGTTACTTGAATTCAAGTTTTAAAAACTTGTTTATTTTTATTATTTATATTTACTAATATTTTATTTTTAACTTCACGTTTAAAGCAAGGAAGCAAATTCACTATTCCGGCAAAATTCTGCACTGTTGATCCAGTGTTGTTATGCAGACAACACTCTGGATCCCTAGCACCTACAGAAAATGATTAAATGTGTTTTTCTAAAGCCTGACCCACCAATTCAAAACACTTTCTGATCCTGAAATGACAGAATTGTGGTTAAAAAAGAGAAAGGGAGAAGACCTGAGGAGAAATAATAAACCATTAAATTAAATGGGAAAAAAAAAATGAAGTTTAATGAGCAATTAAAGGAGCTGCACTTTCTTTGCTAATTAAGGCTAAAAGTGTTTTTATATCAGCAGTCTTCTTTTCTGCCACTCTCTAATTAAGGTCATCAAATTTTACAGCCTTGTTGTAGCCTCATTTAAATACTAACACAGCATGACTACATGAAGTTCTGGCAACCTCCTGTCCTTATGCCATTATTCATCTATGCTGTGGCTATTTACCCTTGATAATCATTGCAAGTGTGGTTTCATGAAACACCCTCTTCAAGTTATTTTATACAATAGACATACACTATCAAGGCATTTGTTTTGTTCTTCCTTACCTTTCTTATGCTCTTGAATGATCACTTCAAAATGCTGATTTTCATGAAAGACACTGTTATTTTGTTCTCCTGTGGCTGGTTCTGTCTCTAATCTGTATGCTATGGAGAGATGAGTTAGCAATTAGTAATATTAACTTGCAGTTTTATTGATGTTTTGTTACAGAGCATTGATATCAGCTTCTACCATTTGAAACATGCAGCTGTGTTGAGTTGTTGAAAACACCAATGAAAACAGTGGCAGCAACTACATCATTCCAAGGTGTTGCAGTTTTGTCTCCTAAGCACTTTTACCTCAGGAGGAAAGCCCTATTCTGGGCTAGAGTTTACACGGTTTCATTCCAACTCCCACCTTGCATTATATTAGTAGCCTTACGCATATGCAAGGTACTACTATGCTGCATATTCCTCTCATACATCAGGTTTGCAAATAGAAATGGACTAATGTCTGACCACCCATGATGCAGACCAACATTATTTAATCTACTGTCAACTGAACTAGTCTGAATGTTATTACAGCAATCGCATACATGACTGCTAAGATGGGCATTCTCTTCAGGCATTCCTTTGTAACACAAACTCTACCCAACAAATTATCTTAGTATGCAGCTGTATGCAAACATTATATTCTGTGGCCTTTTTTTATTTTTCTCTGAGGTGTTCCATCAAGATGTACAAAGTGAGTATGAAATTAAAAAAAAAACCTCTCCAGCCCTTGAACTCAATTGACTCATACAAACTGCAAGGATTTGACATTGACAGTTTTTAGTAATCTTCTCCCACAAATGTAACAGTGTAAAATATCAATTTAAATTGTGTCAAATTAGCACACAGTAATACTTGATTTATGCTTTAAAATAAGCACTATAAAATATTTATGCTATGTATCTGGTACTTTCTCTGGTCTAAAAACAGAGCTGAAGAGGTTTAGAAAATGATGGAGCTACCAGGCTCCTGGCCCATCACAGTATTCAGGACAGTCCAACTCCTGTTACACCTCACTGTCCATAGGTGATAATCACCTGTACTATGCCCTCATGTTCCCACTATGTCCCACAGATGTTAATAGTTGTCTTTCTCCCCATGTTACCCTCCTGTAGCTGGAAAGCATAATTAAGCTAAATTTAGAGAAGCTTGTTCCCCATCTGTAACTAATTTAAAGTTCATTGCTTTATTTTCAAAATTGAAGGGCTACGTCTGTTTATACCAGTTGATTTAATAAGACACTATATCCTGACTTATAGCTCAGTTTAGATAAGAAATATTTGATACACTCTGATGATATTTGTATGTCCTCTTAGAATTCATTCAGCCCAACTGCTTTACCAGTTCTTTTGTGCTTTCTGGCAATGTTTTTCCTACATGGAAACTGCTTGTGGCATCATTCAACTAGTTGTCCTCTGCTGTCCTTTGGGTCACTTCACTCAAAATGTTTGCAGGCTTACCTCCTACTTACAGTAGTCTAGGATAGTAATCATTTGCCATGGATTTAACCATGATTTACCATGTTTTTAACTACCACTGTTTCTTTTAGACTAACTTTCCTCTCCATATGTACTACTTTCACCTTGCTCAAAATGCTGGTCAGGCATTTTTAAATTGTACTAATTTGTTTCTCAAAAGTGAAGGCATCTACAATATCCAGAACTGTAAAACGCTGGGAGAGCTGCATTTTCCCTTTAGAGAAGGGAAGCAATGATAAACAGCTTCGTGTTCCAATGTTTCATGATTAATAGAGTGCCATAGCCTGTTCTTGTCCCAGAAAGTGGTAAGACCAAATGAACGCTGCCTTTTGGAAAAAAAAATATCACTCCAGGGCCTTGCATGTGGTTGATCCGAGGAGGAGGCAGCCTGCCACATTACACAGTGGAAGTCAAGTGATGCCATAGGCATTGAAGACAGCAAGATAAGGCACTGAGGAGTGGGAGCAAAGGTCTGAATTTTGCTCCTCTGTTAATATAGAGCAGAGTCAAAGGCCTAAGACAACTTGGACTTGTTTATGACTTAAAAATAGGTGGTATGAATTTTTCTCCTCTAATGTCATTCTCCTGACTTATCAATAACATAATTAAAATTAAATATTACAAACACCATAACTGCAGTTCAATTATGGGTGGTGCCTGCACAGCACATGGTTCTTACACTGCATGCTATAAACATTTAAGGTAGTAGGCTCTTACATGTAGAGCAGGTCTGAGTAATGTTGAATAGCAAGGGACTGGATTTAACAGTGCTGTGGGCCACTTCTAGCCCTGTGTTCCTATGACTTGAATTTCCAGTTTTAAACATTGGATGTGGATGGCAAAATAACCTGGACAATATATATGCGCATATATATGCACATGCACGTTTTTATATGGCAGAGGGACAAGCAGAGTTATTTGTAGATTCATGCTTGGCACGCCCCGCCAATAAGTAGTCAAAATCCACATGAAGAAGCAGTGAGGAAATTTTAAGGAATGGTTTCTGATCAAAATGTTTTGAAGTTTCACCTAAAAAGGAATAAGCTAAATTTACATTAAAAAAGCAGACTTTGTTTTAGCTTTCTCAAGCCTTTTGCTTATTAATAGTTACAAATTTTTGCCTAGCCTCCTTGTCAGCTTACAAAGCGTTAGTTTTTCTGTAATGCCAGTTTCTAGTGCTCTGATTTTTTCTTGGATTCTTAAAGATGTTCTGTCTATCAGCTGTTCCTTGAGGTAAATAAAAGATAAAGCGAACGCCTAATGCCTAAACTTTAAATAGTAAGGAGAAGCCTGAAAAAAAAAAGGGGGGGGAGGAGTTTTTTTTTCCTCATAAATTAAACAGAAATAAAAATGAAGCAAAGGGATTTCTCAATCTTGTGAGGCAGAAGAGTTGCTCAATCCTGCGGCGTGTAACTGGCTTTTGCGGTCGGGGCGCAGCGCGCCTCACGCCTCCCTCCTTCCTCCAGCGGGCCTGAGGCGAGCGGGGCGTGGACCCGCCCGCCGCCATCTTAGGGGGCGGCCACCTGGGCGGGGCGCTGGCACGTCCCGGCACCGCCTGGCGCTGGGCCCTAAGATGGCGGCGGTCCGCGGCGTGCCTGGGGGCTGTGGGGGAGCGGCGGCTGGCGCCCAGCAGGTGATGGCCCCGGGAGCGCCCGGCCCGGCTGCAGGGTACGGGCTTCTCCCTTCCCCGCTGCCCCCTGCTCGCTTGGGTGGGGGTCTTGAGGCTTGCTTCGCCAGCCCGGTGCTGGTGAGGCCTGCCCGCCCTGTCCTTGCTGCCCTCCGGGCCCCCAGAGCCGTGTGGCAGGCGGGTTTGCGTGTTGCTGTGTAAGCTGGTGGTGGTTGCTTCTTAAGTGGCCTGGGCTTTTTAATTTTATTTCATTTTTTTTAATTAAACAAGCTGTTAGGGTGATGCTGTCTTCCTTGCGGCTCCTCTTTATGTAACGTTCGCTCTCTTCAGCTTTAGGATATATCTGAAAACCCCGAAGGCACTGTTAGGCCCTTGTACGTAGGTAAGCATTGCAGATTTGGTAACTGTTAACGCTTAAAACGTGTGTACTGATGCTGTTAACTGACGCTTTCTTGAGGGGAAGAAACAGTCATGGTACCTCGTGTAAAGTAAAAAGTTCTCTATCTGGAAGCCCTTAGTTTATGGGGATGCTGTTACTGAAGTGGAAGAGCCTTAACCTGCAAATGTTACGGTCGATTATGAGATCTCTGAATGTGTGAGTTTCTGGTGTGTAAAACTACTTAAAGATATGCTAAAGTACACATTACAAAAAATAGTTCTTGAAAAGCAAAGAAATACAAGCTGTTTGTAGGATCTAGTACAATACAAGTATGTTTCATGCCTAAGTTTTGAATAGTGTACACTATCTTTACATCTTTACACCCCTGATGTTTCCATAAACTTTAAAGATGAGAATGTTTCTGAATGCTTAGGATTTGGGGAAGAGTTCTAAATACCTGTAAATTCTGAATATGTTGCTTTGTCTACCAGTTTTGTGCATAACCTTTTTGGCCTACAGAACATGTAATTCGTTGATTTTAGGAAGGGCTAGTACTTCCATCCTTCAGAATGCCCAACTCCAATGCTAAACTTCGTCGGAGCCCCAGAGGTGGTCAGGAAGCCGGCAGGCGGGAGTTGGTTTCCCGATCTCTGCAGAGTGCCGAGCATTGCCTGGAGGACCAGGATTACGGAACTGCATATGCTCACTATCTCCTGGTACTGAATCTAGCCCCTGAGTTAAAGACCAGTGTCAAAGTAAGTGCTGTTTGGTTTTCTCTTGAGACTATGTAACATGTTCTGTGCCTGTGACTTTTTGTTTGTAACTTGCTACTCAGTCTTCTAAAAGAAGAAAAATAGTAACAGATAGCAATTTATTTAATGAGTTGTATTTTTCTGTGGGAAGAAAATCACACTTCCAGTGCAGTATGCATTAACGAAGTTCAGTAAAGATAATCCCTTGTTGTTATTATTGGCTTGTAGTACAGCACAGCATGCAGTAGTATACATCCTGGCTCTTAGTATAATGTTGCTGGGTGATGATATTCAGTGTGGATATTTGAGAGCTTACTTTAGCTCCTTCAAATGGTAAGTGATGTCCCAAGTAACTTGGGAAAATACTGAGCAATTGCATGGTGCTGCTTTAGTGAAAGAAGTGTGTTCAGGTGCATGTCAGGATGTTTCTGGTAACTATAGCCAACTCAATGGTCTGTGTGTTATTTTCTAGGAAACGTTTCAGTTTACTCTCTTTAAATGGGCGGAAGAACTAGATTCTCTAGCACGGATTCAAGATCTCTTTAACTGCTATGAACAGGCTCTCGAACTGTATCCGAATGATGAAGTGATATGTAATAGTATGGGAGAACATCTTTTCAGGTTTGTAGTGATCTATATTCAGCTGTTGTAAAGCTTACTTCAGTGTTATACGTTAATGAAATTAATTTCACATAATTTAACACATAAAATGTGCTTAAAAGAAATAAATACAAGCACATGTTTAATTTCATATAGTTCATGCTGTTGAATTTTGTGTTTGTTAGCTTAGAAAGTTAAGTACCCGATACTAATATATGTTAATAGTCACAGCCAGTTATATGTATAAAAGAGCACTTCTGCTGAATTAAAAGCTTAATGTAATAGTACTACTGCCTTCAAGTGTATTTTTAAGCATTTATTAAGTTGCTAAACAGAAATAAGACCATAATAGTTCAGAGTTACTGTGTTTACTGTAATTGTGGTTAACTTAAAATTTTTGAAGTTCATCTTCCATTGTATTGTTAGTATGCAAACGCAGTAATTGTTAGGGACCTGACTAGACTTTAGTCCTTCTTGAGGTCACATCTGACAGATCTTTCAAGTGAGGAAGCTGGTAATGTGTACTATAATGTGTAGAGCTGTTTTTTTCTTAAATGGTTTGAGCTTATACTGTTGTTTAATACCTAAATGCATTCTTCTACTGCTTTCTACAAAACTTGAAATACATGGTGTTTTGCTGTTCCTCTGAATTTTAAGGTCTTCTGAAACTGGAACTTAAGACAGAAATCATAGGTCAAAGCAGCTTTGGTTAGGTATACAATTTTGACTGGTTGCTTATTTGAAGGAGCAACTTATACAACATTGCTAACAAAACGTATGCTTTGATGCATTTCATACATCTTATTTTTCAGTGCATCTTATTTAAGAGTATGCTACAGTTACCTTTTAAAAAAATTGTTTCAGTTTCACAGTTTATTTTTGAGATTGCCACTTACTGGAAGCATAGGCAAATCAAAATTTGTTTTTACAGTATGTGCAAGTTAGATATGGTGGGACAATTTTAGATTTTTATATCATTCTATTATGATTTGAAAATCCATGAGACTGCAGATTTGCTGCTGTCATGTGGTTACAGTAAGCTACACCTTCTCATTTGTGTTTTAAAAAAAAAAAAAGCAATACTAGATAAAGACTGCAATTTTTTGATTAACTTTGCATTTCCAAATGATCTGATGTAGAGCTGTAAATACTTCTTTATATCAGTGTTTTTAAAGAGATCTTTCTAACTAGTGTGAGATATTTCCGTTGTCCTAAGGTCTTTTTATAGACTTGTACATATGTACAGATAATTGGCAACTGAATATCTTCCTATTTGTTATTTTTTTACTATTAGAATGGGCTTTAGAGATGAAGCAGCTGGATATTTTCACAAGGCAGTGAAGCTTAACCCAGACTTTGCTGATGCAAAGGAGAATTTTTACCGTGTTGCAAACTGGCTTGTGGAACGTTGGCACTTCATCATGCTCAATGATGCCAAGAGGAATCTTACTTATCTAAAAGCAATAGAGAATGCTGTCCGCTCAGGGTGCAAGTCTGTCCTTGATATTGGTACAGGAACAGGAATATTGAGGTATGTCATAAGTACGTGTTTAATGTGAAATTAATGGAAACATCTGTCTAAATTGTGTGCTTCTGAAAAAGACTTTCATGCTTTGTTAAGACGAAGCTTAACAAACAAAACAAAGCTTTCAGAAGTCATTGAGTCTTGAGGTTATTGTCTAACTGTATTTTTGGAACCAATTTTTGAATCAATTTGATTTATTGGGAGGGCCTTGTTTCCTTTTAATGTTAAGAATTGCTGTATGTATTGGAGAATTCATGTTGGATTTGGAATTTTAGTGTCAAGTATTCTGTCCTAAAATACTGAGTATAGTACTTATTTGGCAGAAGTTGCTTAATGAAAATGCTGTACTGTAAAGAATGGGCTTAGCAGTATACTCCCTAGCTATGCTATTGTTGTTGGTAGCATATCAACAGAGTAACAATTAATGTGGCATCAGTGTTTACAGAAGAAACTAGCTCACTTAATGAAAAACGTTTATCCCTTTGAATATGAATCAGCGGTGTAAATTGAACTTCAAAAGACTCACTATCTTTCCATACTTGACAAGATTTAAATCGGAGGGGGAAAAAGCTCTGATTCTTTTTTTCAGTATGTTTGCAAAAAAGGCAGGAGCATCTTCTGTCTACGCTTGCGAATTATCAAAAACCATGTATGAACTTGCTTGTGATGTGGTGGCAGCAAATAATATGGAAAGAGAGATCAAGCTTCTGCATTTGAAGTCACTTGATATAGAAATTCCAAAGCACATACCTGAAAGGTAAGTTACTGTGCTCTGTTGTGGTATTCTGAATTTTGCTCCCAATTCAAGAAAATGTACTGTGATCTAAACAGGAAATAACTTTGTCAGTGGTACGTAATAATAGCAAATGTGAGGAAGGTTTTATGTTTTCTTTATAGAGCAGTGCAGAAATGATAATGTTTTTGAGAACACATGAATTTCTATGGTAAATCAATGATCTCACAAGCTAAGGAGTTTAATGGTTTGGTGGTAGCTTTGGGGCATATGCAATTACACTGCAGCAATAAGAAAAAATAAGCTAGGTTACTACACAGTGAAAGTAATCATTTGACACACTTGTGACTTGTTTTCTGCAGCTGGTGAATAGGATGGAGGTATGTGATAGGACCTACAAAGGAAGGCTGTTCCTGGGATGTACCACACCCCTGTAGCTCCCTGTTAACTCCTGCATTTGTCAGAGAGAGCAGGAATGCAGTGTGTCAGTCTCTTGCTTTGAAGGAGTGAGGGAAAAACTTCCTCTCCCTTCTAGTCACTACAGAAAGTGATGCTGTGTTTTTGAAGTGAAGAAAATGCCATGTGATGTGTGCAGGTTTCTGATGTTTTAAATGTGGAGTGTTGGTGGTGGGTGGGCTAACTGAATGTCAGCACCCTGCGATGGGGTAGATCCAAAGGGCATTGAGAGTAGCTTTAGGTGCTGGAGTAAAACTCAGTGGAAGAGTGCAACCTGTCCTGAGAGAATAAGTTTCTGTGTTTGTGTTGAGTGTTATTTTTGTGTACGTATGTCTTCCCACCTGTCTTTTATAGCAGAGTGCTTTGGAAAACGAAACAGTTGATTTTCTTCAGTGTTAAATAATGTATTCTAAAGCAAAATAAGAGCTGTAGGCTCCCCAGAGCAGTGGTCACAGCACTGAGCCTAGCACAGTTCAAAAAGTGTTTGGACAGTGCTCTCAGACATACGTTTTGATTTTTGGGTGGTCTTGTATGGACCCAGTAATTGGTTTTGGTGATCCTTGTGGTTTCTTTACGTGATTTGAAGCGGTCAGTTTAGAATGTCCTCTGACAAATTAAAACTTGATCTAGCAGTACGCTGATCATTATATATGATTCAGGCTGCTTATGATATTCTCCTCCTTTTTGCTCACTATCCCATTCAAAAAGAGTTCTTCAGGAAGATCTGCAAATTTTTAGCAGGTGGAAATCCTAGGGGATTTTTGTTTTTGGCATATGCAAGACACTGGTTTATTGTTTCAGCTCACCATTATTAGGGGTGCAGATTAAACATACAGGAAGGAAATGGTTTGTTTCACTTCCCATTACTAACATTCAATATTGTATCTGTGGTGGTAGTACAGCCTCTACAATGCAGAATAATAAAGCTGCAATAGGTGAGCATGCTAGTTAAGCCTTGTCTAGTTGTTTCAGCTGTGTTGTGGTAACTGCCTATATGCATCCTCTTTAGCGTAGCTGATAAGTGTGGCCTGTCAGGAGTAATTCGTTACTCTTCTGGAAATGTTTTATGTCATTCACTTTTTAGTTTAAATCCAGCGGATATTTAGGACTTTTGCATTCATTACTCTGTATAGTAATTTTATTGCACTTTGAATAGAAATGCTAAAAATCTATAACATGTGCACACATGGTTATATACTCTTGCACAAGGTGAAGACAAAATAAACATTCTGCAGCATCACTGTCTGTGTCTCAGACTGAAACATCTTTTTTGGGTTAGATTCTTATCTATAATATCTATTTACTCTTATCTCTTCTTTTTTTTTTCATAAACACTGACCAAGAAACTTTATGGTAAATTCTTGCTTGATATGTCTATCTCTTACCTGCATTTTGATTAATTTGTTAAAAGAATTTAGTTGCCCATCGGTATTGAGACCACAGAACACTTGCAGAAGTTGTGCTCTGATCTCAAATTGGAGTGGCCATTCATTTTTTCTTTAAAAAAAAAATGACTGTGAACAGATATCCATAATATGTGTATTTCATGGTGTCTTTTTCTCCTGTTTAGAGTTTCCTTAGTGGTTACAGAAACTGTTGATGCTGGCTTATTTGGAGAAGGGATTGTGGAGAGCTTGATACATGCTTGGGAACATCTACTTTTACAGCCAAAGGTAGGTGACGTAGGTACATGGCAATGTGATTTCTATTTCTGTTCACATTCAGTATATATTCACAAATGCATTTGTGTGCACATTCACACGTACGAATGAGGAACAACTGTTTTGTGAATATTTCATACCTGCTGATAATTCTAAAGATTAATGTTCTAGGGTTTGTTTTTATGAACTTGACTGAAAAGTGGGAGCTGCATACTTCTGTGAGCTGCTGTTTTGAGTAGACAGGTACTTGAATGCATGTTTGCCTGGTGCAGCCTTTCAAGAGCAGCATACAGAGATCGCTCTTGATCACTGTTCATTTTTTTCCTCCTCATAAGTAACATCAAAGGGGTTGGTATGTATATGCAAAAAGGTACAAATTCCCTGCAGCTCTGCAACCTAGTCATTTTATTTTTTGAGATGTCAGCTAGCTAGCAGGAACTCATGCTAGGTTAAGCAAAAAAGTGCTAAATTACGATAGGAATTCTTCTCATCATAACACTAGGGAAGAGTTCCTCATCATATAAATATGCCATATGCTCTTTATTTTTGCTAATTTTTATCTTTCTTGGAACACTGAACAAATCTCTTCATATTTTGTCTTTTAGCTGGTGTATGTTAACCCATACGAAGTTCTGTCATATTACTTTAACTTTTGTTAGGCCTTATGAAATACAAGGATTTTTTGTTGTTGTTTGTTTGGATGCTGCCTTGATTCCAAATAATAAGAACTTAATAAGTCTCGCCTGGCTGGAAACCTACATATTCTGTTGAACTGAAACTGATGACCTCTAGTGTTAAGTGCTGGAATGATGCATGTAAAAAAAAAAAGGCACTCAGATATTTCAGTATACTCTAATAGAACACAATTTAAAACATAATTCAGAGTTACACGGGGAAGTAGACTGAAAAGTAAAGATGATGGTGTGGATGTATTAAAATACACATGTAAGAAACAAGCTTAATGCTTGTCTGAATGAAAAAGACTGGAGATTTTACCCAGTCACTGAACTTCCTGATGTTTTGACTGTAATCCTGGTGTAAACTAGACTTGGTTGTAATGATATAAATAGGTCTTATTGCATGTTATTCAAGTTACAGGCTAAAAATCAAGATGGCAGTACTGAAGACTGTGGCCGAGTTATTCCTTCAAGTGCAACAATATTTGGGATGGCAGTGGAATGCAAAGAGATACGTAGACATCACAGGTATGTCTAAAATCTGGCACAGCTTGGACCCATATTTTCTTACCTGGAGAAAGGCCTCATGATTTACTGAAGACTTTCCATTTACTGTTCTCCTTACATTTTGAACAGCTGTTTGTCTCATTGTGGTTTGTTTCCACTCTTCTCAGTGCTTCTCTAGGCTCCTTTTTTTTTTTTTCCTCCTTCCTGTTTGGATTTTCTGGATCACTTAATTAGAAACTCTTGACTTTCAGTAATGCTGAAATATATGCCTTTACCACATCCTAAAGAAACATAATTCCTTAGTAGTAAAACTATTTCTCAGTTTCTATATTGAAGATTATTGGATTAACAGTTGGCCTTTATCCTTATTGTACCTTCCTTATAATCTGCTCCATACCTCACTGCTGGATCTAATGCTTTCAGAAGGTGTGGACAGGATCTTGTAAAGGCATGGTGTTAATAACCCCACCTAGCCTTATCCTTCTGAGTATGTGGCTTTCCTAATGCTGAACTAACATACTGTCACGTTTCTTTGTAGGAACCAGTTCTGGCTGTGTATCAATTATTTTTTGTAGTTATTCTTGTTTTTATAATCTAAAACAATATTACTGTATGGAGACTCTCTGTAAGAGGTTTTGACTTGATGCAATTTGTTTAGTATTACTCTTATTATTACTCTTAGACCAAAAAAAAAAAAAAACACATTGACTTATACAGGTGTTTTCCTGTATTGGAACAGGAGAACAGCTAGGCCACATCAGTGACTTTTTTCCAATGCAGTACACCTGGACAGTAGCCAGAAAGGGGCAGAAGTTCCCCATAGCAGATGGCCATAGAAGAACCTTCTTGTAAATGGTGAATAACTAATTACTCCTAAAATGTCTTTTGCATTGAAAGATAATGACTATTTCTCCCAAAATATAAATGGGATGAAACATAATCTACTGTAGCTTTGGATTGTGTAATTAAGAGTCCATTCTAATAGTGTAGTTTAAGGTCAAGTGGTCAGCAGAGCTGAAATGACTTCTACAGATTAATTATATGCTGAGAAGATAAGTCACTTCTAAATTTTCTGCCTTCTAGGTTAAGATCCCTTTTTTACTCCAATAGCTATAGTGGTCTTAAGTCAATACCCCTAACAAGTGCTGTTGAGCTTTATGTAAAGCACTTAACCTTGTCTCAAATTTAAGCTATCCAGATCTCTTTGGATCCTTCTGATACACGTTTCCACATTTCCCCAGGTGCCTTCATGGTCTGCCTCAGAACTGTGTTTTTTAGAATGTTCTTTTTGAGCAAGATGCCTGATGAAATACTGTTGTGAAAGCATCTTTCCTCATTCTTCTTATATCACCTAGCACAGTATTTCTTATTCTTGTTATACCATTAATACAGCTTCTCTTAGAGCTTGTCCTCATGACGTAATTTTCTTCCCTGAGTGGTTCTAAGTAGTTATAGAGCACAGAGGTCTATGCATACTTGAGATTTTTTTCTGAAGTATGCTCAAGACTATATTTAATCTAGTAAGCAAACACTGTCTCTTGCTCAGATGTGAAATCAGCTTTTGCTTTTAATTGTTGATAATCTCGCAGATGAGTTGTCTGTTTCTGGCACTGATATTTGCCTTGTACTCTATTGCTCACTAATTCTGTTTTAGTGATGTTTTAAGTTACGCTGCATTTCTTGTGTTCTGATTATTTTTAGGATTTCCTCCTAGAATATGCTGAAATTCTAGACATATAGTACCAGCTTTCTTTTAATTCTGTTCTCGCTGCATTTAAGCCAACTTCACAAAAAGTTTCTTACTGGGTTACCTCTTACTGTAGCTTTATTACTTTAAAATTATCATGAAAACATTATTTCTTCAGTATAGCTGATGCTGGTTGTACCCATTACTTGTTTTCTAGAATCACTGTAAGATCTAACTCTACTGATGTATTTTTTCTGATTAGCCTTCTTTTTCTCTTGAAATTATTTCTCTCTTTAAAGCAATTGTTTCAGATTGATGTGAAATACATTTACTTCCAGAAGAACAAATGAACTGATAAACTTCTGAGAAGACTCAAGTTTTGCTTGAAGTTTGAAGATGTATTTAAATTTCCCACAAGACTGTTAAGAAGCCAGTGTACTGCATATTGTTTTTTCAAGTTTGAATTAGCTGTCTTCCAGGAGTCATAACATATAACAGTAAATCAATATTCTAGGGGAATGTTAAGTTCTTCTTTTATTCTTCTGCTCTGCCTTTAAAAACACATAGCCTGCCTTGGAAGGATTTATTTGTCAAATTATATCAAATTTCATTCTTCCCCCACCCCAGAGTGGAAACACAAGAAGTCGCTGGTGTACTTTTGCCAAATTCAGTGCAGTTCTTGAGTCCAACATATGCTTTTGCTGGTTCAGAGGAAACTGTTGAACCTTACACCACTGAGAAGCTCAGTCGAATTCCTGGAGGCTACAAACCTCTTACAGAACCCTTCCAAGTAATGACAGTGGATTTCAACAATTTGCAGGTAATGATTTTTTTTTTTTTTTTTACATCTTTTAAAGCTAACCTATTTATAAATCGGTATTTGTCTCATTGTGGTAACAATATGATTCATCGGATGACAGTCTTCCTTCTTTTGAAGGCGGTGAATTTTTTTGATGTAGTTTAGTTCCCTAAACCAGCTCACCTTTGGATCAAGCAGCCATCAGCATCAGTGTAGAAAAGGGGAGGAAAAACACAGTAGACCTATCCTACATGGTTTATGTAATCACGGAGCTGACTTCGTTAATTCCTCTAAGGTTAGAGTCATCAAAGAAATCTTCAAGACAAAAGAAGATTTTTTTTTTTTTTTTTTTTTTTTTTTTTTTTTACATCTTGTACCAAAATGTCTCTAAATGTTTGGGTCAATGTAAATGGTAGAGGATGTAAAGAAGTTACCATATTCCATTTAATCAGTTTGATTCTGCCCTTCAGAACCCTATGGGCTGTATCTTATGGTATTTCTGTAATACAATTTTGTAAAAACACAGTAGGCTTTTTATGTGCATTTTGCTTAGAATATCTTTGCATACACCAAATAGGCCTGAAATGTAAGGTAAAGACCTCAGCTGCTCACAGCTGAGCATGCTAAAAAATAAATCTGATCTCTGGTGAGTGTGCTTCTTGCTCATTGACCCATGGTAAAGAGTTTGCATTGAAGTGGTGAGTCAGAGCTTAAAATAGGTTGTTATATAAATGAAATTATTCTTGGCTACTGCTTGGCCAGGAATTGCAGTGTTCTGAATCAATAGCTCTTCCTAGTTGGCTTCTCTGACATCCTGAAGTTAAAAATGAAATAAGACAGGGCTCTTCAGAATACTACTGGGAGCAATCTCTGTGACCTGATGTTGCTTCTGCTTCTAGCATCAATAAGAAACCGTTACATCTGAGAGATGACTCTTTTTAAGCCTCTGTCTGCAGGTAGACTTGTAAAGATAAAAGAACTCTGTAAACCATAGTTCATAATTCCCCTACTGAAATTTCTTGTTACCCTAAATGAAGTCATGCTGTTCTGAAATGGTAAAGATGTAAGTAGAGGTGTAGGGAAGAAGTGCAATTAAGTTATTTGGAATAATTAGCTACTATTTGCTGTTACTTTTGTCACTAGGCAGGTATGGCCATTTCAACAGCACTCAGTTACTTTCCAGTGGTATTTTTCTCTGTAGTGGCCACTCCTGATGTTTAACAGTGGCTTTAAAAAAAAAAAAAAAAGCAAGCAAACCTGTTGTGCTCATACGGGATTTTTTTTTAAAAGTGCACTGCTCAGCAGCAGTAGCAGAATTACCAACTAAAGATGGAAGTTTATATCTAAACTCAGTTAGCACTAGTAAGGTAAATTCAAAGATACGTACGTTTTATAAACTTAGCTTTTAAACAACAGGAAGGAACGTTACACTTATTCTGCTTGTATTAACTACTATTTGAGAGAACTGAGATAAAGACTTAACTCAGTTTGAGAAATACTGTTGCACTGTGTTTTATAGGATGCTTCAAAGATATCAGTAAAGATCAGAGAAGTAATTATAACAAGTCAAAATAATAAAAAGGCAGCTGACTTGTGCCAATTACTTTATTACTGCTGTTCTTAACAGCACCAGCTTGGTTCCTCCCAGGCAGAGGAATGAGTTGTGGCTATAATTGCAGGCTGAAGACATTTTCACCTAGCCCAGGTATTGTTTGCTGGCAGCAGATCAGTGCCACTGGGAGTGGAAGTGATTGTTTACCTTAACAGCTGGTAATTGCAGCTGATTGTTCATTTCAGGCCCTAAAGGAACTGAGCTATTGCCAACAAAGCACTTTTTTTTTTTTTTTTTCAAGAAGTGAGATCTCATCCTGAACTTCATTAGTGTCCTGTAACTCTGACGTGTGCATTGTTCAGCCATCTCCCAGTTGTGAGATGAGAGGTAAACCAACTCCTGGAGAACACAGGCCAAGAATAAAAAAGGAAGAGTAGAAAAAGCAGCATATGAGAGCTAGTCATGTTCTTGGAGTGGAACTTTTTCTATTGCCTTGTGTTTTTTCCTAAGATTGTAATTTAGAGAGCACAAGTGTTGACACGAGCAATTCAGGAAGCCAATAAATTTTTATGCTGCAATGTTACTAAGCATAATGGTTGTGACTAAGAGGATCTTTGGTCCATTGTGATCGATAGCCTGTTACTGTGCCAGAACTGTCTTAAGACATCAGCGCTGGGCTTTGTGTTTGGCAGTGTTGATAGTAGGAGGTAGTTACTGGGGAAAAGAAAGTATACATGAAAGATCACTTAATTCCTGTTATACATTTAAAATTATTTAGGAAGTATTGGAGAATTGAGAACCTGGTCCCTTTATGGAAGATCCTAGTACTTTCCAATAGTAAAACTGTGTAAACCCAAGCTTTTTACACAAAGGCAATAGCCTAGATAGTGGAAAGCAAAGCATCCTCAAAGATGCTTGACTTGTTTTTTTTTTGTAATGATAATGCTGAACTGCTGAGTGAACTCAGTGCTTACATACAGTATTTCTGGAACTGATTAAATTTAAATGCAGGTTTTAAGTGAAGTATGTGTCTAAGCATTGGCTGGAGTCCAGTGTAAGAGACACTCCCTTATTTCTCATAAGGCAAGCTTTGCCAACCAAACTCTTTTCTTGCAGTTCCCAGCTTCTAAATACATACATTCTTAGATGTGGGTGTGTGTACGTTAATCACTAATGAATGCAAGTAGGCTGTGTGCCAATAACTCTGCTTTCCTGTGCAAAGAGAACCCTGATGAGTACTGATACTGAAAATTGGTATTGTAGCAGCTTGTTAACTCGGGGTTTCTGTTGGGTGCCCTCATGGGTTGGTACAGCAATTTGAGCAACTTAGTAATGACTGCAGCGAAACCGTTTTTGATTCATGGAAAGGAACTTTCTCACACTTCTTCCTCTTTCTGTTCTGGTCAGGAGCTGAAGAGCCTTGCAGGTAGGAAGCCGTGGAAGCTCAGCCAGCCAGTGACTGAAGGAGGAACGCTAGATGCTGTTGTGGTGTGGTTTGTCCTACAGCTTGATGACGAGCATGCTCTATCTACGAGTCCCAGTGAGGAAACTTGTTGGGAACAGGCAGTCTATCCTGTGCAGGGCCTCTCTGGTAAGTCCTGTAGGTTTTCTTGTTGCAGTACATTAACTTGTCTTCATTTTGTTCTTGAGTTAAGCACTTTATCTCAGAGCCTAGGAAATAGCAGTAATTAGATTAGAAGGTCAATGACAAGTAGCTGTGAGGTGGCTCCTGACCAAGTTTCAGAACTGCAGTGTGCAGCCACTGCAGCAGGTCTTGCCTGTGGGACTGTGGTGAAGTAGATCAGGGGCCAGGTCTGAGAGAACAAACACATTACTTTTTTTCTATGCTGAATCAAATGTTTTTTGAAGCAATTCCAAAAAGTAAGGTTGCTGACTGGCTTTATATAGTCTGGATGTGACATACGAAAGGGAGGTGAGGTAGTAATTGCTACCTGTTTGTGCTACAAAAAGACAACTGAACACCACTCACATTCATTTTGGAGGTAACTCCATTGGACCCAGCTGTTCTGCGGGGTCCTGTGCTAGTGTCATTTGCAGCAGCCTCTATTCTCTGTCCACCTGTTTTCCATTCACTTCTAGGTTTTGATAGACAGTAGAGGCAGCTGTGTCATAGACTAGTTCAGTTGAAATTACAGAAGGAGGAGAATATTTTAGCCTGTGTTGCTGTTGAAAGAAATACTTGTCAAACTGTAGCTATTTTGTTTTGGAATTCTGGTCTGTATCAGAACTTCTCCTTTCTTAAAACAAACACAGTATCCAAAGGCAGTCTTGAATCGTGCTTTGAAATGCTCCGGTTTATTTTATATTTTATTTCACATATAGTCTCACCTTTTCTAAACCATAGCTATTGTTCTTAATGTAAATACAAATTCAGGTTTGTCTACAGGAAGTATTAAAATGTAAATATTAATATTTAACACCTTAAAGCCAAAGTATTTTCTTGTTTTGTTTAGCTCTGCCGTTGACAGAACATTTACAGTAGTACCTATAATACCTGTTTATCACGGAAAGGCTTGTTTTGAGATTTGTCTTATGTTGAAGGCAAATGTTGACAGCAGAGCGGATTTCAGTTAGTGGGCTACTGAGGTTAGGAGGAAACCCTTCTCAGAAGGCTGCTGGTTCCAGCCTACAGGATGTTGTGTACCTGAGCTGCTTTGTGCTGTATCTCTCCAAAGACTAAGAAATGCAACTAGAATAATTCTTTTGTATACAGTAGTAACAACTAATAAAAAAGATAATGCTTTGCTTCTTTATGTTTTTTAGAGTGCTGTATGGCTGCTCCAGTGATAATGTTTGCTGTAAAGTAATTGACATGACTTTTTGTGCTGTTTTGCCAAGATTATTCTGTGAAGGCTGGGGACACAGTGATGATGGAAGTTTGCTGCCAAGATTGCTACTTGAAGATCCAGAAGATTTCTTTTTCAACTTCAGAGTGTGGGATGGACTGCAGTGACGGAGATGACACGCTGAGTTTGGGCAATGAGGCTGAATTATGTAATGCTCTGGCTAGTCTTCAGACAACTAGCAAACAGGATGGTGAAGGCCAAGTATGCGTGTTGGAATCTACGGAAATAGCTCTGCTGAACAATGCACCGTACCACAGATGCTTTAAAGCTGCCATGGGCAAGGTTCTGTCATCCTTAAATCCAAGTAAGGACTTGCAGTCCATGGATGTTGATGGACACGGCAGTGGGGTGAACCTCCAAGAAGATCAAAACAAGAGCTCCATAGATGTGGTTCCTGATCCTTTGTACATATTAGATGTATCTGAAGGCTTCTCCATCCTCCCGATCATAGCTGGCAAACTGGGACCAGTTAAAGCCTACAGTTCTGTTGAGAAAGAACAGCATCAGGCAGTCCTTAATATAATTTCAGAAGCTAATCATTTCCCCAAGGAAACATTAGAATTTTGGCTTAGCCATTTAGAAGATGAAAATGTGGTACTACAGAGACCCAAATCAGACAAACTGTGGAGTATTATTATTTTGGATGTTATAGAGACATCTGGCTTAATCCAGCAGGAGGTGATGGAAAAGGCTGCAATATCCAGGTACAGTATAAATGGACAAAAGTATTTTCAGGAATCTGTAACTATCTGAAAACTTCCAAAACTGCTCCTTCTAACTACAAAGTTACTATGATGCTGCTTCTGTAGAGTCAGAAAAGCTTGTTTTCTGAACAGACTGAATTCACTTTGAAGACACTGGCAAATTTACTCCTGGTGTCTGACAGTTGTATACATAGATCTTCACACTTGTTAAAGATACCACTTTAATAGACTGCTTTATTTTTTGTATGGAAGAATGTGATTTGGGCTAGGTATGTCGTGTCGCTAAATAAATGAGGTAGCTTTTAGCTCAAGGTTTAAAAAAACACATCCAGATCCATGTGCATGTCTTGGTGTTGTTGACAGAAACTGGTACTGCTGAAAGACAAACTCGTAGGGTTAGAACAGCCAGGGAGGCATCAACAGAGCTAGCCGTAATCTGCAGGAAGGGGTGGGAAGGACTGCAGAACAAGAGAAATGACGTGTGTGTGTGTAGTGATGAAATGGATTTGTTTCCCCCTTGTGGCACTAGGGAATCTTCCTCTCCATTCATAGTGACTGCAGGATATTTCAGAGGATTTATATTTGTGACTTTCCAACTTTTGGATAAATCTTTGGATGATTTGAAAGACTATTGCTGTTTTAAAAAAAAAAAAAAATTACTCTTGACTTTTCATGCCAACCAATTTGAATCTGTATTACAAGTAGCCAAGGAGGAAAACACATATGGTGTACTACTTAGCTGCCAAATTCTTATGCAGAGGTGCCTGCTAGAAGAAAAGGAGCCCTAAAATAGTCTGTACTGAATTGGAGATGTTTGATACGATGAATGAAAGCATCTGTCATGTTGCTGTTCTCAGAAATATGGTGCTCTGTAGCAATGTAGCAAGAAACCAGCCTCAGATGTTTTTTTTTAGTGGGGGGGGGAAGACTGTCTCTTGTACTGTTAACTTCAGTAAAAAACACTCCAAGTTGACTTAAATGCTAACCAGACTTTGTTTCCCTGGGTGTATGCCCCTGAACCTGTGCCCCAGCAGTAAGTACTTGCTGACTTAAAGGCTTATTAAGCAGTTCTGCCAGTCCTTCAGAATTAGGTGCTGGTGCTATGAATAACTCCAGCCACCTTCATTTTGAGATATCACTGTTTCTAATACTGTCACTGAGGAAAGACTGCTTAGTCCTGTAGTTCAATATTATGTGACAAGTTTTCTTTCTTTGGTGTAGTACAGCTGTCAGGTCAGATGGATCAAACTCAAATGTTCATGAGTGCTTGACTTTAGTGGAGGAGCTGGTGTCTCTTTATTAAATGTAGGTAATGTTCTTTCCTTCCTGTTGAATGGTATGCTTTAGAAATGTCATCTCTTTCATTTTACAGATGTTTACTTCACAGCGGAGGGAAGATATTCCCACAGTACGTGTTGGTATATGGGATGCTTGTAGAATCACAGTCTCTATTACTGGAGAGCGCTGTTCAAGGAACAGAACCAACTCTTGGGTTTAATATAGCCCCTTTTATCAACCAGTTCAAGGTATGAAGTTGGTGGATGTCTTCCAAGCACAGTTCCAAAGTTTGCAGGCAGCTGTCTGGCTGTTTAATTTCAGTGTAAAATGCAAGAGAACTAAGAGCTGAAACTTCTTTGTTCTGCTTTGATATAAAGAGACACTTCTGTGACCATGCAGCGACTTTGGGATAAAGGAAGACAGGAAGCACTTGGTCTAGACCTAGTGTGGGAGAAGCTTTGACCAGTCAAAGACATAGTGTGACTATACAGAGCAGTGACTGTGACTTGAGAAGTGATTAGAAGGGTGCATTTTGGCTGTTTCTTACTGGTATTACAATAATTCCTAGAAACTTCTGCATTATAATTTAGTGAACTTTTCACTTTTTAATGGCTTTTAATATCTAAAGTTGTGGTATGTACCCCTAGGTGCCTGTTCGTGTGTATTTAGATCTCTCTACGTTACCATGTGTACCTTTGAGTAAACCAGCGGAACTATTAAGGCTAGATCTCATGAATCCTTTGTTGAACAGCTCCAGCAGAGAAGTGAAGGTGAGTTGTGTGTATGTGTACATGAAAGTGTGTGTATATATAGAAGTGCACTCAACGACCATTCTGCAGAACTTCTCATTTATTGCTCACCTTGGCTGAAAATTTCAATACAGAACTCACTTATCTGCGGATGTCTCTGAAGTGTATTGAAATGGTTTGAAACTGGTGTAACTGAGTAATATTCAAAAATTTTTTTTTAGGTACAAATTTGCAAGTCTGGCCAAGTCACTGCAATTCCCTTCTGGTATCATCTTCATCTGGATGAAGAGCACAGTTTGAATACATCTGATGAGTTCTCACACTGGAAGCAAGCTGCAGTTGTTCTTGATGAGCCCATCCAAGTACAGGTTGGAGATGAACTTGTGCTTGAAGTTCAGCACCATAAAAGCAATATTAGCATTACAGTGAAACAATGAAGAATGCCATGTGTAAACTGACTTTGGGTTAATTATACATACATCTACTGTTCATAACATCACTGCTAATTTATATTAAAGTCGAAAATCTATTTACTGATCAAAAGGCTATTGTGTTGCTTTAATAGAGTTGGAAGACTTCGGGGGCTTACTGATGGACTGAAACTTGCTCTGCAGGGATAAATTACAAAGTGTTGAGGGAAGGAACTGTCTATGCTGCATTTAAAAAAAACTGACTGTTAGCTATTAGAGTAGCTGTAGCAGGTGGACAGGCATCTATCACTGCCACATCATCTGTAGTGTAAGAAAAAGCATCTGAGATGCATATACCAGAAATAAACAACTGTGCCTGCAGAAGCTAGAGTCCTTGATTCCTGAGACCTTGGTTCTACTTCTGAGTAGTCAAAGCATCCTATTTGAGCGTACTGAGATCCTACCCTTGTAGAATGGACTGTTGTATGTTCCAGCTGCAGTATCACAATTTAGTGTTACACATAAACAATTGTAAAAAGTCATAATGGAGTAATGTAGAATAAGTTACATAGTAAATGTTATTTAGAGTCCTCCAGAGACTCATTTCTGGCAATATAATGGGCCTAAACTTTTTATCTCTGAGAAGCTGATAGAAATTATTACATCAGTCACCACAGCACTTGTGTACTACTCTTGCAGCACTGCATTTCACTACACTGCAGGTAATGGGTTCCTTCTCTTAAACTTCTATTCAGATGGAGGACTTAAAAGCATTGATTCTATCCCTATAGATATAGAAAGGACTTTTAGAGGGAGAGCTGCAAGTAGCTAAGCTTCTTTACGATGTTAATTGCTGTCCTTTCCATGTAGAAGAGAGGGTGCTGTGATCTCTCTTAACAAGAGCCTACATGTACATGTATAAGAGGAGACACCTATAAATATTTTTTCTAGAATCTCCTTGCATGCGTGATCAGTATGTACCCTGCATTAGGTAAATGGAGGCTAGTTGCTATCAAATGGGGGGACTGAGTGGTTCTGCTGCAGCTGTGGCTGTTCCAGCCTGCAGCTGACATTGCTGTAACAAAGCTCCTCCTGGAAGGGTGGAAGACAGCTCTCCACCTCACTTTGAAAACAGAAGTGATAGTGAAATCAAGTTTTTTGAAGATGAGGTTAACTGAATACTACTATTTATCCAAGAGTTACAATCCAAAGCAAAACATAAGTGAAGGAAGATTTAATTAAAAGAAAATGTCCATTAAGTCTTAGTTACTGTCTTGCACTTCTACCAACAGTCATTTTAGTAATGGCAGTGCCTGGCAATTAAGGTTAAATAGCACGTATTGAATTGTGGGCAGCATAGTGCCACAATTACCTTGGAAATGATGACCAGAACCAGAGTTAGTAGCTGCAGGGTAATTGCAGCAGAGTATGGTTTTATAGAGAACGCTGAAAGCAAGGCCGCTAAATATTAGTTAATATATTTATTAGATTTCCACTAATTAGTGAGAAAGTGAAATTGAAGAAAATTAAGGATACACTCTACCCTTAATCTGTTACGGAAAGTACAGGGCTAAAATAATGCTATGTTTTCAAACAGTGTTTGAAATAACCCAAGTGTTTAAAAAAAAAATTGCTCTTGCCTTGAGAGCTGAGAACAGATCAGGTATGTTCTGAAACAAGGGAGGGACAAATACTGTCAATGAAAACAAGGACTACTCATGAATGACCTTGTTCATGAACTTGATAGCATGTTACAACATAACCTCTTGTAGTTAAGTTTTCAGATGACAAGACAGGTGTCACAGATTTTATTTTTTATTTAAATTCAACAGCAATTGTTAATTGAAAGGTATGACCCTGAAAGCTATTGCGTTGATAAATTAACTTTCCTTCCACCTAAAATGCAGGAGTAGTGTGCACCTAAAATGGAATAGCTGAATTTAACATAATTCTGGAAAGCTAGGCAATTCTTAATTTTCACAACAAGTGGAATGCTGTGGAAAGTCACTAAGACACTCAACTAGTTGCTTTGCTCTCCACATCCCTACCTTGTTACCATACCTGGTTATTTATACCTAACAGATATAACCTCAACTGTTAAAAAAAAATATATATACGGTTGTTGCTTTAAAAAGCTAGAGCATAATTGTTACTTAATGGTTGCACTGGATGATGTTAGAGGTCTTTTCCAACCGAAATGATTCTACGAGGCACTCCCAGCAGTTCTCATTCTTTAGCTGGGTAAAAATGAGCATTGGTAGAAATCCTGTGCACGTGCAAGAAATTAAGAGTAGTAGCCATAGTGAGCAAAGAAGCCCCCAGGCCTTGCAAGCTTTTACAAGTTGTTTTTTTAATTACTTCTTAGAACACATCTATGACAATAAAGGGGCCTAGAATTCGCGCACAAATACATGTAAGTAATTCTGCTAAGCTCCAAACAGGGCTTCTCTTTTCAATATAAACCTTAAAATAGTGAAACTACATGTACTACTTATATACAAGATCCCATTCCTCCGCAAAAAGGAGGGTTGTCTTAATTTGTCATTCACACTCATAAGTACTAGCAGTAAATCAAGTTGAAAGAAAATGAACAGTTTAAATAAAATCTTTAATTGCTTATTTACAACAAAGGCAATGACTTGGCAATCGAAAAGTATGATTTGCACTTTCCCACTAGCTTCAGATACAGCAAGTACAGTCAACTATAAAATGCGCAGCCTAGTGAGTAAGGCGCAGTATTTACATCACACTAGTACTGCAAAATAAGCACTTAAGATGAGTTCACTGACAGCCAGAAGTTAAGCATTTATCTGGTAAACGCTAACAATGCTGAAAAAAAATCAGATATCACTTAATGGCAATGCTCTACGTCTGTCAGACAGCAAACATGCAATAGTAATAAAAACCTGGTAATGGGATAAAAAAACTGATTTTCTCAGTTTGTAAAATGTTAAAACGTTTTGATAAAAGTTTTTTTTTTTCCTTGGTCTGAAATTTAATGATCCAGTAACTCCAGATTTAACTAGCTACTTAATTTTACCTTAACAAAGGTCTCTTCTGAGGGGGCACACAAATCAATTATTACATTTGAACAGGCTATACTAGAAGCATAGTACAGTAATCACAGACACAAATTTATGAATACAAATTACTACAGACACGTTACGATGTTAAGTTTTAACAGCTTAAGAAAATTTAAGTGTTAAAGAATTTATTGCAGCCAAAAATAAAGAAGTAAGTTTTGTTTTCAATTTAATTTTTGACATTCTTTATTTTCCCCTCCCCACCTAAATATTTTATGGTAGTAACCATTTTAGAAGGATAGGAAAAAAGCAGTCAAGTGTAAGTTATTAATTCAAAACCTATCTTCCTGGCTGTTTATTCTGAATGTAAAAGACTAACAAATTACAAGCTAGAAGAACAGGAGATATGCCAACCGTATGTTCTGGGCATGGAAATTTGTGGTAAGACCTATAGGGAATGTTGTTGGTTTTTTTCTTTATGGATTCTTTACAGATGCTCTGTAATTACCTTCATGAAGGAATTTTATTTAGCTATGCAGGAAAGGGAAGAAGATGGCATGTGCACAGAAGTTACCATGTCATCCACACACCGTTCAGCCTTGTCCTATCATTAACAGGACAACCAAAACCAACGTAAGGAGTCTTTGCTGCTGACCTCCTTAAATTACATTCTTGAAATTAACATTTCCCCCAGTAGTAGTATTTACAGTTCACGTCTAGAAGAGCACAGTATTTTTCAAGTTTCTTTTGTATTAAGAGAAGTCAGTGTAGTTTTGCCATACCGTGTAACAGATATATAAACATTTAACCGTTTAAAGAGTTGATTCTTAGGTTTCTTCAGAAATTTTTACAGTATGCATGTTTTGTATTCACAGGGCAGTCAGATACATCCATTATAGACTCAGAATTAAGATGTCAGTTACAGCCATATCCTCTTCCTGTCCGTGCAGTGTCTGTTCCAAGCTACTCGGCTTCCATCGCCAATAGCATATGCTAACAGAAGGTGTGGGGCAAGTACACAACAGACTCGTTGGCGCGTTCAAAGAAAAGACGAGTCTAACTTCTATCCGAAGCTTTTTCTAATAAGTTGCGCTCTAGTTCAGGTGACTGCTTAGTATCTCGAAGAGCACGACTGTTATAAATACCATCAACTGCAGGAACCGTCGTCGGTGTTGTGAGAGGTGTCACAGTGTGTCCAAACCCCTGGTAATGACCCATGGGTGAAGATGGCATTGAAGAAGCATCGGAAATAGGGTCTTGAGTCGATGAAGACAGTAAACTTGTATGCTCGTTTTGTTCATGATCCTCAGCAAAAAATATTTTTCTTGGCTGGCCCAGAACCGTCCTTCCTAGAATAATGCCAAATGAAAATGCATTTTAGCACTTACAGTGATATATCAAGGTCTTCAAACACACGAACTTTAAAATAGCCACGTTAAATTAGAAGATTAGTCTTTGTTTTAGAAGAGTTTTACATGAGCATTGTTATCTTCAGTCAATAAAAAGATGTCTTTCCATTGCGGGGGAGGGCAGGGAAGGAAGTCATCCCCCTCTGTTCTACCTAAAACATCTGAAACTCATGCTGAGATGTGTATATTTAAAAGAAAAATTAGGAACTAGACACTCAACTCACAGGATTAGTGGGAAGAGCAAAGTGCCAGATACCCTATGAATTCCTTTAGGGATGCAGCTGCCATGAATTTTGTATGGGATGTTCTCAATGTACTATAGAGATGGCTAATAGTACAAAATGAAGCTGGAAAAATGCATACACTGTTAACAGATCATACAAATCTGTCTGTTACTCACCAACATTTCGAACCTGTTCTGATATATCTGCCCTTATATCAGAAATATCCCACATTGCAAGGAAAGAGTCGAAGCATGACCCTTCTTCAGCTTCTTGAACGTAAGGTTTATAGGAGAAACTGTAGTGATGTGCAATAGCAGCCAGGAACATCTCAACACAAATGATAAAATCCTGAAACAAGGAGAGAGGTATTAATTAATACTGATCATTCATAACTAGAGAAAAAGAGCTCCCAAGTTTCTTCTACCATTTAAAGACTGATAGCAATGGCATTGGGATGCTGACATCAGCTACTTTTTCACTGGAGATGGGATGTTTTTGGCAGATGTCAGAGCGCCACACGTACTACATACGTACTGGAACAAGTCCTTGCTGGACAGACCGACTTGTGAAAAGTGGAAAAGTACCTTTATAATGTGCCCTTTCAGGAACAATCACAAGGATATCCAACAGAACTATTTAACTGGGCTGCACTCCTCTCACACATCACATGGATATGGAAGTAGTGAGTAGAAACCTTACTTGGGTGACCAGCTGAAACTTGGTCCAACTTTTAAATAATTCACTAAGGTATGACAGCATTTGCTTGAAATCAGCTACATCAGCCTACATAAAGCAATTTCTCCTATGAAATAATAATCTGCTCCTACCTGTAGGCCTGTAGCTACAGCTTCCACACTTTGCCACTCCCAGGTGCGTTTCTCAGAAATAACACCAACTTTCACCAGCAGTGCAATAAGCACAGCTTGCCTGCAAAGATTATTAATTGTTATTATTGTTGTAACAGCAGTGCCAACAAACCACCCAGCAAATCTGGTAAACAATGCATGTTTGTATGTATACATATGTATGTATGTATGTAGCAAGAATCTTATAAAAAAAAACTTGATAGTTTTATATTTAGGCTTTAAAAGAATTAAAACAAAGTGAAATGGGCTTGAAGGAAAACATCATTCAACCATGGTCCTAAAGACCAACAGAAAAGACAGCTAAAGAAGAGTTTGTTGTTTCAGGTCTTTATTAGAACAAATTGCTTCTCTATCAGGATATTAAAGCAGCCCACAGAGTGACGGTCAACTAGTCAAATGCATTCACTCATTAGCAGCTAAGTGTAAGCAATGCTTAAAAATATACGGAAAATAACTGAAAAGTTACCAAAAAAATGAAATAACTGAAAGTGAGGATTCTAAAATAAATTATGTTCTTGAGAGTCACCTTACAAAACATCAAGTCTGAACTCATGTCAAGTGAACGAGACAGCTGTGTCCAAAATACTGGTATCCTTTTCCCCTTGCAGCAGTTCACCAATATTGTGGCTAGACATTCTGGAGCCTCTAACCTCAGTGATGCCAATCCAGCATTTTCTGTTCTTCAGTGACCCCACTATGAGAGCAAGAAGTAATGAGTAAACAATTCACTTACCAGAAAGACACAAAAACTACCATCTTCACACAAAGGAACTTGCCAACAGGTTGGATGGGGTTCAGTTCTTCACGTAGTACTTTATAAAACAGCACCAGACAATACATAGCAAACTAACAAGGAAAAGAAATGAAGAAAAGCTTTAAAATCTTTGAAATCCTTGTTTCTTTTGAGATGTTTCACAGCACCTCTTCAGTTCCAAAAATGCCACAGTATAATGCAAGCTTAAGAAGCTATTTTAGAAAGGAAATTCTGGACTTATTGAATCCTTGTCCTCACTGTGTTAAAGCAGAATTATTATTTTTTGCCTAAAATTATGTTTCTGAAGTGTATCAAATTGTCAGACAAAGACTGAGCTCATCTGTCTACAAAGTAAAACAAGGCATAGGAAGCTCCCATAAGATCTTTTCAATGCCACGTGCAACACTACAGAAAACGGCAGAAAAAGTGGGTGTTCTTTCAGGCTGCTGTTAAGGATGCCTGAAAGGTTGTTTCTGTGAGAAAAGAGAAAAGGAATACAACTTTCACTGCAAAACTGAGCAATCTGAACTGCAAGCAATCAAACTAATGTATAGCCAAACAAAAGTAATTGATCTCCCCTTTTCATGGACATTCTTCTAGCCTATTACTGCATTTTTTTTTAAGCAATCGTGTCACCCTGGACACAGAGAAGCATGTGCTGCTGCTGGGACTGCTGTCACAGCAGAAAGCAGTTACAGTTCATTCTCTAACAGTCACCCAACAAACACAGCTGTGGCAGCCAGAGGACACCCTGATCAGATGGGACGTCATGCTGTTATGGTATCGGCTGCTGTTGCCAGAGGTGCTGCAGCAGTTCACATGTAACATGCTCTAGGTGAAGCAGCAAATGATTCCTCCACTCTCCCAGCCAGCCACCAAATGCTCTCTCTGACCTCCAAGATGAAATTTCCAGGCCTACAGGCTGACATCTTACCCTTTCCCCAGCACGTGGCAGCTGAGCCAACAGCCTTCTGGCTACTGCAGTCAGGGGCTTTCACACTGAACAACTTCCCCCCTCTAAAACGTACACGTTCCAAGTCTCTTAGGGGTAAGTTCAAATTAAAAGCTAAATTGCCACAGACTCCTGAGTATCCCTTTTCCTTAAAATCCAATATTGGCTAGAGAGACAAGAGAACCTTATAATTATGCAGTCTTTTTCCTTCAAAGACTAGGTGTTAGGCTAGCATCTCTGCACTGTGTGCATGGCTTCTGTTTTTTCTGTCAAGGCTATTACTACAAGCTTTTTAATAGTATTTTTAACAAAGCCACATGGATTTTCTGTATGTGTGTTGGGAGGCAGCTAGCAGGTTGAGTGGAGTCTTGGCATCTGCAGAGGGGAAAGGTCTGCAGCTCTAGCATGCCTGGGGTCTGACAACTTCATCAAGTAGTTTGGGGTAGAGAGGTGGGACACTTAGTGATTTATTGAGCTTAGAAGTCAAAATAGTAAAATCTTAGACTGTTGTCCTAGCATTCTGTACACAGTTTTTAACAGGTAAGAAGAACAAGAATTAGTGTGAAATATTCTACATGTAAGAGTTACCAGACATTCATGCAGTTACTCTCAAGAGTTCACATAAGAAGAATTACATAATACTAACATGACTTAAAAGAGCAAAAGAGATACTTCTGATACTCACTAGCTGTGACATGTTGTTTAGTATAACCAAGTAAGTCCAAGCATTGTTGAAGCTGAAGTTTCCTTCGTCGTACACGTCCACTAGCTCACAAATTCTGAAAGAATTTTTAGAATTAATCACAACATAGTACACTAACACTTTCTTGAAATGCTAAACCTTCATCACATCAATCAACTGTTAGAATGAATCCAAAATCTGTTTTGGTACTAACATATGAGCAATGGGGTCTGCACAAGAATCACTTTCCAACAGTGTATTAAGTTTATATTGTATTTTTCTCAGAAGAAACAATGTTTGAATATCATAATATATATAGGTACATCTTTTTTTACATCTTTTTTTTTTTTATTATTATTATTATTTTTAGCCCAAAAAAGAAGATTGAAAGTGCAGGGCTAACATATCCCATTGCTGAATGGGATATTTATTTACACAGATATTCTTTGTAAATAACAACTTTTTCACAGGCCCACAGAATTAACAGCACTGATCATCAATACAAAGTTTATGAAAGTAAGCTTTAAACATCAACATGCAGAACTGCCTGCTATTCCTTTACAACAAGAAATCATATGATATGTACAACAGCACACAGTCAGGCTTATCACCTGCAAAGTTTAGTAAAATTTTAAAAGTTATGTGAAACTTGGCATTAAAAACACAGAAGAAGTAGGAGGAAAAGACGACTCTAGAATTAAGAGATTGGTGCTCTAAAACATCTTTCCCACATAAACAGTACTTTACATCTTCCCCCACTTCTTCCAGCAGCAGTCATTAACTATTTATTATTTCAATTCTGCAAATAGTCATTTGCAATAGAAGCCATAAAGAAACCAAAGGCTGATGCAAATTGCCGGGACCCATTTAGAAGGTAGCACAACTAGGTTGCTTTCAAACTGCATTGATTCAATGCAAAGGGCATGAAAATTGTTTCCAGTGTAACTCAAAATTACATTCTGAAGACCAAGGTTAATTATTTATGAGCGTACTTACAAAGCAATAATGGTGGTAAATGGTCTGACAACAGTGTACTGCAAAACACCCAGTTTACATCTAAATAATAAAACTCTGCAAGAGAAACAAAAAATTCATTGTACAAGAATTTAAAGACAATTCACTTGTGGAAATGTCCTGTTCTCAGGGGTTTCGCTATTTCACAGTAATTTCACCATAGCTTACTTCCAGGACTTCAGATGCTACAGTTTACAGTGCGTATAAGCACAATGGAACAGACCTTTATAGATACATAAAAGAAAATACTCAGTGATTCACTTCTAGCCATGGAAAAATTCTGTCTGGGCTGAACAGAGGATGAAATTTCCACTTGGTTTATGGATGTTTTGGAATTACATTCATAGTTTGTCTTTAACATTAAAGCAGCTTTATCAAAATCTCTTGAGAGAGAAGGAAAACTTATTATGCTGCTCATCAGAGTAAATACGCAGAAACAAGCAGCTCATGGGCATATGGATTTTCTTTCCTCCCTCAGGTGAGGAAGTAAAAGCAGTATGTTATATGGCGTCACCGAGTCGACATGAGGTTTGTGGCAAACATTCTACGACAGAAAAAGAAGCAAATTCCAAGAGACTTTTTTCCAATATTTTTCAAAATATCAAAGTGTTCTCCCACATCAGGTGATGTTGAAGAGCAATGTATGTTAGTAACTACATGTGATATCTAGCATGTTTTACAGCTAGATCAAAACATGTGCACAGCTGCTTTCAGTAGGATTTCATCACTGATAAATGAAATGCGTGCAAACCACAAGCAGACCACTGACAAGCAACAACTACAGTTATATTACTAAATATTAAAACGTTTGTATCTGATTACACAGCTTAGAATTGTAAGGTGCTATTATATACTCACTCTCCCATAGCCCACGATGGACAACAGCACAGGGGAGGCAGATGTCTCTGCTGATCTTTCGCTTCTATTATTAATACAAGGTTTGGATACCGGTTGGTTAGGTAATTTGAAAGAAAAACCATAAAATTATAGATGACATAAGCTTCATAGCATTCTCGACATGTATCCACATATATTGCAATGTTGGGGTATTTCAAAGCTATCCACTGCAAGAAGAGAGGTACACAAAAGGTTACGTGCAAGTAAGGCAAAAGCGATTCCAATGATAACACTGCCTGCCTAGGTCAGCCAGCCGCACTTCACGAGGCAACAAGTAAAACAAAATTGCAGTTTTTGTCTAATAAGAGTGTGATGCTACAGCTAGAAAATAGCGTATTGTAAAAATACAAGTGGAACTTCAGATTGCATCTCTGCTGCTTGAAATGGAAGCAGGCTTAAAGCACTGCACGAGAGGTGCTCTCTATCTCTGCCAACACAACGCAGTCTTCAATTTAAAATTAACTATGGAGATGGTTCCCCATGCATGACCTATTCCCATCAGGAGGAGACAAGAAACAGTTTCCTGAAATCTGCATGTTCCTGTCAATATCGATGTGAAAACTAACTTTGTAGTCCTTTGGTACAAAGTTCATTTCCTATGTAATGCATAAATGTTTGCAAAATATACGAAGACAGCAGCTGATTAGCTTTCAAGTGGTAGTCAGTCATCCCTCCAACCTAAGCATTTCAGGCAGAAAATTGCTTTTTGTTTTTGTCTGACAAAACTCTAATTATGGATCAGCTGCCAGAGCTTTCCATTTTTTATTTTTATTCGAGTATTACTCTGTTCTTGAACTGTTAAGTGCAGCCTGTGCAAGTGGTTTATTTCACTTTATTGGTTTGTGTTTTGTCTCCCAAACAGAGGCAGGTATTTTGAGTTTACTGTGCTTCCCTAGGTTGTAGTGGTGTGAATGCTGTGCCTTCTCAGACCTTCTTATTAGAACTTCAGGAAGATGCTTGGCATCCTCATTGCAGTTCAGAAATACTAGAGATGGCAACGTCTTTGTGGAACATGTGATGCTGCATCACAAACTGTTTGAATCTGAGAAGAGAATTTTATGTTCAGCTCAGATTCTGTGCTCTAGGAGAACACCATACTTGGAGCAACACCCAGATCCCAGAGTTTGGGGAAATCTTTAAATACCTGTCAGAAATGCCCTTGGGCCCTGGCTAGAGCTCACGTAATTAGCTGGCATTTTACTTCCAAAGAAAATTTATGCGCTTGAAATTGAAATGTCAGTCTGAGGTAGTTGATATTCCCCGTGTGGGACAAATAGTGTTGCCTCCTCTACCCTCCTTTTCCCCAGTCACTAAATCCCACTCTTTGGAAAAAAAAAGTTCCTGAAAACCTATCTTTTATGGGGTAAATGTAAGTACTTGCAACGCCAGGAGGTGATGACAACATGTAAACACACGTCCTGTACAATCCACACATTTAGTATGCTGCTTAACTCTAACTCAAGTCATCTCTATGCATGGAGCCACAGGTGGCACACTCAGGTATGGCAGAACCCGTCATATAGAAGTATTGGGAAGTAGATTTTTTTCTGGGATCTTGTCTTTCATCCCCTGACGCAATAAGGAAGAATGTAAGCACTAAGCGCATCTAAGAGCACTGAGTGTATCTGGTCAAGAGGTTTCCAGTTCAGCTGTTACTGAAGGTGGAAGGACCAAAAGCAAGCACTTATCCCCATTTCTACATCGGTCATAAAGGATATTCAACAACTGAGAGGGTTAAGATGGGGTTGCAAAAGTAATCCCACAAGATCCACGACAAGCACGTGGTATCGTTAGAACTACGCTTCTGATGTGCTCTGTAAACAGCAGTGAAGAGAAGTTTCTAGGACCGCGGCTCTCCATGCAGCATTGTCTCTGCTGTCACACCGTTTTCCCTCACTCCCGCAGCAAACAGTTTTACGGGGCTGTTTCCAGCAAGAGGACACTTACACTGTCTAAACTGTATATCGGCACCATCCACAGAATCCTGTCACAACAACAAAAGAACATTCAATTACTAGACGTACTTCTAACCCGAAGCAAATCCAACACCTGCGGCGGAGGCAAAGGATGAAATGCTACCTTATTATCGGTTTCTGCAGCTCAGGCTGCGTGTAGTGCACCAGGTGCTGCAGTATTCCCCAGAGAGATATGGGGATGGTCATGAGGAGGAATATCCCGGCGATAAACCATGCCTTGGTGTGGATGCCAACCTTGAGGAGGAAGAGAAGAGCGGGAAGTTAATGTTTGGCGTTAAGAGCTTGAAGTACTGGTAGGATAGCGTGAAAAATGTTTGGGTTTTTTGAAGTGTTGGTAGCGTAATAATAACAAAATGTGGGTTTTGTGGTTAATGTTGAGTGTTAAGATGTGTATTTGGTACAGGTTGAGGTGTTTTTTCCCCGCCCCGGCCCCGCCGGCCGCTCACCTCCAGCTTCTGCAGCTCCCAGACGCAGAGCGGCACCACCACCAGCAGCCCCACGATGTACAGCAGCACCACCAGCGGCCGGATCCAGCGCCGCCAGTTGCCGCAGGTGCACGGCATGGCCGCCAGCCCTCATCTGCCGCGCCCACAGGGGACGGGGGCAGGGCGGCGCCGCGACAGGGCGCGACACGACCGCGACACGACCGCGACAGAGCCCGGCCCTGCCCGGCCCGCTCCTGCCCTGCCCGCCCCGCCGCCACACTTCCGCCCCGCCCCGCTTCCGGCTTCGCCCCCTCCTCGCCCATCCCGGCGCCCATTGGCTGCTCGCCACGCCCGTCACGGCCGCCCGGCCCCGATGAATGGTTGCTTCCACCAACTCCCCGCCCCCCTTCGACACCCACCCCCCCCCCTCCCCCCCCAGCCGGCAGCAATGGGCCCTCCCGCAGCCCTCAGGCGCGCGCCGGTGGCAGGTGCGCTCGGGCGCGCGCGGCGAGGACCGTTAGTGCCGTTATCCCCGTCAGTTATTTCCGCTAATCCCGCTCTTCCCGCCACTGAGGGTCCTGAGGCGACGCCCCCGCAGCGCACCCGAGTGACACGAAATGCACCCTGAGCTTCAAGCGTTTGCCGTTCAGGCTTGAAGCTTTGAGCCTCGTGAGGGCTGACAGGGCGCGGGGCTTGGTGCTGAGCTGTGTGAGGACCAAACGTCCCAGGGAAAGGCAGCTCTAAGTCCTCAGCAGGAGCCCAAAGCAGACTCTCAAATGCTTGAGGTGTGAGTAAGGAGCGTGAGCTGCAAGGAGCCACGTGGAGGATGAGGTACTGAGGAACACTGACGTGGGTCTCTCTGTGTAAATCACTGATTTTTTTAATATATTTTTTTTAAATCTCTGCAGCAATTGTTTGCCCAGGCTTTCCATTCTTAACTTACCAATGCCCCAGACGTTTATTGAAACAGCGAAGCTATGTGGTTCTCTAAATATTCACAATATTCTGTATCATCGAAGTAACTGGAAATGTATTTCCATTGGATAGATGCAACCTGAAAGGAAAATTCCTATTCAGGAAATGGCAAAATCCTTAAAACTTGTCAGACTGCTCCCAGAATCAGCATAACCAGTAGTGTGGGGCTGGAGGCCTGTTCCCAAGACCTCTCTTTGCCCTTGCCATGCTCCACAGCTGTGGCACCTAATAGTTCATGAGGACACCCAGCTGAGGCCTCAGCTCAGCTCAGCCAGAAGCATTCAGTTCTTTGGCATTTCAGTTCTAAGCTGCCGAAGCAACAGCTCCTCATCTCCTCCAAGGAGATGAAGATGTGGCTGAATTCGTCCCCAAAGCCAACGGCCAAACTATGTTGGTTTAGCCAGAAATGGAGACTCTGATAATGGGCTGTTAAATTTTCCTTCCCCATCCAATTGTCTTAGGAGGAGCAAAGCAAGCTAAATTAGTAGTGATACCCTCAGTAGCTGGTAGGCTCCTCTACAAGTGAGGGCAGGGTCCTGTGGTCCTTTCTTTTTTGCCTGGTTATCATCCATTTCCCTTAGCTTACCACTTCCCTTTCCTTCCATTATGCAGAATTTAGAAGAATGATCTGAATTAGTTAGCCACGACCACATTAAGTAAAAAGCCTGATATTTCAATTGCCATTTCTAAATTTTTCTACTGGTCAATGAATTAGCTGCAAATTTAGTTTTAATGTTTAAGGATGAAAAACAGTTTAAAGAAACTGAACGATCATCTCTGCATTACAGATAAAAATTCAGTAGAATTTGCTCAAGGTTATGGTAGACTTGTGAACAGAGTATTGTTCACTGATAACTGCCACTAAGTAATTCTTCCCATATTGTTTTGAGCTGAAATACTACATTTCTGTATTTTATTACCAAATTAGTGCTCAGGTGCCTATTCTGCAAAACCTTTGGTCTTGGTACGTAACAAATTCTTGATGGTACAAGAAGTATGTCCATCAGAAGCTACAAACTCAGTCACAGTGAATAATGAAAAGTACCTAAATATAAATACTTTTTCTTAAGCGTGTTACAGACATAAAAGCAAATATTTCCAGCATTTCCAGAAAAGCAGACAACACAAATGCTGAAATACTAGGAATAACAACAATAACTTATCTGTAAATAATATATCTAAAATGACGGGAAACATTTTATATCATTAATGAATAAGCACATTGTTTACAAAACATTTTGGTTTTTTTTAAGTTTCTCCAGTAACTGGTACACTGAAAGCAAAGCACTGTTGTTTAGTTTTGTTGTTTTGTTTTTAACTTCCCTAAGAATATCAAGCCAAGAGATGCTCTCTTAGTGATGTTCCTTGTTCTTGAATTGTTTTTGGTACTTTGGGGTTTCTACAGCACTAACTGACCTAAAAAATCCTTGAGGAGAATTTCAACACTTAACAGACTTGAAATCATTGTTTTCAGTTTATCTGGTCTTTTTTCTGTTTACTCGTATTTTGTGTGTTTGCCTCAGGTTCCAAGGTAGACTTCTTTACAAGAACAAGTCAGGTTTCTTTATAATCAGATTTCTTAGAAAGAAAAATTTAACACAGTTGTGTTAAATTGTATTTGCTGGCCTGACCTCCCTCTATAGCAAACTCCAACATACATTCCTTTATGTTTTTTGAAGGCTGGTAAAGGAGAAGCAGCTCAACTAATGCTTACCTTTATCCTCCAGAAGGAAAGGAGCCTCACTTTACATATACTCCTATCACAAGAATACTCACTGGTCAGTCACTGTGGGTTGGTTTTAATTAATATTACATTAGAAGAATGTTGGACTAGAGAACCTCATAAATATTTTCAGCCCTGCTGTCAGATTTCATGTGGTGCCCCAGGGGACTGGTATGCTAGTCTGATTCTATGCAAGAAATGTAATAAGGTTATTAACTTGGGCACCCCTCTCCAGTGGTAGCTGTTACAAAATTACAGCAAGGCTTTATGTAAGTAAACATAATTCCTAAAAAAAAAAAAAAAGTTAAAGAAATGCATTTCTGCAAGTAGATTCTTTTGCATACTTTCAGAAAGTTTTTGTACTAACTATATCAGAAGTAGATATATATTTTTAGCAGAAATCTGAGGCCTTATAATATTTTTACAGTGTAGAGGGAAACCAGGTTTTCTACTAATTCAGGTCAAAATAACTGAGCAAGTAGTGCTCAATCACCTTGGAAAAATGCCAGCACTTTGCTAGAATATGTAAATAGGTATGTCTTTCATGGGAGAGGGGAAACAATCGTTCTGTTCTACTTAACTGTAGTAAGTCTGTGGTTTTTTCAACTACGCATGACAAAAAAAAAAAAAGTGTCTCAGTTGCACTGGGAAGCAACTAGCATGATCGGAAGTTTAAAATACAAATTCTGCCAGGAAATAATAAAATAATTGTGGTTAGAGAAGGCTTAAAGGAAACATGATAAATCTGTAAACAAAGATAAAAATTGTATTCGATTATTTTTGATGTAGATATCACAAACATGCTGAAACTGCAGCAAGGGGAATTGGGATATTTAAGCACTGGAACAGGTTAGTTTCTGTGATCCCCACCATTGAAGTTTCTTGTTCGGAATCTACTTCATGTCTCAGATTCATTTATATTTTGATCAGAAAGAGGAACTATTCTTGTCTGTGAGGTTCTATTCTTATGTTGTGTCTCTACAAAATACCTTTTCGTACCTGAAATAACTTCATAACCAAAATGATTTTGTAACAGAAGTGAATGTGAGTTGATAATATGACCCTCAAAATGTAGTATTATGGGGAGATGGTAGTTATAAACATTCTTATCTCCCAGTCTTGTTTCAGCAACACAGGAAATACAAGCTATATAAATTCATATCCTCACACATGAATTTATAATTTTTCAAAGTATTGTGCAGTGAGAGAAAAGATTGCTTTTCCAGGTGTTGTATGGGTTTTCAGTGAACTAGCACTATGGTTTGGGACTAGTGCTGTCTCCAGAACACACACAAAACCCCTTGTTTTCAGCAAGAGGATGTGCGTGAAATGCTACTAAGAACCGAGCTGACAGGGTTCATCTTCACTAAATATTGAGGCTTCTAATAGCAGAGAAAGGAGCAACAAAGCTACCCTCCAGAACTTGGAGGTAAAAGCTGTACTCGTAGCATTCTCCACTACTGGAAAGACCGATGTGTTGACTGATTGACTGTTGATGTCAATCATTATGTACATTCTGCTCTCATGAATTACAAATTTATTTAAAAGAGTTATGTCAAAACATAATAAACTGGGATTATTCCTTACTATATGGAAACCTATAAATAATTTACTAAATTAAAATAGCAAAGAAAATAGACTATTTTATAATTGCTGTTGGAAAACTGTGGCATATTTTATTCATGAATTGTATTTTTATTTATATGCCATTAGCTTCATAGGCTTCCTCATTTTTCTTACTTTGTATTATACAAGTGTTGACCCTCAGTGATAACTAGGCTGTCCATCTTGGCTGCTTAGAATTTCTCTGTGGGGTGGGCAGGATTAAACGCAAATTCTTCCACAGTCAAAATCACTGATTTCCCCTCTTGTATTGCGTGTTGTGGTAACGTTACTGTCAGCCTTTTGAGGTGTGCATCTGATAGAGCGCTGCTGATTAGTTCACGCTCTGCTCTGGTGGTTACTCACACCAGCAACCTTACTAATGCATTTTTATGTCATTTTATTAAAACTTAATGAGACTTAAAACTCAATATGTTTTCTTGAGTGTTACCAGTACTAGACTTTTTTCTTTCAATTTTCTGTCACACTTCTATCACAAGGCTGTCATTAGTTCTAAGATATTGATCTTAGGGAAATGCTGCCATCACATTCTGATTACTTTATTGCTTCTTTTGTGGATGATCACTGAAGGGAATGGCTGTTCAGCTCCAGAAGCATTTGTAGAGAGCAGTTTCGGTGATACTTTAAGATGTGGCTTCTTTGTTTTCAAGATTACTTAGATTTTTTTTGTTAGCTACCTGAGGACTTGTGAGCTACTTACTATCACTAGGCTGCTTTGTATTTTAAAGCGTGAGCTCCTGTTGCAGTGAGTGGACATGTATTTGCCTAGCAAAGTTCTGGCAGAGTTTTATACACTTATGTATGATGTCTCAAAATATATTAAGCAATGTAACAAGAAGGGGCTGTGTAAAAGGAAGTGGTGAACATGAAATAATCGAGTATAAATAATCCTCATACACAATTCCTCAGAAGGGCACATCTATCATTCCTGTGATTTGTTAAAATATGGAAGGAATGTATGCCATGTATTTGGAAATTCAGTAAGATGTTTATGAAGTCTTCTTGCCTGTTGGTTCTCAAAGGAAGGATCTTCCATCCTGTTGAATTCTGTGACAGAGAAACCTTTCCAAAATTTTATCACATTTGACTCCCAGTAACAAACACATGACATTCAGGTTTTAACTAATTCAGTATACCTCTTGGTGAAAAGTCAACACTCATTGTGATGTTTCTATAACAAAGAGGGCCGTTTGGTATGATTTGTTAAGGAAGCCCTTTTTTTCCAGTGAGGGTGACCGAGCAATGGAACAGGCTGCCCAGAGAAGTTTTGGAACCTCCCTCCTTGGAGACTCAAAAGCCATCTTGGGCAACCAGCTCTAGGTGGCCTTGCTTGAGCAGGGGAGTTGGACAAGTTGACCAAGGTGTACAAATTTATAGAGAACAGCATTACCTGCAACTCCTTTCTCCTTTACCTATTGCATGTCTTTTTGTTGAGAAGTTAACAGATTTTTACCTAGAACCCTATTTGTTACTGTTGAGTTTATGACAAGGATTCCCAAACTCTGTTATCTAAGTTATTCCAAGAAATGATGTGGCCTGGTAGAGAGGCAGGCTGTACTGCTGCTTAGGGGGTACTTGCCATTACAGCTTCTGTTAATGCTGAATCAGAAAATAGGTTTGTGAATTGTGACCAAAAATCCTCTACCATCTCTTACCTTTCAGCTATAGCATTAAAATGCAGTATATGTACCCATTTGGGATTGTTAACAGAGCTTCTCCTGATGAGATTTCTCTCTTTATTCACTCCCCTTCAGAGGAGAGAATAATATGGGGCTGTGTATATTCCTGAGCAGTACAGAAAAGGAGGGACTTGCCTTTTCATCTCAGTTTTAATGTCAACGTGACTGAAACATTAGCACTGCCAGTAACGTACATTGAACGTGAGTCAAGCAGCAGAAGACCATGAAGCTAAACTAAAAACTAGGGAAACTCTTAACTGAGTTCTGGTTTTTGAGCTTTAGCAAAATATATTGAGTGTCCCAACATACCATTTGGAAAACATACTCTCTGAAATACATGAATTGTTATTAGTACTAGAAAATGTTTTCTCATACTAAGATGATTTAAACATTTTGACAGTGAGCAAAATACCCAAATTCAGGCAATAAAATTACTCTAGAGTTACTGAAACTGATTCAGAAAGGGGAAAGAAATATATGAACCCAAGTATGAGGAAAGAGCCACAGGGAAAGGTCAGATCCACAGTCCCTTTCATCCTGCTGTGAAAGTCTGCTTCCACCTGACTAATCCTGGCTTAAGAGAGAACTGCTCTACAGCAAGAAGCGGATGCTCAGCAGGCAAATGGCCTTTCAGTCTATACAGCCTGTCAGGGATACAGAACTCCAGTTACAGTTCTGTTCCTTTAAGAGACAAATATCTGATACTACTGAGAAGACCATCATTCTAAATCTGATATTTCGGTGATCAGAGAATGAGAAATATGCTGAAAGATTTTGCAGCTATACAAAACTATGAACTCACCTGGGGAACAATACCTTCAAGATTTTCTGTAGATGTCCCATATGAAAATAGTAATCATTTACAGCTGTCCACATAAAAAGTCAAAGTTTTGTAAATTTGGCTGTTAAAAAAATACTGTTTTAACATGTTCAGGTGACATTTGATTTACTTCTCTTGATTCTCTTTGATTTTGGTTATTTTCTGCTTCAACAGACAGTTATCTGATTGTACTGCAAAATAAACAAACTTGACTGGCAAAATAAAAAAAAAAAAAACATCAAAACACTATGATAGGTGTGGTTTTGATGACTACATTTGTAGCTTTATTGACTAGGTAAGTACTTAGTAACTTGTATAGCCTTTTAATCATACTAACCAGTTAAAGCTGGTCAGGTAAAAATGAAACAAAAACAGAGATAATTTTTTCCTATTGGAAAATGAAATGAAAGGACAAACTACACTGTTCTTCATTGTATGTGCTGGCTAAGAACAACTAAAATGATACATACTCAGAAATATGGTTTTGTTTGAAAGGTATATAGAAGCAATTTTAAAATCTTCCATGTTCCTGAATTATCTCAGTTTTATTAAATGACATTTTCTTCCAAAATCCCAACTTCATTCTTTGTTGTTCTATAAAGCGAAAAGAAGGAAAGTGCATACATTGAAGGACACGTGAAATTTATTTAGGTAGGCACAGCTGAGGAGGTATCGTGTAATCAGAATGCTACAGAACAGTGTGAGTAACCACTAGGTTGTGCTGTCGGTCTAAAATTGAAGCCCCTGTATTTAAGAGACTGAAGTTTCAAAATTCTCAAGCGTGATGTAAACATAAAACCCTAGTGTTCTCATTTGGATATATCAGGAAAAAAAAAAAAAAAAGTACAAAATACGTGTTTTTGTAAGGAAAGGGATTTGGTATTTGATCTATTGGAAAAAAAATTCCTATTATGCAAGTATCCTTCACAGTCATACATGTACCAAGAGATTAAAGGAATGTCACAGCCACAACCATATTCAATTTACTAAATATCTATTATTAGAATTATTGTTTTTTTTTGTTTGTTTTTTCTTTTTGTTTCTGTGGTAAGTCATCATTTGCATACTATATCTGCAAATACATGCACCATTTTTACACAAAAATAATTAAGTGTGTTCTATATCACAGTATATATTCTTGCTTTTCTGTTGCTTGTGGTAAATGTATACCTGTACCAAACAGTGGTCAACGAAGATTTGTGGATATCTGTTGTTATGCTGAATCATGGGTTGTAAAACAATGTGTGTTTATGAAAATGTAGTCTTCTCAAAATTGTTACCCTGGAAACATTCGATGCATGGTTGTTGAAATTTGCCAATTGTCACAACAATATTTTTTGTATACTTTAAACTAGAATTTGTTTCATGTTAGGCTTTTCTGGCACTTGTCACTTTGTAGTGGCTAACATACTCTTTCAGTTGTGTATGTAGCAAGTAGATTGGTGAGCCACACATGAGAATTTACGGAAGGATCTATTATAGCTGTGAAAGCCAAGATAATGCTGCGAAGGGGGTGGTAGTTGGCAGTCCTTTCAACCTACCGACAATTCTTGCAGGCATTCAAAATCATGGATTTTCTTCAGCAACAAAAGGAGAAAACATCCTACTTGTGTATAGACAACACTTTTCATTAGTGGTAGCAATTAAGTGATCTAATAAGCCTTTTAAAAATTTTTTGTCATTGTTTAACTGCATCATGCTTGTGTACTATTAAATGTAGTATGTCCAATCACTTCTGATGATACTCAGAAAGTGAAGTTTACTAAAGATAAGTTTAAATCATGCTTCCACAGTTATTTACCTATTGATGATGCTAATGGCCTACCAGAAGTGAAAGTTAACACTGCAAAATTTTGTGTATTCTCTGGAAGTAAAAAAAAAAAAAACAACAACCAAAAAACAACAACAACAACAAAAACACAGGATAAACCATTTAAAGAGAAAAACTCCGTAGCTAATTAAAACCTGTCAGCATAACAGCTACTTCATCTGAAGAACATGTTTTCTCTCTGCTCTTAACTTCTGAGAGGCAGGAACTGCATTCTCGTCTGAGAACCAAGAATTCTTCCATTAGAATTCTAATTTTGATACCAATTCACTTGAAGCCTATGACAATTTATCACATGATATATATATACGTGAAAAAGAAATAATATTTGTTTAGGAGCAATATGAAGATTAATTATTTAAATCATTCTGAAAATCAGCCTTATGCAGATATTATGATTATTTCTCAGCAGTTGATTCTAGTCTGGGATGACACCCAGAAAAGGACGTAAACACCTGATGTTGAAGTCAGGTGGAATTTAAGTGCCCTGTATCAAAAATGCAGTCCTAAAAAGTATTTACATATCTGCCACTTCACACTCAAAGTACCTACATTTTTGTGGAAGCTCAGGCATTTTTATCGCGAGGTGCATAATAAAAAGAGCACTCCAGCAATGCTCTTTCATCCTCTCAAGGGTAGTTAAGCGTTAATAGGGCTGAGTAGCCTATTAATTAACCCAGCTAACGTTCAATATGTGTCCAGAAATGAAGCATTCCTCTGTATGTCTCCCTGGAGAGTTCAGTCCAGTAGGTGAGTTCTGAAGATGCCTAGTAGGCTGGGACCCTGCAGCAACAGCTGGCCCCACAGTGGAAAAATCTGTTTCCCTTCAGACTGGAGCTGAGTGCTTAGAACAGACAGAAATGTGGATGAGATCCAGGTTCAATTCCCTCGTCTGTCTGAAAGGGCTCAACCCTTCCTTTGGAGTATGCTGTAGCCAGCAGGCAGCAGACTCTAGAATGTAGGAAAGATTCTTCAGTCTTCAATTTCACTTTCCAATGATGTTCACTATTCACCATTTAAGTCTTGCAGTTAAGATGCATTGGTGAGAAAGAGTAACTTGTCAATTTTTTACAGAAACTAGAGAAATAGTCCTGGATAAGTACAAAAATACTTGGAGGAGTTGGGACTAGAACCCAGGATAGAGTGCTCTTGAGTGAGTGCCTGCTTACTTAATTAGCTTCTTACAGAACATAATGATTTTTATGAATGTTCCACATGCGCGTACTTTCCTGCATGCACTGCAAAAAGATTCTCTATACAGGATTCTGGATTCAATTATGTGAGCCAGGAAGATGAAAATCAGATGTGATATTTAGGAGTGCAGTGCTTTGTCTTTTTCTAGATCTGTCCTAGGTTCAGCAATAGGGATCCCTAATATAGGATAGGACAAACACAAACTCTCTCTTTCTCTCTCTCTTTCTCTCTCTCTTTCTCTCTCTCTTTCTCTCTCTCTTTCTCTCTCTCTTTCTCTCTCTCTTTCTCTCTCTCTTTCTCTCTCTCTTTCTCTCTCTCTTTCTCTCTCTCTCTCCCTCAGTTCCTTTCTGTTCCATTCCTCTCCATGTTTGTGATCAGTTCTTCAAACAACCAGGTAAGAAACATATTTGGAGCCTGATCTTTTTCTTCAGAAATCAAAGGGAAAATCCTTGTGGTGTTAGTCAAGTCAGAATTAGGCTCTGAATATTAATGGAAGAAGAAACATTTTGAGAAGTTTTGTGTATAGTTCCAACTATACTTAGTACCCATGCGTTTTTGCTGTGATTTATCAAACCAGCTATTTTTGCCAAGTCAATACCTATCTCAGTTCTCTAAAACGAATTAATTAAAATTGATTTAAATTCAAATGCTTTGAGATGTGATCTGTTAAGTGTCTGAAAGGGCTGCTAAAATGAGGACAAGAAAAGTAAATAGGCTTTTCTTTCCAGAGTATATGCCTGATTTTGCCGTTATACTGGCATGTATATGTTTAACTGAAATATTTGTAACAGTTTGTGCGTATGACTCGTCAGTCATTATGGAATAAAGTTGTAAAAATGAGGTTTTTACTTGTTGAGAAATGTTGATATAGAGAAATGTGAAGAATTATGAAGATGAAAATAGATTTGATCCTTGCCAACATTATAGGCTGTAGCGTGACTGAAGGATAATATTTGCACTAAATGCATCTCAGATAGATAGCTATTAGTTATTACTGGAGGAAAAAAAAGTTTGTCAATTGCCATGAAAACGCATAAAACCAAAACTTTTCTAATGCAAAAGTGTTATTTGAACATGATAGTATTAGAAGCTCTATGAGTGCCTGTAATGAATTCCTTACTTTTGTGTTGCAGCTTAGACAAATCCCTGAAACAGACCAAAAGACCCTGAACAGGGCCTCTAACAGAAAAAGAAGAAGAAGAAAAAAAAAAAAAAAGAAAAAAAAAAAAAAAGAAAAAGAAAACAACCCAAAACAAAACAAACCCTCTTCCATATTTTAAAGTGGCTTTTTAGGCCTCCTGAGTCTTTCTGGCACATCATTCTCAGACCCTTATGGACTGGGATGCTGCCAAAAAGCTCTTTTCCCACAAAACTTTAGTAAACTTTGAATGCTAGATGCTGCAATACAGTATTTCAAAATACTTAGAATATAGAAATTAGCCTCTGAATGAACCCAGCAATATTTTTCCTCAGTTTTCTTACAAATATAAGAAATTCTTTCTCTGTCTTACACTGGTTTAGAACTTTGCTTTTTTTCCGTTTAAGAATTTGTTTTGTTTTAGCAGCAATATTGCTAGTATTGCTTAATAAACGATATGTGTTTATTCTAATGTAAGGATGCTTTGATTTTGCCAGACATTAAGTCATACTTACATTTAATTGAAACCACATCAAAATGTTTTATAACTATGAAGTATTTCAACTCAAATTACTCAGAAGAAGAAATATACCAAAGGAGTCATGGGCCAAATTAACACTTAGGTACCACAGCTAGCGAAATTGAATCCAAGCAAGTGTGTAGCTTTTTTTTTAATTGTTTTTATTTTTTCGATTCTCATCCATTGCTAGAACTTGTCAAACTTTAGCATTCTTTATCAAATGCCATTGAAAACGGAGCTTTTGTACATAATCACCTTTATTTTCCTACACTTGCCTCTAAGTCCTGTGCTTTCTGGAGTTTGGCATAAGCTCAGTTCATGTTCCAGGTAGTAATACTGTTTGTTCCATGTGTACTTGAAGTAGTCCAAAGCTACAAGACCAGAGATGGAGATTTCTTCTGATGTATTTTGAAATCCATAGACGGTTGCAAAGAAAACTATAGCAAAAGAAGTTCACATTAGTCATCCTGGACTCCTGGTCAGTGTGCTACAGCTAATATTTCACAGTCCTGGAGCAGGAATACTGAACTTGCAGGTTCTAGTTTGTAGAACATTCAAAGAACAACAGGATCATTATCACAGCAGGCTGGGTCCTGTTCTCTGAGCCAGCGCTCCTGGGTGTGTGTGCTGTCCAGTAGATTTGTCTGGGAGTTGCTTTCATGTAATTCAGAACAGAATGTTGAGTCAAATGGTTAAGTCAGTTCTAAGAAGCACTCAGACAATGAAGAAATCAACTCACCTCCTAAGTATCTCCTCCTACCTTGCTTTCAGGGAAAGCTTCAGCTGACTTCCAAGAATCTACTTTAGCATGTAAAACAGCAGTTAAGTCTCTTTCAATTAGAGTTTTCCTAGAATACAGAGTATGTTAATTGTCTTCAAAATTACATATTTCCCTTGCAAAGCCCTATTTTCATTTACTTATATGATTCTGTAATAATATTTTTGTAGTCAAATCTTTCCATGCCTTGTCATCCCAAACCTGATTCCTTTTGGAAATTTTATTCAGCTCCTCTTACAGAGACCGTTAACTATATAATCAGCTTCAAAACCATACACTGTTACAGTTTTTGCAATATTCAAAAAGCAGATATCCTTAACATATGTAAGTACACTTCATAAATTGAATTCATTAGGGAGAAATGTCTTTGTTATTTGGGAGAAAGATGCAAAATCCTGTATAAGTATGCTTTATGTGTATCCATGCACAAACATAGAGCATGTAGAGGCAGTTTGGAACACTGTGCATACACACTGGAAATTATTACCATAGGAAAAATATAATGAATGCATTTTATACAATAGTGATGATAAAATCTACCCTTGTTTTTGTTTCCAATTTTCAGGCAAAGTTTACAGCAGAATTGTGCAATTACATTATTTCTTAAACAATGTATTTCCAGAATATATTAAGTTTAAGAAATGGAATTCAAGTCAGTTCTAACATGCACATGTTGAGCTGTTTACATTACATAGACAACAACGTGTGTATTTTTGTGTTTGTTTGGAACAGAGACAAATGATCAGAACATAATGGATGCTTTTCTTTCTCAAAATTTTCTCAATTTATTTTCACTTATTCAAGCTATTTACTAAACATACTTAACTTGGCCATACTGATACTCTGTTCTTCAAGATGATAGCCACCGTATAATAGTATCACTAGATAGGTAATGCACAAATTTAACACAAATAATTTAAATAGAATAACAAACCATTGAAAATGGGAAATCAAACTAAACATATACTGTTTATACAGGAACGCTAGAAGACAGTGAGAGAGGGGAACTGGAATACCTGGGTTTCTGCAATGATATTGCCAGAACAGATATATTAAAAATTTGGTGGTAGGAAGATGATCATTAGAACAGCATAACAGTGGAATTCAAATAATGTAAGAAAAATATAATGGGTTATGCCAACGGAGAATTGATGCCATATGAAGGATGCCATAGAAGTTTAGAGGTTTTTTTTTTTTTTTTCAAGCACATCAAGACTAGAAAGATAGCGAAGACTGGTAGACATTGAAGGAATAAAAGGAAGCTTAAGGAAGGTGAAGTCATATCCCTATTAGCTAAGTCCATTGCATCCACATTCACTGTATTGGATCATAAGTGACTTCAGTGGTTCTAAAGATCTGATTTAAATGGAGGAAAAGCCTATAGGTCAAATCAACAAGACGGTTATAAAGCACGAGGCAGGATGGTATTTATCTAAATATTCTGAAGAAATGCAAATGTGCATTTAGCTGTAGGTATGTGTGAACGTGCCTCAATATCACAGAAACAATACATAGTAAACATCATGTTCAGCTAGAAATTGAGAGAGACAGATTTCTGAGTGGAAAGATTGACCAAAAATCTGAAGTATTCATCAAACCAGTAGAAACTGTAACAAAGACTAGAATTAATGGCTGCATCTCTAAATATTATGTTTAGAAAAATCTACTCAAGTGTTGTGAAGGGAAGTTATAGCTTACAAAATTATGTCTCTGAGAGTGTCCTTGAACATGTTCAGAAGGATTATCATGTTGGTGTAATCTATTTGGTTTTCCGGAAGACTTTTCACACTATCCGTCTTTAAGGACTTAAACCGTCTAACTTTTGATGATACAAATACAGTGTTAGGAATTATTACAGAGGAATAAAGAACAAAATGTTTTAATTATGATTATGGTGCTGCATCTAGGTCATGTTGGACTCTCTTTTGTCCCTTCCATCTATAAAATATAATAGTAGAACTCAGGAAAACACAAAATAGGGCAAAAAGATGATCATAGGCAGAGGACAGCTTTCATTCAACATAGAAATAAACAAATTGGTCAGCCTGGAAAAGACATCTGACATTGGCAAACTCACGAGCAGAAGGGCAAATATGGAACAATTATTTACTGTCTCTTTTAATACAAGAACTAGAGGATATTGAATGAAATTATCAAATGGCAAGCTCACTCATAGCATAGTTTCACACAATCTAGCAATCACTTAGATTGCTGGATTCATTGCCTCAAGATGCAGTGAATACCAAAGGGCTGCAGATGTTCAAAAAGACAAATTCATGGAAAAATACCTATCACTTACTCCAAATACACGTATTTTCCGCTCAAATTGGTGAAGGCTTAGTCAGTCTACCAGTGAAGTGTATGCTTATACTGCCCTTTCACCCTTCAGTAGGTATCTGTTACAGATCATCACAGGTGACAGGAAGGTCTGACTCAGTATAATTGCTTTTAGGTTTTTAGAGTATATGATCATTAACACAGAGGCTTCCCATACCCCAAAACAGGGCTGACTCTTGTGCTGGTCAGGAATGTATTAATTTCATAGGGAGAGTTCTAAACTAATCTATTTTTATAGCATTAATTTTTTCTTATATCATCATAAAAAAAAAAAAAGACTTCTTTTACTTTTGAAGGACCTCTCAAGACAGTGGCTGATTCACTCCCTAAAATTTGTTTTATCAAGACAGAATGTTTTAAATCATTATGGTATATTCTGAATGCGATTATTCCACATATAATCACGCTACAGTCACATATTAAATCCCCACACTGTGATGCTTAATATCTCCATGTGTTTGCTCCAGACTGCATTTCTCTTTTTTCCTGCCATGTGCCAATTGCAAACACATCACTTACTTGGTGATCATTGTCACCTGGAGGTCTGTTTCCACAATTCCATCTTCCCATTAGACAGCAGCTTCTTATTATCTTCTTCAGATGTATTCCTTTCCCTTTTTCACAAATTGATACCATTTATCTTCTGCCTATGCTTTTCTCCTTCTAGGGTTTAATCTATTCTATGATGTTATTATAAAATTAAATTGATTTACTTCCTTGTTTATAGTAAATCCTTCACTTTCTAAATTCTTTTTATTTTTAGAGCAATACTTGTAAAAGGTGGCAGTCTGATTGTCCTAAAACATAAATTCTCTAGCTAAACTGAAGTCATGAACAATATAGAAAGAACTGTAAACTCCCACACATTGCTGGGTTAATAGACTTCAAGTTTGATCTGAAAGGGCTTTTTTCTAGGCATGGTTTGTATTGGTGAATTTGAAAAGCAGCTCTTCTGCAACTACATAGATTTTTTTTTCTTCTTGTAAAAATGCAATTTGGGGGCACGATGCTAGTTTATGTTAGGTTCCTCTTTAAGGATAAGTTATAATCTAGTTCTAAGTGAAGTAATTTGGGTACCAGTAACCATTAATTGCACTAGCATGTTATATCACGTTTGCTGTGCTACTGAGGTAAGTTTTGGCTCTTTGAACTGAGCTTTTTGCCTCTGTACTGAATTTACAAATACCAAATCTAGATTAAAGTTGATTTTTCTTCATCTGTTTTTCAAACGTGTATTTTGTCAGCCCTGGAACTGTTTGCAATATGAATGTTAATCCATTGCAAATTAGACTTCCAAGTCACTGATGTTTATCTAAACATTAAAAATTTTACTACATTTAGCTTACTGAAGGATTGTATAAAATCTTTTGCTTCTATGATGTGAGACAGACACGTTCATCTTCTTATTCACTGTGATTCTAAAGAGGCTTTGAGGAAAAAAAAATAAATGATATGAAGCCTTTCCTAGGGTGGACAAACTCAAATAGCAATATTTAATTGCTTTTATTTTTCCCCGTTAATTTTATTTTGTTTCCTATTTTCACCTGCTCCACAACTGTTACATTTTAATTGCTTTATTTTCAAGAACTACACTGACAATATAAGGTATGTTCACATTAGACCTTTTGGTACAGGATAGTAAAGAATAAGGCCAGCTTTAGGCTTGTATAGAGTAAACATTTAAGCAATGGAAGTAGTCAGTTCAACTTAAGTTAATTCATCCTGCTTCTTGGCAGTGATAAGTCAAGAAAAAGAAGGGACCTCAGAGAGAAGGACAAGATATAGGAGAGAAATGAAGGATAAACTGCAAGCACTGAGCACAAGAAATTGGAATTCAATACACAATTTCCAATTTCTCTAACTTGTTTACGAACTATTTAGAGAAAGTTTCTGTTATCTCTTGAATTTGCAGAATTCTCAGGGTTCTGCAGTTTGGATAATGAAAACCAGTTAACGCACAGAATTTCTTGTAGACTGTTTAGTCACCATTAAACATTAGTATTAAACATTATAAAGTTTCATTTTTAATGCTTTCTAAAAATGCTATGCAGGTTTTGTTGCCATGTGTTTGCAGAGTGTAGTTTTGGAACAATTTATTAGAGTATACAACATGTAGTTGAAGCAGCATTTGGAATTGATTTTCAGCTCCCTGTTGAGCTCAGAATTGTTCCGTAGTTGCATTGTTTTGTTTATTTGGGTTGGTTAATCGTTTTCCTTTTCTACCCTGGCACCCACTGTAACAAATTGTTGGTAAGACGTCTGGAACCAGTTGTAGGCATAGCAGGGCAGTTTGGGTTACAAAGTAGTGCAGAAGTAATCTTACTTCAACTAAGGCACAAAGTGCATTAAATTAATTATTTGTATTCAATTTAGAGACACAACAGAGAAAAAGTTAGCTAACCATCCAATAAATTCAGTGTTGCTTGGCATTCCTATTTTCCTTTCAAGGGAGAGAGTATTAAAATTGGCTTGCAAATTCGCTAAAAGGTAATCTGCTGTTACCAAGTGGAGCTTGATAAGAAGGATGTTGGCTTGGTGTAGTTGTAGGCAGTTCCATTTCTTGTGTCATCAAATTCTTTCTCAGGTAATAATACATTTTCCATATTATTTTACTTGATGATTTTATTTGCATACAGAACAAGATTTATGAAGGTTTATACCTGTGGCAAAAACTGCTGAGTGGGAATGACTGTACATGACAGTTCTCATGCAGTGTTTAGTCAGTGTAAACTGTGTTTTCCCAAAGCCTAGAAAATACATCCTTAGAACAGCTAAATATGTAATCAGCTACAGAAGGTGAAATTTTCTGAAAGAAGGCAGATCCCAGAGGTCTGTATATCAGGAGATTTGTAAGGGTTTTCAGTTTGACTCAGCAGGGTAAACCCCCGCAGAGATGCTTTTCTCTTGTATATATATCAAGTGCTTCAGGAATACAGCACACTACATACCCTGCAGTAATAAATATTGATCCTGTGATTCCTCTGACAGAGGATTGCTATATTTCTGAGATATGTGCTCACTGCATAATATGTCCACATTGATTTCAGCGTAGACTGGAATTGTGTCAGTAAAATGGATCTGCATAATTGCAGTAGGCATGTCAAGGATACGTAATGTTAGGATATTCCACCCAACTGTACATCGCCAGTGTCTGCCCAAACAGTAAAAAGGACACCTCCAAGGAAACCAGTAAGTGCATTGACATAGCTCATCCTATTGAAATCTGTGGGATAATTTGTATAAGTAAAGATTACAGCATGGAGTAAGGACAGGATAAGGACAGAATATCAGTATTCTGCAGTGAGGATTTTTCTCTTTGTGTACACTGTCTTCCTGTTCTCCTATTTTAACCATCCATCTCTGCTAGTTGAGTGGCCTGAGAGAAGAACCCTGTTACAGCTGACTTCTTTTGCTAAGCTGTTTTTATGGAAGGAAAAGTGTGCCAAAGTTTCTTTTCCCACCCAAGCATATGAGATTATAATTTACCAATTATTCATGCAAGCCACGCAGAGTCTTTTACTTCTTCTGTATTAGCTGTCATGGACTTACAGATTCAGTCACATTGCCATAGTTACCGTGCTGATGGGGCTCCATTGTATACTCTGACAGTGAAATCCCAGTTTTCCTGAAGTCAGTGGCAAACTCATCCTTCATTTCCTTCAGTAGGTTCCTGCATTTTATCCCAGTTTACTAATTGGAACTTGAAATACTTCAATGACTGGTTTTAACTTTGGCTGAGGTAATACCTTCAGTTGGACAATAAAATATTGTATGTTGAAACAAACTTTGATTGTTATGCATATGGTCTTTCTGTTACCCATCTAGCACTTTACATTAAAAAATTTAGGTATCTGGTTGACCTATGGGTTTATTCACATAGTTGGTTATAGTAGTATGTAGTTGTATGTGGTATGCCCACAGTTAAATTACACACTATTTTTCCAGTCTCTCTCTAAATGACTGACACTTTTTAAGTAAATAGAAGTTCATATATATATATATATGCATACATATAAAAACATAGTTATTTTATATGGAAGAAAAACAACCAGTGGTTAAAGTTCTGTTCAAGCAAATTCTCAAATTATCATAAAAAGGAAATAATTCAATAATTTTTTCTTTGATTGTCAAGAAGCCTTTGGCATTGGAATTATTTCAATTTGTTTGGGATGCAGGAAATCCAGAAGTTGGATATTACAGAAAATAATGTATACTTTATTCGGAGGAAATACCAAGGAGGTCTCTGTACAACAGTTTTGGAGAGCAAAAGACACAAAAACTATACAGACAGATATTTCAAGAAATATGAAGTGTGGCCACAGGATTGCAAGTTGGTGGCTAGTAATGATGGATATTTAATCTTCCCCTATGTTTAAAATACTTGGTGGAATGCATGTTCTCATAGATAGCTTAGAAGGGCTTCTCTCAAATCAGTTGGATGCTTGATTCAGTAACTTGTAGACTTTTTATTTATTTATTTATTTATTTATTACTTCCAACGATTAAGCCAGCATGAGATTAAACTAAATTATTCTGAGCTGCACCAAGTAATTAATTCCAAGTCATAGATCTCAGAGCCATTTGCAGATACTCACTTTCTCTGAGAAATGTGGGCAGAGTGCTGCTGAAGAATGGTATAAATTCCTTTTTCTTATCGGTTGTAACCCTTATTCTGCTGAGCTTTATTGGAATGAATAAAGAGGAAGAGCAGTATTTTAAAGTATCAGTAATGAATTCCTGCAATAACATGTGAGATATTTTTTGTCTACTAATTTGTTTATAACGACGTATGGTATAAAATTTTTTGAAGACCTTTGTTGGAAAGGCAATATCTAACATGAGGTGATGGAGATGAAGGAAGATCTGTTTACTACTGAGCTGTCTACTTCACTTTCAGAAATCTTTTATTTCGATTTCTTTGTAAGTGTTCTTTTGTTTTATGGCCAGACTCCAGCAGATGTACTTGGCACCTGTGGAGCACACATTGATTCTTCACTGATTTTAGAGTTTGCTAGTAGTTGCTTTTGTGCAAGTAATATCTTCCTGTTGTCTCCATCCATATCGTGAACATAGGTTTTGACTTTTGTAGTGAGAATGTGTTGAATTGTCATAAACCAATCTGATTACAAGAAAAACTTTTGAATAATACAGTGCAGAGACTACGAGAGAGTTGGGAGTATCAGACCTTTTGCTGGAGTGTGTGTTAATGGTAAGGACACAAGTGGTGATTTTGCCTGAGCATACCAGATACAGGCAATGACATCTGTAGTTCCTGACAACACCCATATGTCTGTGGAAATAAAGAACAACTACTACATAGGGAACACATGCTGTACAGCGGCTTCTGGTACAAACTGATAAATTGAATAAAGCAAAGATGCATTTTTGCATGCATTTTCACTTCTTAAAGAGATGTTGTCTGGAAATAATCATAACATGAAAAGCTAATGTGTTAACAGGTAAAGACAGCAAGAAATGTTTTCACTTTGAAATTCTTAGTTCCTGTACTGCAACAATAAGTACCTTTTAAAAAACTAAAGCAACTGGTTCCCCAGGAGTTTCTGCGTGAACATAGATACATTGATAAATTCTGCTTTAAAAGATGATGTGATCATAAGACAGCCCTGGAGATGTGCTTTTTGTGGGTGTGGTACTGTTCTGTGTGTTTCAACACCTTCCAGCTTATATCAGCAATGACTTAGGCAGTTTTTGTGTTGGTGGAAATACCTTATGGTATGCTTCTCTTTGAATAGCTTTTGAGACATTGCTCTGTAGACAGTAAATTTGACTGTGGCAAGTTGGCACTGATGGGGGCTTAAGATGTTTCACTAGAAAGCCTGAAAACAAAACTTCCTTCTAAACTCCTGCGCTCTATTATGACTGTCCCCTGCTTCACTGCTTGCAAGTGAACGATGGACGGAAAAAAACCAGAGCTGCAGTCCCACATGTTTAAGGTCCCAAAAGACTTTGAAATTTAGAAGCAGTATTTTTTAAAAAGATCAAGAATAACAAAAGCTACTGTAACTAACGAGACTGCAAAACTGTGACTCAAGCAACAGTTCATTTGAGAAGCAGTTGTGTACATACAGGGGAAAAAAGCAGATTCTAGATGGGATGCTGGAGGTCATTTCATTTCACCTCCTTTTAGAGAAACAGGGGATGACCTAAATTTTTTGATTTAGTTCTTATCTTCCTTTCCCACACTTGGACTAATGATAAGCTGTGTTTCTTTTCAAACTGCATTTTAAACGTGCTTTGTTGTTGTTTTTGTAGTTTCGGTTGTTGTTGTTTGTTTCTTTCTATGTGATTTGCTGATTGCTTTTGTTCTGTAAACTTTTTATGTATCTTCCCTTATCCTTATTTTGGAGATAATTGCTTTTATTTTTATTTAGTCTTTGAAAGGGTAGGAATTGTAAATTAGGAATACTCTACTAAGCCAAGCTTTGCACAGCTAGTCTGGAAAAAAAATTTGTAAGGCAATGTTAGCATGCAGTCCGAGTATGTTTCTTCTAATGAAAATGCATGCTTTGCCTCAGGGACATTTGAGCACAATCCTTTTCATACAAATGCTACAGAATCTGAATTTCTACTATGTCTCACAAACCCACGATACTTCACAGAATTGAATGATATAGTAACAATATGCAAATATGTAAATGATGAGAAAGAAACAGCAAAAAAGCAGTAATTCCACAAGCAATGGAACTTGGAATACTGGGTTCCAAGAATTTCTGTTGTGGTTTCTCAGATGTCTTACAAGTTGCAACCTCTGATCAAAGCTTTTTCTGCAGCTGTGATGTTCATAGCATCTCTCTATCATATGAATTTGTTGACTACATATAAATTCAATTTCAGCAATGTTCTCTGTAGGAAACAAGTAGGGTCTTGTTCTTCTGTCCATCCACCAGTTTCCATTAAATTCACTGCAACTTCATAAACATGATTACTCTATTCTGTAAAATTCACTTTAAAATTGGTTAGGGGGTTCATAGCTGCTCTTGAGAGATGTAAGGACAGACAGGTGAACATCGGAAACTGATTGCATTAAAAGCAAAATAAAGATATTCAGACATGAAGGTTGCATAAGCCTCATTTCAAGGAAGGAAAGTAACAGTTTTATCAGGTAAGGTTTATGACGAACTCCTACATGGGCAATTTTTTGCCAAAGCACGAGAGCTACCTAGGTCAGGTATGAAGCACAGTTTCCTAAGTAAATACACACATGCAAATATAAATGTAAATAAAACTTGTGTGCTGTATTTTTGAAGCAAATAAGGATAAAATACACCAAAGAGGACGTGTTTAGTGAGGTAGTCTGAATTAAATGCATACTGAAAACAAGGAAAATAACTGGCTTCTAAATTCAACAAATGTCCAGAAAGTGCTTGAGCTCAAGACATGAGACTGTATGGGAGAGAACAGTCAATGAAATTTTACACTGAAAAGAGTTGGCAATTGTGAAGTCTGCAAAAAAAGATGATTCTGATATTTAAACAGATTTTAATTATAAGGTACAGATCTTGTGTAAGAAGGGTAATAGTGTAAGAAATGAATCTGAGCATGTGGAGAATAAGAAAATATAGTAATTTCAAGAATCATATTGAAAGCATGGTAATTACTTCTCTTGCCAACAAAAAACTCTGTGCCTTAGGTTTTTACATAGGAAGGAGACAATGCTAAGCAGGAATAGGGAAATAAAGTATGAATATGCAGGAGGTATTAAAGGTGTTAAATGTAAATATGCCATGAAATGGAGTTAACTAATAAGAGAGGAGCTGAGAGATTAATCATGTAGGATTCCATATAAAGGAAACCTGTAGAATAGAGATCTCAGCAGCTGCCAAAAAAGCTAGGCTTGGGGTTCAGCTAAGGAAAACACAAACAGCAAATGTAAAAACATCTATAAAATAAGAGAAGGAAGGAAGAATACTTGCGAAAGGTTGGTCTGATGCAAAGGAGAAAGCAGCCTTTGTTCAAGAGCAGAGCAAAATCCCAACTAAACCACCACCAATTTTGATGCACAAAGAGGAAAGTCAAAGCACCTTTTTTGTGGAATTCAGCAGAAAAATGAAAGGATAAAATTAAATGTGGTTGAATTTCTGTTTCGTGATAGGGTTTTTGGGTTTTGTTTTGTTTTTTAGGGGGAAAAGTGTAGATTTACCATTTAAATTCAATCCACTGTTTCTGTTTACCATTATCATCTGCTGTATACGTTCTGTTGAAGTAGCAGTGAAGGTGTCAGGATGTAAAGAGACCCAGTAATTCAACCTCAAAGGAAAGCATTGTTACTCATTCGGTATATTTTTTGATACAGCTTGAAGATGATCTGTTTTGAATAAAATTCAACTAAACGTGCTCCTGGGCACTGCTACAGGGCACTGTCAAAGTCTGTATTTAGGTTTATAACACAAGAATGTACATTTGTATATATTTATACACAATTATATGCCACAGAGACAAAAGCACACAAAAATACATAAACTAAGTTAAAGATATTTTTTAATATACTTTAGAAGATCTGTGTGAATGTAAACGTTTGGGAAACTTGTTCAGCAGAAGTCATTGTAGGCACTAGCATTTTGACCTTGTAAATAAAAATATGCAGGATTATATCACATTCACTTAAAATGTAACATTTTTAAAAATTGTAGAAATTAAGTTAATGTTTCTTAACCTGGCACAGGAGATGCTATAAATTTCCTAGCAGATTTATGCACAAGGCATATTATATACAACACCATACTGTTTAATTTCACTGTTTAATAAAAGGCTACCAGTTAAAAATGTTTATAGCCAAACAATGAATCTCTTGCCATGTAACCATAATGGATGGAAATGATAAGTAAATCACCAGTTTACACGTATGCAAGCAATATTTTCTATATATTATTAATAGCATTTGTATGGTTAACAATTCTAATAAAGTATCAAATCCCATTAAAATCTTTGAACATTGTGAAAATAAGACAAAAAAAAGTCTGTACACATAAGGCACAAAATACCCTTGTGCATATACAACTCTTACGGACTTCCACAGTTCTGCATTCACCTATGGCTTCATGTTCACAACGTGTAAGTAGTGTTGTGCATAGTTGCTATGAAAATAATTATATCCTTATAACTCTTTGGACATCTTTATTAATGTTTCACTGTGTTCCGATGATCCTTATTTTGACACAGATTTTAAGCTGCTATTGTCTATATAGATTAATAAATTCATATAGATTATGAATTAACATGGCAGGTTAATTGAAAACATTTTGTAAGATGCCCCTCTGTGGGCATCTTTCATTCATTTTGCTGATAGAGATACTGTTTATTATTATTATTATTATTATTATTATTTTTGTACAGATCATTAGAATAAATAACACAGTACAGTACCGTGTTACTAATACCTCTTTTTTGGTATTAATCTGTGCTTAAGTGCCAAATGTCAATGCTATTTTATATTGTTTCTTCCTGTTTTTGAGTACTGAAGTGCTACAAATGTGAACTGCCCAGCTGATGTCCTGACTCACTGTAACTCAAGTAAATAACCTACTGGTGTGGAGCAAAACATTTTCCAACATAAAAATGAAAAAAAAATAACAACAACGACATGCAAAATGTAGTGGTGCATGGAATATATCCACCATACAAATAGAAGTTGAAAGACAAATGGCAGGAGAGAAAATATACACAGACAGATTCCACTTTGTTATCTTCTAAAAAATGCCATAGTGATTAATTCTAGGTCACGATCAGGAAGAATATTGTTTTGTACCAGTTACAGATACTGGACAGTTCCTGCTTAATTCAGAAGAGCAAACCACCTGTGTAGCTCAAGTCATTTTTTTGGTGTTATAATCACATCAACATAATTTTCAAAGACAGAATTACCATCCAGTAGATCTCAGTTCGTAGAGCATCATCACAGTTATAGTCCATCAACTGTTTCAGTCACCTCTAGAGTTAGGTACGAGGGTGCACACTTCTGAATTGATGATGGAACACTCACTGGACTTCTTGTTGAAATAGCTTTATTGTGACTTTTTTTTCCTGTTTGATTCTGAAATTGTGTCAGAGTCCTTAATTTTCAGTTTATGCTGTCTTTATGGCTGCTTCGGTCTGTATTGTGATTATTTAGTTCTTGATTTTTCCACTGAATGCTTGTTCCATTCATGGGCAGTGAAGTCACCAAGCTTTTCGATTGGGAGCAGCAACAGCAAAGACATGACTGGAAATATTAAAAAAAATAAATAAATAAAAAGTTAAAAAAAGGTTAGCACAAATCTATCAACTCTGTGCAGATTGCCAACAATATTTTTAATTCAGAAATGAACAGAGAATTCTAGCTGAAGGGAGTGATAGCTGCACTTGGGCCAATTTCAATTTCTTATCCTAGAATGCAAGCAGTTCTTACGATTGATTGTCACAAAGGCAGCAAATTAGGCCTGGCCTGTGGCTCTTATTTAAGAAAAACTTTCACAGTATCAAATGGAAAATTTGTTTGACTAAGGTAAATGGGTTCAGAACTGACAGAATTCAGTAAACATTGTAAGAGCTGGGTTGTTTTTCACCCCTCTTTCTCACTGCACTTCAAGCTTAGGGATCAGCATGCTGCTTAACATGTAAGAGAAAAAAAGAGACTTAGGTCTCTTCTCACATCTTGGAAGAAGGCAAAATTGTCTAGTAAAAGGGATGGTGTATATGCTGAGTTGTGTTATTTTTCACATTTAAGAACAGAAGGTAATTCATGGTTGTACTGTGTTCTTCGCAGGCTGTGATGTTCTGTTGTCTCTTCTGAAAGGAGGAGAAATGGCTCTTCAGCTTTCCTCCCCTCCTTTTGCAGAAACTAATGCCTCATTCTATGAAGATGGAATCTATACTTTAGCAGAAAGAGGGATAGGGCCTCAGAGGAGCAATGGCAATAACAGCAGTAGATCCATTCCATGGACTCAATGAGCAGGGAGTGTTGAAGAGAGGTACGGACAGACTGACGATACGTGTACTGTTTGTCTGTGGGCGGGTACATAAAATATCTACAGAGGTAGGGTGAGAAACTCTACTATAAAATGAAGAGATTGCCTGAAGTAATCATCTTGATACCAGAAAGGAAAAGGGAAGCTATAAATGCAAAGCCGTGAAGGATTACATAATAGCTGAAAATTATTTAATTAGAACTGTTGGATATGGTTGTATTTGAAGGGGCAAACGGAATGAATGAACTAATGATTTGAGGAGCACACTGGTAGTACCCCTGTTCCTGTTACTTTGCCCTTTTACTTGAGGACAGGTCGCGGCATAGTGTCTTCTCCACAGTTCCCAAATGAAGTAAGGGACCACCAGAAGTAAAGCTGACTTCTTATTTCTCATGTGAAAATACTCCCTTAAAATAGTTTCTGTTTCATCAGGCTACAGAAAAACAGGTATTCCGTATTTTAATCACTTATTACATTTTTTTTTTTTCAGTAGCTTGCATCACCTGTTTGCAGCCTTGCAGCCTGAAAGTTTTGTGGTACTGTTCTGTCTTCTGTTTTTTGTTTGTTTGTTTGTTTGTTTTGTTTTGTTTTGTTTGTTTGTTTGTTTGTTTGTTTTTTTCCTTCAGATAAAGCTATTTCAGTCTTCCTTTTCCATCTTGCCACTTTCTTTAACACTGTTTGTTCTCATTTTCTTTCTGCCTGTATAGCCTTTGTTAGGTGAATGAGGACTTGCAGAAGCACAGTGCGACACGGAAGATATTTTAACATTAAAATATGTTTTCATACATAGGAACTAGAAAAATGCAGGTAAAAGCTGTAATGCTTATTCAGTTGCCAAAGTCAGATGCCTGCTTTGGTATTGAAGACTGAAAATTTTTGTCAGAATGGAATTGTTGAACTGCTGGCAGATTTTGTGTCCTATGTATATGTCCTTTATCTTCATCCAGAGTGGTGAATACATTATCAACCAATTTCATGCACATGTCATGTGCTGATAAATAGTACTTAGAAGAGTGTGTCTCTCTCAGCGATAGTTTACATATGAGGACTATGTCAAACTTATTTACCTGTTTAGCATTTCAGACAAAGTGGATAGTTTTCACTTTCAATTTGGTATGTGCGCTATGTGACCTGTTAGCTGGTAAACTAGGCAACTTATAATCATTCATTCCTTTGCATGCCTCTCCTCCCAGCTCAAAAAAAATAGATAACTAAGTGGTTTAATACTATTCATCAACTGGACATTATATATTATCAAGATCTTACCTGAAAGCAGTTTTTGAACTTCTTGCTCACAAAATACAGAGCAATTGGGTTTATACAAGAGTTCATGGTTGCCAGGTTGATGCTGATATAATCCAATGGCAGCAAGAAACTAAGCAACAAAAAAGAAAGCAAAACTTTTAAACTCTTCATATAATGTAGAAGCATCAATGCTATTTGTGGTTGCAGTCTCTCCTGTCAAAGAAACTAATTCTCATCTCTCTTGTTGAATCTAATATTTTACCATGCCATGTCAATAACGACCTCTCAGTTCACAAAACCCAGAGGAAAGTGATTACAATGGCAATGGGCAACATGTTGTAATTATGTTACCCCATTAAAACTGATCCCCCTGAAAACAGATGTAGTTGAAAAATCATAAAATGACATATTTGCTCTTCTAACGCCACATGCAGCACATTGCATGCACAATGACATTTCTCACACAATCTCCCAAGTATGTGATATATTTTTTCAGTATAAACAACTGATTGATATAGAAAATGGAGTACCTGAGCAGTTCACATCTGCCGGGGTCTCTTTCATTGTATACCATTTTCTTCAAAATTCGGCTCAAATGAAGAGGGAACCAGCAAAGAGCAAAAATCACTACTAAACAGAAAACTGTCTTTGCAACTTCTCGACGCTGGAAAAAGAAGTAAAAATAACTATGACTGAGTGCGTGGTTCATATTGGTAGTTGATTGTACTGGAGCGATGTTGGCAGCAAAGATAAGTAATCTAGATAATGCATGCAAGGATTCCCAAAGTGCAGCTTCCAGACCATCCGATGTCCCTGAACTTTTTTTTTTTTTTTGGACTTGCACACTGCTCATTGCCAGGACATCATAGTTGTTAGCCAAGCAACAACCACTGCTGGACATCCCTGAACCTTTCCAGCCCTTCTTATTCCTCTATACTGGATGAGTTTTCTAGCAGTCCCTCAGATAAACCTCTTTCTTTAGAAATATACATACTCTGCAAGGAAATTTTTTCGTGTATGAGGGGAACTCAGATCACATGTGTTTGATAAACCACTTTCACCTAATCCTTGACATAGGGCAATTTGTAAATCCAAAGCACCTAAATCATTTGGCAATAGCAGATCCATTGAACCATGTACCCGGGTCGTGTACCACATTGAGTACTTGAACCACATTGAACCATGTACCACAGTCGGGATGCCAAATTGTGATATATTATTTTATATTCAGTATGCCTCTCGTTACATAAAGGGATACTGCACAAAGTATTTTTTGTTCTATGTTATCCTTGCTATGTAATCTTGATATTTTTAAGTAGTCATTCTTTGAGCAACATTTTAGAAATGTCTGTGTTACAGCTTAATCTTATAATGCTTAGTAGTTAGGAAATGATTTAAATTTAATGGACATTTGACATGACTCTGGAGATTTACAGAAGTTATGTAGGATTTTGGACAATGTATAACTGTGTTTTGTAGGCATGCATTTGATAAAGAGAAACGTATGTAGAGGTAAGAATAACACTTCTGGATCTGCCACCTTCACATAACAATAGCAAGGATTTCAAGGCCCTCGTTAAAAAACTTAGAGTGAAATGTGTGATTAGAATAAGTCTTGGTAGGTGTTGAATATGACTATTACTGTTTCTTTTTTCTTATAATAGCTTTTATCAAAATAGAAGGATCATAACTAGAAATTAATGTGGACAGGGCTGTAGGAGGGAAGGAAGAAAGGCAAAATGTGATCATTAAAAGGAGAAGCATTTGTAAATTGTGGCATAAACTCATCCTCCAGCAGCTAGTCCATGCAGCTTGCTGGCACAGCGCATCAGGATGGGAAGGCTGGAGGGATGATTCCCCTGCACATACCATTCCAGTTCGGATGGGTGGAGTAGCCTGTGTGTGGCCCTAGGGACAGGCTGTGCTACTGGCCTTGGGGCCTGCTGAGGGAACAAAGTGGAAGGTTTGTGCATGAGGGGAGGATCCTCTGGTCTGCCTTGCTCTGAAGTGTGCCAGCAGAGGAGGAATCTCTGAGAGAACTCACTCAGCTGCAGAGGACTGGTTTAGGGATTCACGTCTGTGAATGTGGAATTTGAAAGAAAGAGTGGAATTTGCGGGGCTGACATTAACATTATAGCCTGTTGTCTGACTAACTGCAGAGAAAAAGCTACAGATTGTTTTTAAAATTTCAGTTAGGAATGAAACATCAGACAGCACTGCAAAAACATCAAAGTGAGATCTGACAGTTCTGTGAGTGACTTTATGATTATTTGTTTGTACTAGTCTCCTATTGCTCTTTTCAAAGCAGGAAAGCTACAGGAGTGGTAGCTGCAGCAGTGCAATAAGCCTGAAACAAATCTCACCTCTTTTCTAAACCAAGTTATTCTACAATGGCTTTTTATATGAACCTAAAGATACATATCAATGTGTGTCAAAGGAGGGGGGATGTATGGAGTGAATAAGATTTATTTTTTTCAAGATTTATTTTTTTTTTCAAATCTTTGTAGTTAAATTTCAAAGCATTTAGCCAGTAGTAATTTAAGGTTAAAGAACAGGGGAGCACAGCCATCACACTGAAGAACAGAAAGAAAGAAAAACATTAGTTTCTTGAGTGTGCTGTCTTCAGTGTCTCCTTATACTATGATATAGTCTTACGTTGCAGGTTTGACTGAATACCTTATCAAAAATAACCTATATCCTCAAGTCCTACTTCTGTAATTTAATGTATTCAGATATACTTTGAAACATTTCTATGCTAAGCCAAAGACAGAAGAACAGTATTTTCAAACATTGCTGTCCCTAATATTTACCTGCTTAAGGTGTTCACTGAGAGCGATTCTCAAGTTGCTGTTCCTTCTGTTTAACATTTCACAAGTCATTAGCGTATAAAAGATGGCAGTACATGCCAGTGGCATGCAGAAATAGAAACCAAACAGCCACCAATCCTTTGCATCTTTGTAAAACTGTGGATAAGAGAAAGAAAAGAGAAGGTATTTTCATACAATTCAATGGAAAGTACCACAGCAAGGTATGGGAAATGGAAGGTGTGACAGTTTGTATCCTGGTATCTGTCTATTGGCAAACAGTTCCAAATTACGTAAACTTCCTTATAATTCGCATCTATTTTGGACCAACATCAAAATGGGAACTGTGGCAGTGTAAACCTTAATTTTACCTTACTAACAACCTGACTGTACCCTTGCTGCAATCTGTCCTGGGTTGGAATTAATTTCCTTTGGTTGTGTTTTCTGAACATTTACACTTACTCAAGAAAACTGGAGTTCAGCTTACGTGAAAAGAACATGCCAAAATGTAGACACTGTCAGTATGAGACAACAAATTTCACTAAAAGCCTGTCTCAGGAAATGCCATTTACCTCTGTGGCTTCTGCCCCAATTCCAAAAAAGGAAAATTCAAAATGTCTTGTAAGTTTAATCACCTTTTGTTATCAGTGAGAAGATTGGTAGTTGGTTTGCTTATGTGCAGGGCAGATGGGGGCCACTTCATAAGTGTTCGTCTGATATATGCAACGCTTAGGGCTGGTGGCTTCCAGCAGTACGGTTACTTTTAACTCTTTGCCTGCCTTTCATGCTATTTGACTTCTGTGACAGGACATTTAGGGAATTATAGAGTAGCAGTGCGTTGCTGTGTAGTTTTAAATATAAGTTGTAGTTCAAGTTGTAGTTTAAGTTAATACATTTATGTATTATGGGAAATACTACATTTGACAAAACATTTAAAATTCCTCTCTTTTTTTTTTTTTTTTTTTTTGTAGATGGTTGCATTTTCAGACTGGAGAAAATATTAAATCTTAGTTTTTAAACTTCATGCTAAGCCAAAACCATGTACTGAAATATGACATTTTAAAGACTTCCTGTCTCTACATTGTTAGTCACTGAGATGGATATGTGTAATAGGGAACCTTCTTTCTCATAATCTTTTCCTTAGCTTGTTTATTCCTAGCGGATGTGCTCTAGTAACATCACAGTTCCCACACCAAATGTCAAAATGCTAATAACTGAGGATTATTAGGGATCCTGTTTGAAGAAGTCAAACTCTTGACATCTTGTTTACATTTAAAGCTGAACAGTTCTAAACTTTAAAAGATAAAGGAAACAAATGCAATTTAATAGACTGTATTTAATAACATTCATTTTTAATCTGCTTTACTTACACTAGGGAGTTGATTTACTGAGAAAAAGGGAATGTTTTTGATTTTTCTTCTTCCATCCCAACAGAGTTAGCTGCTTACAGAGCTTGCTAATTTAGAGTATGCTACTGGTATCTAGGCCACAACCCCACCCCACAGGACATCTTGAACTGTGTTCTTTAGCTTGTTTCCTCCTCCTCATTTTAGCTTCATCCCTGGGTGAGGAGGGGATAGAGTCAGCTGCATAGTTGCTCTTTCCTTTGGGGCCGAATTCCCCCTCCCCTTACTCCCCTCAGAACCTGAGCTTCTGCCAGCAGAAAACCAGAAAACAAAACGCCTCATATTTTAAGAGTTTGTACTGAGGGGAAATCTAATTACCACTGCTCCTGCAGAGAAAAGTATTACAAATACATGTAGCAATTATCTTTTCTGTGGCAAATTCCTCTGGGTCAGACTAGAAGCATGTTGGTCGGGCAGCACAGCAAAATGTATACTGTGTGAATCCATGCTACATTTGCAAGGCAAGCTTTCTCTCCTAGCAGGCTACCAGCTTTCGTGAGCGTTGCATGGCAGTCAAGAACACACCCATAGTCCTGTGTCACAACCCTGACTGATGACCTGGCTTCGTGAAAATACAAAACCTACACAAAAATGTCTGTAAATGATTAATTATGGAATCTGGCTTTCTCAAAGCTTGCATCAAAGCACATGACTGGGTTGATTTAAGAGAAGTAGACATTCTTTTGTTTGTCTTGAAAGCCCACATGGAACTGGTTTTCTACAGGAAATGTGCATTTTAAACAAGTTTTCTAGTGCGCTCAGCCTCTAGGGAATCATGGTCTAGCATGAACCTTTCAAGTCTTTCAAAGACAGCTTTAAAATTGAATAAATTCCCCTATTAAAAATAAAAGTTAATCATAAGTACTTCCCACAGTTTAGTAATCACTTATTGTGATGTTTGTGGTAGTGAATATTATAGTTAAGGTTAAAATGGTATTTCCATTTTAATCTCATATTTGTACTCCCTTGCGATGCATTGAAACACAACATTTTTTTTGACTGATGTGTCCAACACTTATTCTCAGTTTGGACCTAAATGTTGATTTATTTCACTGAAAATCAAATTGTCATGGTGAAATTTGGAGCTGTTGAATTATTCTGAGCAAATAAACAATACTAATTTCTGCTAGTAAACAAAATGAACCAAGCTATTCTCTTGACTACATTAAAAACAGAACGATAATCATTAAAGTTAACATGCCTGTGGAAGACCTGAACTGTAGTGTTTTTGAGAAGCATGATGAGAAAAGCATTCTTTTTCTCAGGGAGAGAAGAAGTGAAGATTGTCCAGGCACATCTGTGGAGAAAAACCACTACAAAATGGAAAGGCCTACATTTACTGCAGTGTGTATTTCATAAATCATTTTCTTTAAACCATAGCATCTACAGCCATACTGCCTGTAGAGTTTAGAAACAGAGATACCATAAATCTTGGGCAATTCCACTCCCTCTTCACCCACATTACTTATTTCTGTTAGGGTATTGCTTTTGTTTTCTCTTGCTCTTGTCTCTGACTCTTTCTGCCATCCCTGCAGTCTAACCCAACCAAAATTGGAGATATTCCACTGAAAAACACAATTCATACGTACTTTTTATTTTCTAAGTTTCCTAACTTCATTTGCCTCACCCTTCTCAATTCTAACCCAGGCCATGTGGGATCCCAAGCTTGGGATCTAACTCAAGATCAGACATTCAAAAACAGAGAAGCTTACACTCTGTTATTAAAAAATCTTGGTCAGAAAAAGACCCAGAAACTCTGGGTGGATTTTCCCTCAAGACTGAAGACCTTGCATTATCTGCATCCTCAGAGACAAAACAGAATGAAACTTTTTTTTTTTTTTTTTTTTTTTTTTTGATGATGATGATTATTAATTGGTGAATGGTTACTGGCCCTTCTTTGGGTTCACAAAAAAAAACAGTAATATATCACTTTCCCATTTTCGCAATGGAAAGCCAAGAAAATAATCACCATCCCTCTATGGAGTAAAGATATGTTAACTCTGTAGTGACTACTCACCTGACTTGCTTTGAACAATCTAATGTGGGTATTTGCCACTGTTAAGGTTTAGTAGCACAGAGGACGAGTGCTATGAAGCGTGCCAAAGAAGTCTGGTTTGTACTCGGGCACATCTCTTGCTCCTGAGTTGCTGTGTCTTGATGACAGCTAACAGTGCCTAAGCTACCTAAGTTAGAGATGCGAGTCTGTCAGATTTGTACCCATGATTTCTAATAAATGAAGGGATTATCCTCTGATTTTGTAACTGCATTTAGAATAGGAAAAGCTATGTTAGAGCATGGCCCCACCCTATTATTTATCTGCCAAAGGACCTGGCTACTGCACACAAACCAATGACTCATCACGGTAAAACACGTTTTCTGACAGTTACAGGCTTCAGGGTGTTATACCTAGAAACACAATACCTCCCAAGGCTCTGGCTACACTGACATCTCTTGGCTGTACTTTAGTCGGGCCCAAATTGCAAATTTCTGTATTAAGAATCCTCAGTAGGGAATAAATGGAAATGTAAAGTCACATTTAGGATCTCTAGATGAAAGCAGAGGCTGGTAACTGTGCATGAAGGACCTTTTTTGCATCAATACACATTAGAATGCTATTTGCACTTTAATGGATAAATAAAGCATATTATAATCCAGTATCTAGTGTCTAAGTTATATGATGTGGATTCCAAAAAGAGAAGAAAGGATGTTACTTACCAACATAAAATTATTTGTAGGATTGAGCATGCAGGTAACATAACTTTCATCCTTGTATTTGAAATGTACCACAGTAAAACCAATGGCTTCTGGAATAGCCAGTATAAAAGACAGAAGCCAAATGGAGAAAATTTCAATAGCGGTGATCATAGGGATTCCAATGCCCTGAACACGGCTCCAGGAGGCAACTGCTCTATACCTGAAAGAGAAAGGCATTAGTGTCCAATCTTCCAACTTCTTCCTTAAATTCAAACATCTTGCTCCAGTTTTATATACGAAGGAAAATCCCAAAGCTGACATCTTAGACTCATGTTGCTTGTTTTTCCTGCCTGTTCCAGGGGCTCTGCCAGCTGTCAAGCCACCTAGGACACAGCAGCGCACATCAAGGGGTGATCATCTAGATCAGATGATATAACAGCAGAAGAAAAATCTTTCTAACACACTAGCCGTTCTAACAGATCTGGCACAGCTACCTCAGCTGTAACTGCAGTGCTATCTGAAGTGGAGTTGTCAGCTGGCATGCAATGAAATACTGTGAAAATATTTTTCATCAAATGAAAATGCATTTCTTTTATTTATGCTAATGGTGAAAGTACTGTTTCTATGAGGTATATCCTGTATTGGCTTTAGAATACAGCTGAGTGCTAGTTAGGACTGTCTGGCAGTGATCCCAGCCTTTACATCACCTTTCTGATGAGAAGCTGAAGTGCATGGCTAAGAGGTGTGCACATACCAAAAGCAAAGCATTTTTCCCATAACTTTATCTCTCAAATACCAAGTTTCTTTGAAAAAGTGGAATTGCTGAAACCTATTTCTCTATATGTATGCATCTGATAGCTCAAATCCCTGATAAAAGGTAAGAACTCAAAAAAGTTTCAAATACAGTCCAAATATTTATAGCACGTCTCCCTTTTTCTCTTCCTTTCTTTACTTTCTCTGTCTCTCCCGTGTTGGAGGATTCTTGTTACAGGCTACAGCCTTTCCCCCAGTCAGGGAACTGAGAGGGTCTTTCTCCTCGACTTGTCTGCCAGTTTTCAAGGAACTTGTAGGAGTTTATTAGCTTTCAGACCTTAACCTCTCTGTCAAGTCTGCTCAATAGGTTCAAAAATTATTGGAAGAAGACAGATGGGCATGTAATACAGAGTAATACCAGTCTGTAAATAGAAAATTCATTAGTAGACGGAACTGTTATCTAGCAATAGCTATAGTAAATAAGATACTTAGCATTTCCAACAATTTAGCAAAGACAATGCTATCTAAAATTATGGAAAGAATGAACATTATTGTGTTCTTGTACTAATCTGAAATGCATGCTGGAGAGCTTTCGGTCATTGGTGATATAACAGTTTCTAAACTGTTTATTTTACTTCCACAAAAGAATAGCACCTTCCCATTTGGAACCACAGTGCTATACGGGCTTATCATGGCATGCACGGATGAAATAGTCTTCTTTAGTTGAGGAGAAAAAAGTCAAGAAGAGTTGTTCTTCTGCTTTATAAAGGTGAGAATAAGAAGTTACTGAAGCAGTTAAAAATTGTATGGAGCTGTGGCATTTTACTGTCCTGACTATGGCAAGTATTCTTTTGACATGCCCTCATTTTCTGCTGCATGAGTCCTGGCAGACACATTTGGATTCATGCAGCTGCTACGTCTATCCTTAACACCTTTCCAAGGCAGGAGCCAAGGTTAAGCTTTTCAAAGAAAAGCAAATGAAGTGGTGATTTTAACAGATGACAGCAACTAACAACAGAGCATGCCAGCAGGAACAAGGAAGGTGAAGGGTGTGGGAAAAGAAGGTGCCCTCAGCAGACCAGGAGTGTACAATTTGCAAGTACATAGGCTCTCAGTGGCAGGGATGGGCGAGATTTGGCAGGGGAAAGAGAGAACAGGGGAATTTAGATCACAGAGTTTTCATTTGGAGGATTAGGGTGTGGAAGGATGAGAGTGGGATGGCTTATGATTGGAGGAAGTCAGAGTTTTGGCATGGGCTCAAAGGCTCAGGGGTAACAAGGGTTTAAGGAAAAGAGTAGTTGAGAACTCTGGATTACAATTATTTTGAATGTACTGGGAAGGGTTCAAGTTTGTATTTCTGAGATGGAAGGAATGAAGAGCTTCTGGTGGGAAAAAACTGCCAAGGGATGTAGGACCTAGGCTACAGATGTCTGTAAAAATTAGTTATTTAAAGGCAACCACACCCCTCCTCTAAACAAAACACTAATTTGAGATTAAGGATTCACACGTAGCACTTCTTCTGATTCCCTCTATCACGCCCCCTTTTTTTGTTTGGAAGTGTGCTCATTCATATTAACAGGGTGGAACACATGAACTAAATACCCTGTAGCCTCGATGTTAGAAGAAGGAAGATGCAGGAATGCAAAATCAGGCCTTAAGCCCTTCACACAAACTTCAGAAGGCGTTACCAAAGAACAACAGTGGAAGGTGTCAGAGCCTTGTATGCCACCATGCTTGCAGCAAACTAACTAGAAACCTTTGCTTTGATATCTTGTGATAAAAAAGCAGTATCATACACTGCATAGTCATGGGTGTACTAGAGATAGGTTCTTGGTACACCATTTTAACAGAAATGTATGTATAAAGATTTTGAAAGTACTAAAGCAAAGCATTACATTTTGGACTTGCAGATTAAAAACGAAAGCATCTTCTGAAGGCATCCTTATCTTCAGAGGATCTCAGAAAGGATGGAGTCAAGAGTTCACTTGTGGGGAGGAGGCCTATGAGAATGGAATTCTGAGAGCACTGAAACAACCTATGTTGAAATAATTGGGAAAGTAATGCTCAACATCAGATCTTCCCACACAATTATTCGTATTAAAATTCAGATTTAATTTTGAATGTTTTGTGATCCTCTCATATTTCATTTTACCAAATATCAGATTTTAGATTTAATTACTACATGCAATATTCCTAGGAATATTCACACAAATACTCAGATATTTGTACCAGGTGAACTTTGGAAATATAACAATCAATTGGAAGTTTACTAACTGGAACTTTTACAATCAATAAAATCACCTGTATAAGGTGCAGGGTACTACCTCATCATCCTTGACTGCAGGATGTCCTTAAACAGGAGACTATAGACTACACATTTCTCAAGTAAGACATAAATTTTTGTTGCGTTACCTGTGTAACTATCTAAATGACAACAAATGGGTTAGAAACTGTGAATTCTTGCATTTTTTTATACCTGTTTCTCTTCAAGTTATGTCTGCTTTGTACAGAAGGTCAGTGTGCACAGCATCAAGGATTTGGATTCTATGTATATTTTATTGGCAATTTTTTTTTCAGTTAACATTTCAAATAACCATCAGATGCAGAATTACTGGCTGAAAAATATTATGAATGGTTTCACCTAAAGGATAGGAAGTTCACTAATTAGATCAAAATTTCCTGAATACATATTAGCCCGCAATTACTTTGTCTCTACTCACTGCTCTAAGAGTGATTTGAAAAATAGTGGTAGTAAAATTTTTCAAGTGGGTGTTCTGTGAATTATGTAATATATAGGATCTTTGTCTAGCCACAAACCTCCCATAATTATGAATGGGAAATACTGCAGGGTTTATTTCCCTCACACTTAAAAAATATAGGATGGCTGCCAGGGAACTGAAATAATATAGATGCATCACACATTACATTTAATTCCTCAGCCTAAAATCTGTGTATATGTGCATGTTTTATCTTTTCATTTGCCGTTTCTGTTTGTTTTCTTTTTCTCTCCAATCTTTTCTAAAACATTCAGCTCTTTTCCAAATCATTTCCCTCTCCCTATTTAGTGCTGTGGCTCTCTTTCTTTTCCCCCTCCCCCCCCCCCCCCGTTTTTTTTCCTCTTTCTATTGCTCGTGTATGTGCTGTCAACTTTAGTATACTGTACCCTTCAATTGCTCTCTCCTCTGTGTTTTCTCCTCTTCCCTTTTCTCTCATTCTTAGCTATTTATTCCAACTTTCTTTTTATGGACCCTGCAGTCCCTCTTACTACCTGTATTTAAGTATGCAGAGTATTTGAGGACAAGGGATCATTACATCATAAAGTATACATACATAAAATAAAATACTACACTCCTATCTGGTTATAACTGGTTCAAAGCATGTCTTCCACAAGGATATCTTGTATTGATCTGAGAACATAAAAAACAGCACACCTTCACCTTTCCCTGGTGATGTCTTGTAGTAGTTAATTACCCTCATTGTTAAACATGTGTACCTTATTTTCATTCGGAATCTGGCTGCAACTTTGATCAGTGGGTTAATATTACATTTTCTTTGCAAAACTAAGACCTAAAGGATATCTGATACATCATCTGTGTTTCAGCACTTGGATGTAATGTTTAAGTGGCTTTTTCACCATTATTTTTGAGAAGCAACTTGCTGAGATCTCTAAGGTCACTGAATCATTTCTGATGCTTTTCAACACCCTCTCCATGATTTCATCATTCTTTGGTAAGGAATAATTCCAGAACTCTAATTAGCCTTTCAGTATTGGTCACATTAATGCTGTAGCCTTGTGGTTTTTGCTGTGGCCTAGATTAGTTTTTGGAACAATTTGGATGGACTTTACCATAGTGGTATCTAGTCACAATTAAAAAAGAAAATGTACTGTTCGCCTTATGAAATGAAGTCAAGGAGCGTATGAAAATTAAACCTTGGCTTATAGCTTGTGTGTGGACTATGAGTCACAGAATCCCAGAATGGCTGAGGTTGGGAGGGACGTCTGGAGATCACCAAGTTCAATCCCACTGCTCCAGCGGGGTCACTTAGAGCACGTTGCACAGGGAACGCCTGTGCCTCCCCTATGCCTGCTGCTGTTTTACAGAGTAGGTGGTTTTGCCTCCCTGTTCCTTTTGACCACATTAAAATTAGTTGTTCAAGTGACCTACTAGTATAACATACTTCTGTTCTGCAAGTACCACCAGCCCTTTATAAAATGGAAAGCCCTTTATAAAATGTCAAGCACATGAGAAGCAGTCACTGCCAAGGTTAGCAGCAGAACAGTTCCTATACTGTTACTGGTACCAATCTATTCCTCTTTGCTGTGAGAGATCAGATCACTGCAGTTCTTCATTCTAAAGCCAGCTGGCAGTGTGTTGACAGCAATATAATAAATTGATAATTGAAAGTAATTACATTAAAAATAAGAGCCATTAATAATATAATAACAGTTAATATAATAAAGCTCTTACTGCTTTGCTTTACTGCTATAACCTGGATGTTTTATACATTTACTGGAAGTTGGTCCAGATGGAAGCACCTAACCTGAAATGACTGTCCTGTGAAATTTGGTATTCAGAAGGGTCAAGAAGAGAGTGTATACCTATGAAATGAGATCGGCACTTTTAAAAACCATCTCTTCATCAAAACTGTTATGTCTGAGACATAAGGAAAAGTAAAAGCTCAGGAAGGAAAACATCCTTCCTCTTAGTCACAGTCAGGGACTGTTTAGAAGAAGTGTCAGACTTTCATCATGATCATGATTCAGAGTTTAAAAATGTCTGAGGGGCATCTGAAATAAATGTGTTCTTCCTCTGAAGGGTGAATGGCTGGTTTGGTGTTTTCTTTCAGCCTCTTGAAACCCTCTCTATGTGTGAATGGGCATTGTTCCTTTGGGAATGCACAGTTAAACCTTAAGACGCTGTCAGTGCATGCCATTTTGTGCAAGGGGCACTAGTAATGAGTGGTGTTTTACAGTAAGGTGTAGTTAACACAGGGATCAGTCCCTGTAAGAAAAAACAAACATTGGGCTCTAAAGCAAGGCTGTAGTCTACAAATGAGAGCTAAGGAGTCAATAATTATCACAGAATCACAGAATCACAGAATTTTCTAGGTTGGAAGAGACCTCAAGGTCATCGAGTCCAACCTCCAACCTAACGCTAACAGCCCTCCACTAAACCATATCCCTAAGCTCTACATCTAAGCGTCTTTTGAAGACTTCCAGGGATGGTGACTCCACCACTTCCCTGGGCAGCCTGTTCCAATGCCTCACAACCCTTTCTGTAAAGAAGTTCTTCCTAACATCTAGCCTAAAACTCCCCTGGCTCAACTTAAGCCCATTCCCCCTCGTCCTGTCACCAGGCACGTGGGAGAACAGGCCAACCCCCACCTCTCTACAGCCTCCTTTAAGGTATCTGTAAAGAGCAATAAGGTCACCCCTGAGCCTCCTCTTCTCCAGGCTGAACAAGCCCAGCTCCCTCAGCCGCTCCTCGTAGGACTTGTTCTCCAGGCCCCTCACCAGCTTCGTCGCCCTTCTCTGCACCCGCTCAAGCACCTCGATGTCCTTCTTGTAGCGAGGGGCCCAAAACTGAACACAGTACTCGAGGTGCGGCCTCACCAGAGCTTCGGAGCTCTGTATTCATTGTACTGATTGCATCCATCTATTTTTACCTTGCAGAATGCAGTCCCATATATACGCTCTCTAACTAACTAACTATAAAAGAGAACATTTTCAGGAGCATTTTTTAAGGAAAAAATAGCTATCCTGTAGACCATAAATAGTCCAGCTGTGACAGCACACAAGTTTTTGTGAAAAATGTACTCATTTTTCATATTAAAAAATATCCTTTAGTTGATGTAGAATTCTTTACTAATATGATTATGCCTGTCACTCCTGTGCCTGACCTAATTTGTCTAAGGTGTTGTCAGATCTTGATTTAATGATAGTGTAACTTAGATTCAATATGTGTTAGCCAATATCAGAGTCTGGCTCTATATATCTGTTTTCTAACACACATTCTCTGCAGTCATTTACTACAGTAGCACCAAGTGATAAAGACTATGTCCTTGACAAAGCATGTAGTTTGGAGGAGGAAATTAAGTAGTTTGCATATGATGCCATACAAGGTTTTATGCTCAAATGGAAATGGCATTTGGTTATTTTAAAGATTAGCAAACCAGTGTTTATAAACAAACAACAACAACAACAACAAAATAATCACAAAACAAAGAAAAACAAGCATGCATATATAAAAAGATAGCTTCAGCTGAGTTACTTCCAATTTATGAAAACATATGTAACATATGTTCACTAAATCTAGTGGAAACTCATTGGTGAGAACTTAGTGAACAATCTGCAAGTTTCATATGTGTTTGATCTAGGATTTAGAGTAGTCCATGGGATTGTGTTTTATGTTGGACAGATACAGTCTGAGCATTAGAATTCTGTTTATAGTCATAGATTCATAAAAGAAATAGAGCACTTGTGTTTATTTGTTTGTTTGTTTGTTTCTTATGAGCTAACGAGGTCAGCTAATGAGTTACCAATGCAATAAGGAATCAATTCAGGAATAGATACATCTCAGTTACTCATCCATTGCAAACCTTGCACATCAACTTTTCATACAAAACCAAACCAAGATTATTTTTAAAGTTTCATTTATATTTGCATCACTATATTAATATGCATAATGCATTCTATTTATCAACGATTTCTGTATCAGAATTACTGAAATCTTAGACTAGAACATGAACAAGTATATTCAAGACCAATAAAAATAAAGAGCCTTTAAGTATGTGAATTCTCCATCTGCTTTTGCCTAATATTCATGAAGAAAAAAAAAGCATAAAAGAATAATGTTCAAAAGCATCTTAGCTGTTGTCCTACCATAATGTTTATATATCTTCTTGAGCACTTTTAGCAGAGTTTTATTAATTTTCAAACTATCAACATCAAACTATCAAAGCCGTTTTCCAGCATGTTTTTCAATAAAATTCAATTAGCTGTATAAGTTATTAAAATGAATACTGTAATTATAGTCCATAGGCAATGAGTTGAAAAAAAATATTTTTATGACTAAAGATTATGATCCTGTTCAAATACAAAGCAAACATTATGTCACATACAAGAAAGAAAAAAAAAAGAATACTGACTCAAATCCAAATAAAATTTAGTCTGGTAAGAGAAATTGAGATAATGCTTTAATAAACCTTTTAAATACCTTTAAAAAGCTATGAAATTAATTCAGTAGGCATGAGGTCTAGTAGCTTCGTGGTATACTTTGAGCTACAGATGTGGTGCTTTGTTATAGCCAGGATATCAAAAAGCAGAATTTAGGTTACATCTATACTGTAGTCTGTCTGCTAAGAAGACCATACTGAGTACTCCCACTATTAGTACAACTGCAAGGGAAAGAACAGTGTCAATCAAAAGAGTAGAATATACTGTACCTGTCCACACTAAGGGCACAGAGATTAAGGACTGTGATTCCCACTGATGCCTTCTGTATAAAGGGGAGGAATTTGCAAAGAAACTGTCCAAATTCACTATCTCCAAAAGGCCATTGCTGAGCCAGGAGCTAAAGAGAAGATACAAAACAAGCAGAATATTTAAACAATAGCTTAGCAAATGTGTAACAATCACAATTCTTTCTTGTCTTAGACACAATCATTGTAACCTCGAAATTTATGTACTTCAAACATAGAGGCATAGAGGGTGAAAACTTAAGTGTTGACCTTCTACGCTTGCATTGTTAAAGGATCTTTTATTGATGTGCTTCAGCCACCAATACCAAACAGTGAAAATCTAACTCAGCCCTGTCATAAATGGTTGCGATTACTATGGCCCAGAACCAAGGATTCAAAGCGTAATTCATAGTTCATAATGAAATACCTCAGAGCCAAATTCCCATGCTTGCATGCAAGTAGATTCTTGTCATTGTAAATACACCACCATGTCAGTAGACACTGCCAGATTGTTAAGTGTGTGGAGAAGATAGTGTACACACATAATTAGTTCCATATTATGTTCTAAAGGACTAGCTTCATACATGTGGGCTGTACTACCACGCAACAGAAAGGCATCCATTTGGAAAGATGTGAATGAGCGGCTGGGGTTTAGATCAGTATTTCCAAGGAAGCATTAACAAAACAAATATGAAAACATTGATTCCTGTGAATAATTGTGAAAAAATAGTGCATAAATATTAATCTTTCTAGGTGTAACTGTTAATGTGTTGAACAAAATACAGGATACAAATGACTTAGGGTAGTTAAAATGGCAGATTATATTCAATGTAAGTAAATGTAATTGGAAAAAAATATTAAGTCCATACACACTGAGCTCTAACTTGGCTAATTCCATTCAGGAAAGAGATCTTACAGTCACCTTGTTTTTTGAAAATTGACATATCCTTCCCCTTTTGGTGAGAAGGTCACTCTTGCTCTACCTCTTTTAAATTTTCTCCTCTAAGTCTCTGCTGCTGAGCCTTTGTCAGGGGTAGGATACTGAATAAGAGGTATGATGAGCAGTTTGTGTGACATAGCCCAACAGTTCTTATGCTATTACCAACTTTTATTGAAGTGTCTATGTAATAAGAAGCATTAGATTCAAAATGAAAACACCAATTCTTGAACTAGACATGTAACTTTGTCAACATCTTGGAGGATGTTGTATCCCAGATAGGCAGGGATCCAATTTTTCAAGTCAATACAAAGTAATTATAGTTTATCTTATTGGATAATTAACTCATTATTAGTCGTGTGCATTCATCATCTGATTTACATGTATATGTAGTGTTACTGAACAAAGGCTGGAACACAGGATAGTTTGATGGTACCCTTTCAGTTTATAGATGTTTTTGTTTGCTTTAGAGGGCAATAGCAAATGATACACTATTGAGTAGCAATTAGAAGCCAAACCCAAGCTTCTGAAAGCTTCTGAAAACTAATTCTGCTGAAATTTTGAAGATACTTAGATCCAGACCTGGGAAGGTTTATATAGAACTTTTTCAGTGTTATATAACTGAAATAGATTGTAACATCACAACAGTTTTATTTTCCAGTGCATGAGATAGTGATAAACGGGTGGCAAGGCTATCATTTCCAATAAATACAGCATGTGTGATGTGCCAGATTCTAGCTGTCCGTGGGCAAAAACACAAAATGGAAAACAGAGAGCAAGGAACCACACTTATCTACAGAAATGCACAGGGACTGACCCCATTGCTTTCTTCATGCAAAAATTAGTTGGGCTCTTTCAAAAACAAAGTACACAATCTACGAATCTCATATTTTGTAACATTTTTGCAATTAAAACTGAGCAAAGATTATACTGTTCAGAATATAATTAAATCAGTAGGAATTTTGACTGTAGGTTGCAGAGTTCACTTTCTTGCAGATCTGTTCTCAGGCCATTTTCATGCTTGGGCAGACCTTATTTCTTTCCTTACAGTCAGTTTGCATTTTGAAAGTTATCTGTGCAGACAGAAGGAAATTTTTTCATTAGAGGCTTAGGGTCTGGAAAGTGGTTGTCTAGTAAAAGTGGGTGTATTCTGTCTGCAGAATTAGAAAAAACAACAACTTTTGGTCCTAGCTCAGGACTGTAGTATTCAAAATAAACATTTTATCACTATTTAAATTATTCTTCAGTTGAAATATAAGATTAATTACAACCTTTGATAATATAAATGTTATTGTTAAAGTTCACATACGTCTTTATCTCACTGAAGGTAGGAATTACCTTTCTGCTTTTTCACAGCGTGAGATTTTCAGAATATTCAGATGCAGAGTACAGGATGTTTATTGCTGAAGCAAGCTATTTAATACTCATTGAAAGCTAGGTTTCTAGTAATTGAACTTCTCTTTAGAGTCACTCATCATTTGCATTTTCACATCTCTTGTTTATACCCATTCACCACATGTGCTTTTTTTTTTTTTTTTTTCCCCAAATACTGCCTTAAATCCTGGAAGCTGCTATCTACAACATGCTGTATAAGGTTCTCTAGGACCATATTCATATTGTTATTTGATCACTTGTATTTCAGGACAGATTTTAGCAATTCATAACTTTCAGTCAACTATGAACCAAACTTACATGTATGACTGCTAGTTAAATAGGAAAGGCATTATCCACTAGGCATTATTTTTTTACTTGATTATTTTTTCTCTTTAGTTGAATACTAAAATGAGATTTCTAAAAATAAGCCATAGGATCAATCCAAATCTGTCTACTTGCTATTTGAGAGTGATACAATATAAATGTTCCATTTGCTCTCGTTCTGTTGCTGTTTCTTGCTGTATGTTTTCTAGCATACTGAGAATTCTTTCCTTCTTCAAGAAGAACCGAGAAACTTACTTACCATCAAGACCCCAGCAGACAGAATGCAAGCATCTTTGCAATGGTATTCCAGTTTAGGACAATCATATTTAATGTAAGCAAATCCCTCTTGTGCCAGAGGCTAGTTAGTGGATCACTAGAATTGGTGATTTAACTATTGTCAGTAGCTTCAGTAATAAAGGTAATGAAATTATGCCTGCAAGCTGTTGGATAATTCCTTTGATTTTATCTATATAAACTGAATGAAATACATTGAAAGCTCCAGCAAAATTATTTTCTGGATAGATTGGCAATATAATAACAAAAGTTTCAGGGCATATTTTTGCCTTTTGCCAAGAGCTCTTGCATGAGGCTTTAGTTTATGTCAGGGTCTGCATAAAAGCTGTTGGAGAAAGAAAGGCCAGTCTGAATCCAAGGTGGTTCTCCAACCTATTCTCATCATGTGGAATATCAGCTTCAGATTCTCAACAGTCAGTAATCATATGGTGTCTGGGTTTGGGTAAAATCGGAGTAGTTTGCAGGCACCACTGGGTGAAGGATAAATTAGAAGTGGCACTGCCAAGGGAAGGAGGCCTCAGCAGACTTTTACCAATTGCCTGTGCCAAGCAGAGCCCCAAAACTGACTTACTGTTACAACTCACACTCTAAGAGGCAAGAGAAAGACAGCAACCTCTTCACTTATGTGCACTGACCATGACTGTAGCATATACTCAGCAATAGAAATGAACAAGCACTTTGTACTGACTGTGAAACTCTTACTACAAAGCTCAAAAAGAAAAGGTTCAAAAAGAAAAGTGTTGTACTTGAAAAAGGTTCACTTAGTCATTACTTCTCACAGGGAAGCTTTATCACAGTTTCAGCATGTACACATCTTCCCTGCACCCCAGGAAGCTCTCCTTTTTTAAGATGAAAAGTATTTTATTCCTTTTGTTTCTTACACTTTTCCACTAATTGAAGTACCATCAGTACCAAATCATCAGACGTTCTTTTCAAGTTGATTTTAATCAAAATCACTAGGATCAGGATTAAGTTATTTGATTTTTAAGATTAACTTTGCAAACATTTCCATGGGTATACTCCATTATCATTCTACATCAGCTATGCATTCATTACTTCCCTTTGGATCAGGTGCCAGTTTTTTCTTCAGGAGATATTTTTAGTCAGCAAATCTTATCCCATCTGTGGTTTTACTAATTTTACATCAAAACAAGTCCATTGCCCTCTGTTCTACCCTAGCAGGATACAGAAACTTCTGAGGGAAATATCATATTCATTTTGTATGAAAAAGTGGGCGCAGAAGTTCAATTGAATTAGTCCTGATTTACTTAGTCTCAAGATAAGAATTGGGACTACTGTCTGTGCTCTTCAAGTGCTTTTGCATGTTTTTAACATCCAGACAAAATGGGGATAAAATCGTAGCATATTACATTTTCTCTCAAGCCCTAGGGATAGGAGGAATCAGGCTGATTATCCTAGCTTGTATCCTAGTTCTCCATGACTTGGTCAAATGGATTCTGCTTTTGCAATCCCACTCTCAAAATCTGAGGTTTCAAAATAAGACGTGGCAAAGGAAATACACTTTTTCCCACGTGTAGTTGCAAATGTGTATTTCATAAGGTTCAGCTGTGGTGCAATTCGTGAGCGAGAAGAGTGTAGCCAACAGCATATTCTTACACTGAAATCAGAAACCAAAATTTCTAGGTTCTACCGTCAGTCTTGAAAAACCTCAGTAAGTGACTAGAAAGCTACAGCTTCCTTGAGCATCCCCTGGTCTCTGCTCCTTTATATGGCCTCTCTGCCCTGACTGCAGCTTGAAACAAACAAGACAGCAGCGCTGAGAACATTCCTTTGCAATGATTTTTAAATGTCACTCAGTTGATTTTATTCTACTGCCACTGCTATTTTCTAACCCCCATTAGTATTCTAGCTGATGTACAAAACACAGATAAAGTCCCACTGTGCATCTCAAGCAATTTATATATAGTCTAAAAGAGAGAATGTTATAATCTAACCACACGAGCATTCACCAGTACATGCTCATATGCATCCACAGTGTTTATCTATTCCTAGGCTGATACTGTGTGTTTACAGGCAGATGATGACCCTGGAGCTCAGCCCAAAATAGATGGACTGGGTTGGGTGCTGGATAGGAAATGTCTCTGAGTTGCTCTGTGAAAACTGCTTTGGTTCAACAGCTACTTGTTAGGAGGTCATCTCTCCCTGCCACATGGCACTGAGGATGAAAGCAAAGGTTTTATTGTGCCTGCCTCTTCCTGCTCTTATCTCATGCTAGTGCACTAGAGTCTTCCTCTTCTTCCTGTATCTTCTTGGAACCATTGCTGCGCTGGCACACAAGCTCTGCTTCCCAGAAACTTTTTCATACAGGTAGTATTTGCCCCCATCCAGGATACATCTCTGAGTTTCATGGCCTTTAGGTGTTCAGTGATTCTAGTGGCACCACTCTGGCAGCTAGGGTTTCAACTCTGTCTTCAGCAGGACAAACAGAAATACCTTCTTTATTCTCTAAATTCTGTTCATCCTGTGCAGTGATGGAGACCAAACCAGCAGACTGCTGGTTGTTTATATAACTTCTAGTTGCATAAGTTACCGTTGCCTGCTAACTGTGGAGTTACAAAATCGGTGTATTCCTGGGTGATTTCGTTGCCTTGCAACATAGCACAGAATGAAAGACAAGAGAAATTACTCTTTGTCAGATCACATGGGGTTTTGTTTTTTCAGGCAAGTTTCCAGTGGGAGATGTTGAGCTTTGTAAGTGCAGCTGTGTCTTAAGTTATCATCTACATTTATGTAGGTCCTTGCAAAGTACATCTGCTTCAAGGCATGGGCCAAATATGGTACCCGCTCTTTTGGTCAGAATTCAGGTGGAATCCGACTGAACACAAAAGTGTCCAAAGTCTGTGCCACTGACTTGACTGCATTAAGTGACAAAAGACAGTAATTGTGACTGAGGCATTCCTCCTGTCTCCAGTCTGTGAGACCAGTTAGAAAGAGGGGTGGGTTCAGTCTCCCGCTTGTTGCATTTTAATTGTGGTATTTTGACTCAGTGACTCAACCAGGATCATTCTGTCCCCATGAAACCTCATAGTACAAGAATTCACTCCATACTTTCAAGTCTTTCTTGTCTTCCCGCAAACCCTGCATCCTAAAGAGAACTGAATTGCAGGACAATACTCATCCATTTCTTTCTTGGGACCCACAAACTGTTGCTCACCCCACATGCATGACTCAGCTCTGCTCCACCACTTTGCTGGCACAGAAAGCTGCAAGGGTGAAAGAAGAGAGAAAAGCGCCTGTCTGGAAGTATTCCTTCCCTTCCCACTGCTGGAGTGAAAAGCCTCAACTTTGGGAAGGGCATTGAGTAGAGGAAGATAGCAAACAGGGCAAGCCTCTGTAAAAAGGGCACAAGACCAACACTGGGTATATCAAGGTGACTCAATAGTTCAGACTTCTGCTGACTTTAGTAGTTCGCTTATACTTAGGATCATGATACTGCCACGTTCCAGAAGGCACGTGGCATCTCTTCAGCTGTTCTTTGCAGGAAATATATCCCTAGTTTTGCTACAGCCAACAGCTGCCCTCTTTCCACTGTCTGAATGGATAGAAGTCTGACTGTCTGTTTTCTGGAAGGAAGGAAGAAAGGTTATGTGGGGATGCGGGAGTACCATCAAAAACATTTTTTCTTCTGAATTGCCCTATCACAGCTTTTTCGGCTCATCTTTTCCTGCTGAGTAAAATGGGCAGTCATTTTCTCCCACTTAGGCAGCTAGGGAAAGGACTGTAGAGTTTTTACACAAGAGAAGATATATTATACTTTAAGAGATCCTGAAAGGTAAGGAAACAAATGCCCTGATTTTGAAGCAGAATGTTCTGTCTCAACTAACAGCTAAAACGATAAATCCTAAGTTTTACATTCTCTTTAAAATGTTTATGTTTATTACAAAAATCTACTTAGCAGCCAAGCATTCCTGACATCTCCCTGTGGTATTTTTGTTGTTTACAAAGTAGGATTAATTTTTTTTTCTTGTTCTGTGGTGATGGCTAACTTCCCCCCCATTTAGGTAGACTACTTTTCAAGCTGTGCAGCTCTTTTTCAGGCAAATGAGCTGCAAGGTCTGTTTATGTGCATGGTGATCTGCTGAAAAGAACTTTTTCAATCCCTGGACAAAATATTGCTTTTCTTATTCTTCAACCTGTGTTGTCTTCTTTGTGTTGCTAAAAGAGGGTGACAGTATTGCTATGAAATTACAGCAAAAGTGGTAAACCCTGGATATGCACAGTCAAAATGATTCCTTGTTATCTGTAGAATTCAGCTGATTGAAAAATGACCAGAGTGAGCATACTAAAATATTCTGTGAAACCTACAGTCTCTAGGTACTGTACAGTATTACAGATCCACAGAGCAGCAAGACAGGCACAAGATGTGAAACTGAAGAAGAGGGAGGAGCTGCCTGTGCATTGAAAGGAATATATATTCTCCCACAGTCTCTGGGTTGGCAATTTATGTACTGGACAGCCATTACTTAATGGCAGAGTGGATCTTGAATGGAGCCCTAGAACATAAACCCTTCCTTACCTCCTGCCTTGGAGTGCATGATACACATTCTGCTAGGAAGCTGTAGTCTGCAAATGGAGAGAACAGATTCCTGGTATACTAACACTTGCCCCTTCCCTCTTCCATTTTGGGTGATTTGTGCCTCCAGGACACGACAATCAATACCTGTGCTACCTCTAGATTTCTTTAATGTATGGTCACTACATGGGGACATACACCCAAATCATAGTTCATGTTCTGAGCAAGTAATATTGATTTTTGCATCACACCGGGCTACTGATACATGTCTTTGTGGAATCACTGCCAAGCATTCAGAAAAAGTTGGAATGCTGTTAGGTTGGTGGCCTTAGAGTTTCCTACTAGTGTTTATACTTAATTGAGAGAGACACACTGCACAGGGGATGAATTTTGTTTGTAAAGGTGGGTTTCTCTTCTAAGTAGACTTAACTTTGTGTGTGCTGTGGGCTTGGCCTTATATTCCTTTGGCACAGAAGTGTAACTACTGTGGCTGTCACTTGCTCAATTAGTCCACATGATCACTCCTGATGAGTTTCTTTATCAACCTTGTTTGTATATATTATTAATTCTGACAGTAAAGGCAATCAGATACACCAAATTGTGATGTAGAAGGGGGGGGGGGGGGTCTAAAACTTGCACATTTGCACATTTGCTCTGGCGTTGAAAAATGTTCATGACCAGAAATGCCTCAGCTAACTCTTCCTTTATGGAAGAGCAAATGGCTGGGAATGCTTGCTTACTGCCTGCTGATTTCTACATTTAGCTTTATAATGTTCAAGGTAGACTACTCAGATTTAGATGCTGTTGTAACTATGTAAACATGAACACCAAAGAAACCCACCTTAGGCCACTACTGAAAACACCACTGTGTTGAGCTGTTTGAGCAGTGGACACTCACACCTTTTTATTCTTGGTAGATGTCTTTCACTTTATATCGGTAAAATAATTAGGGAAAAGTTTGGTAATCACATTCAAAGAAACTTAATTTGCTTAATCTATTTTTTAAAAAATAATATAATGACTCAAGAAGTTAAGAATAATAAGATGTAAGGTGATATAATTAACATCAATCCTATGTAGGTCATTTTTCAATAAACAGAACTCATTTAAATGTTTTTCTGGAAATTGCATTAAAATGGAAGCAGAGACAGCTCAAGGCTTCCCAATAATATCTTTAAAGCTGAACTTTGCCATTCCAAAGGTGAGAGCCTGGGCCTGGAATGTTTCTAGCTCTACAAGCTCAGGACACTTTTTCTGTTTCAGAAACAGGAGAGTTTTTTTCTCTGGTGAGCAGCTGTTCTTGCTGTTGCTCCAGCCGGGGATTAGCCAGTGATAGCAGCAGCCAGAGCTCTAGCACAGCCAAGGTGACAGCAGTGCTACAGATACGCTGCTGCTGCCTCTGTATAACCTTAAAAAGGTGACTTTTTTTTTTTTTTTTAATAGGAAGCAATCCTCTAAAGAAGCCTTCATGCATTGGGTCCAAACTTAACCTATTTGTTACAAATGGATAATGTGGGTGATGCAGCAGCTTCCCATAATGTGCCCTGTCACCTGATTCTGGAAAAGGAGATGTGAAACCTCTGTCTCTTTCAGTGCCTTAGCCCTACCTCTACAGCACCATGAAACATTAGAATTACATTTCCTACTCTTCTTTTCACCAAAAATAAGTAATTCTTACTGATATGAAGGTTTCATTATTTCACATCATGAATAGCTGAGATGTGTATGTTTTACGTTGAGGAAACTATTTGGGTCTCGGTGTTATAAATGAGATTAAAATGAAATTGTCTTGGAACGAGTTGTTCAGTCCATTAAGGCTGGATTTATAATTGGCACCCTTCCTGTAAAACTCAATTTGTTACAATTTTTAATATTGATTTGATCCTACAAGTGAATATACTAGAGGTAATTAAGCCTGATGGGACTTTAATACATTCAGAATATCTTCAAAGAAGGCTAGTGAGTATTACTAACATCTCAATCCATTTAACAAATTGCTAAGGGGAATCCACCATATAATTACAGTAATTCAGGAAAGTAAGTGGGAATTTTTGAGTCTACTGTACAGTGAAGAAAGGATAAAAATGTCAAACACCTGTGACCATATCTTTATCTGACATAAATTATATGATTTTTTTTTCTCCCCAATGTCAAATCATTGTTAATTGTATAAATGCATAACTTAATCATGGATTCAGTCCTCCTGGGACCTTACATTTTCAATTACTATAATCTTATAACTTCCTCTTTTTTAAGATCTGTGAAATTGATATGGATCTCAGTAACATTAACTACTTCTCTTCTGAGAGTCATTTCAAAATAGTTAAAGCTACCTTATGTTTCAATTATACATATTTCTGATATTACAGTGTAATTACATAGTATTACAAGTTTTGATGCATAGGATGTGGCTATCTTAATACTATACTATTGTGTTCTTTTTTTTAACATGCAGACCAATGCTTGCTTTACTCTGATTCTGATTTTAGAGCTGTTCTGTCCTCCTCAAAATGAAGATCAGATCTATAAGGTTTTGTTTGACACCACTTTTCATATAGAATATTAATATATGACCCAAAATGAGCCTTATTCTAAAGCTAAAAGAATGTTTAAAATATAGTTCAAAACTAAGTATATAAAATACTTAAGAAATTAAGATTTAAAATAAAAAGGAAACTTTTTTTTTCTTGAAATACTGTCACTTCCACTTTCAAATGGTTATAATATTTCCAGTGGCCATCTTTCAGATTGTCACTCAAAAAGGGGAGCTAAATGATGCCACAGATTTTAGGATCCCTTGAGATATAAACAGGAATACCATCTAACAGACTTTAAAATCAGCTTCTAATGTAAGGAGACATATTACTGAATGGTTTATATGAAAAATGTACTACAAATAGTAACTTCATTTCTTAGCATAAGTAAAACCATTCCATTATAAATGCTACAGATGCTTTCCTGTTTCGAAATACATGCAGGTAACTCTATACAGCAAGGTGGTTATATATGATAATTTCTAAGAAAACAATTTTTTAGGTTCAAGCTGTCAAAAAGTACTAAAAGACAATCTTTCAGTTCTGCCTTCTTGTATGTGGGAGTTGACAGACGTTGATGTCAAGGGGCTGTGGTTTCATTCACAGCCTTTAATTATCAAGTACTTCTCTGCAGTCCAGTAAGATATTTGGTTATAGTCTACAGTCATTTTGTTTGTAGAGAGCTATTTGGCACCACAGTTTGTCATATAAGATATAACAGTGAACCTATGGAAGGCAAAGGATTGTCAGAAGATTAATTGGAAAAATATATATATTTCAAAGCAATAAAAGGAATATAAAAAAAATCAATAAAGGCAAAATTAATTCCATATTTCCAGTCCTCTTTCAATGTGAAGAAGCAGCAGAGCTCTTGAAAAGCAAGAAAAAACTGTGTGGTGAGAATACTTGTTCTTTCCCAAACTTAGTTTGGATAAAAAATGGGCCATTTTTCCTGGGAATTTTCTTTTCAGAAATTCCACCAGGAGTAAGAACACTACCCTAGCAAATATTCATAAAGACATTGGGATAATTTCCTTGGGAGGAAATAGTAATGCATTTTGGGAGATGTAGTTCAGGTTATGAGTCCAATTCACTAAGGATAATGAAAACATGCAGAACTCCAGTCCCATGTCCCACCAGGCATCACACAGCTATGAAAAACACAGGGGAATGTCAAACCAGGCAAAGGCTAATGTACGCATCAACTTGATAATACAAAATATTTTACTTTTACATTTCCATTAAATCACCTGTGTTATTATTCACAGTCTATCTCCTAATTTCAAATTCATATTATGTTAAAACCAGTTAAAGTTAAAAGATTTATGTGTAATTCATACCACTGTAAGATCATAATTGGGTACTATATGTTACCATATGCCTCTGTACAAATGACATATGCACATATATATATATTTTTAATTGGTTAATGAATTCAAGTTATGACAATCTTGTTGTGTCAATGCCTGCATTAAAATGCAAGTCAAGTTATGATGTCAATGGTTGTAATATATACATACAAAATATTTCTTTTCAGTTCACTGTTTCTTTAATTTAAAAATCTGTTTTGAAACCAGACAACACTAATAATTATGAAGTCATGCATTAATATGCTTTGTTTTAAAGGTATGTCATTAAAAGTTAAGTCTCTAGAATTTTTAAGGGCCAAAACGTGAGGAATGTTTTTTTGGTTTTGTTTTGTTTTTCATTATACTCCTTAGTGTTTTATTTACTGTCAGCAATGTCTTAAGTTTTTTACGAAAGAAAAAAAAAAAGAAATAATAAAAAAAGATATCCTATCAGCTATGGACTTGTGTATAATCCACAAGGATACACATAGAAGCTTACAAAATTCTTTGAAGACTTTCTAAAACAAGTTAATGTCTTCAAGACAGATATATTGAAAAAGGACTCAGTTCTGTTCACTCAAACCTGTCCTGGAATCATGCAAATTTGTCACACTGACAAACATATATTGCATTAGAAAAAGCTATGTTTACTTTAAGTTTTTGCTTGATTAAGATGCAAATTAAAACTGGGACAGAATTGCTGAGAACCCTTTTAATGCTTTGAGAGATCCAGATGAAATTTGTTATTTCAAAAATGTTCTGTGGTATAATTAACCTTACTAACCCTGGAATAATTTTGGAAATCTGCTACTTATGAGTGTTAAATTAAAACCTTAACTCTCAGTGTAACTGACATAGTCACTCTCCACAAAGTCATAACATAAAACTTGCTGATCACAGAGAGTATTTTCTGTAAAAACATAAAGTAAGGAGAGGATATTCCAAAAATAGCAACTGTGCTTTATATATTTATATAATGCTTTATGCCCATCAAGAAGGGGAACAGTCTATAAAAAGTCTACTCTCACAATTTGTTTTGCTAACTATAGTAGCTATAATAAATGAAAAGTTCCTTGAAAGACCCAAGGCTATGGTTTGGTTAAGAGCTAGGAGCTACATCATCTTTAAAGGAAGATTTTTTTTTTCCTTTATGGAGGTGACACCTGAGAGCAAGGACTTGGTTGCAGAGCAAAAGTGAGATATACTTTTTTAAAGCAGACTGTTCATTGACAAAATGCACTATTTAGACAAAGAAGTAACCACAGAGAACAAGTGTATTTGTAAGGAAATTGCAAGTAAAATGTATTGTTGTTGCATCCTACCTTGTACACAATGATAGGAATATCAATGACAATATAGATAAGGTCTCCTAGTGCCAGACTGGCTATCAGTGCATTCGGGCCATTCCTCATACACTTGTTCTGGTAAATGATCCTCAGCAGAGTTGCATTCCCAACCATTCCAACGATGAAAATAGCACAAGATACCACTGTGTTAATGTATTTAAAAGTTTCAGCAATCTTAGTCTGCTGGGAGCATTTGACAGATTGGTTGATTACCAGGGGCCGTCTGGTGGTGAGGAGCATGCTGGAGTCAATCCCTGAGAAAGTGGGAAGGTTGTTTCCCAGATCACTCTGGTTGGCAGCATCTCTGTCAGAGCTGTCACTGAGGACAAATCCCGAAACCAGCAGCAGCAAAGAAACTTTTAAACATAAGGCTTCCATCCCGAAGTCCCAAATGAGCAAATTCAGTGAGAGTTTTTTTCACTATCTCAGTGAGGTACTTTTCACTTCTTCACCTGCAGAGAAAAACAATAAGGAAAAACAAACAAAAAAAGAAACAGAATCAGTAGACCCAGCAGGGTAACACATCCTGCTTCTCACTTAGGAAGAAAGCTATTTGGATGTAATTTCTATAACACATATATATAAACACATGCTTGTAATCATTGTGCTACTCTGAAATCTAGATTACCCACATCCATTAATTCTGACAAAACACAAACAGAGATGAGATCCTGCAGGATCCTTTAACTTTAGACAGAACTTGTGCATGAAAGAACACAAAGGGGTAGATGAAGTTCTGCTTTAAAATATAGTCTTGCAAGAAAAGTCTACCAGCAAAGGGAGGCCTTGGGGACTGCTGTAAGATATTTTAACTAAAATAAAGTATGTTCTAAAAAGTAAGGTAACACTGCATTAGTAATTACAGGTACTACATTTGTTAATTTTTGACTGTTTTTGATATATTGCAACAATGATGCTTTATATTATTTTTCTCTGGCTTTATAATTACCTGGATTTTAAATGAAGACTGATAATACGTATATATCAAATCAAATTTTGGACTGGACTCAAAGTCCCTGGACATTATGAGGAAGACTTTTATAGTCTCAGGGTAAACATTTGACCACATATGTCAATTTATTGTAATAAAAAGAAGTCTTTGGTTCCTGAATAATGTAAGTGCTGCTCATGTTGCAGTCCTTATCCATGGCAAAGTTGATTATAAAAAAAAATTAAGCTCTTTTAAAGATAAAAAACTAGTTGGTTTAGTATTCTAAGTGATAACTCCTGACATTTCCAAATAGGAAAGGAGGCAGTAGCATTCCACCCCTGTGACTGGGAGTGTGCAGCCCCAGAGCTGCTGGTCGCTGCGGCAGGGGGCAGGTAGCACCTCCAGCAAAGCTTCCCTGAGGTACAAGCCAAGGAGGACACTCTCAAGTCCAATTCCTTGAAGCCTTGGTCTAATTTAGGATGAAGATTTTATACATGGCTCATATCTGCAAAGCAGGACAAAATGCTACAGTGTTGCCAAAAAAAGAGTAGAAAGTTTAGTATTTATAACTTTCTGATTTCTAGGGACTCACATGAAGCAATTGGGAGGATCCTTTTAAATAAATGAATCCCAATTTCATTCCCTATGGGCCTATTAATTCAGAGTTTATAGCAAAAATTTACAAGAACGTGGCAGACAATTTACTGATAGTAGTTCTGAATGCAGCCACACTATAAATATTTACTACTTCTGTTGTGTGTCATCTGTTAAAGTGTGTGTGTCTCTATACAGCAGCGTATGCAATGTTAAGTCTGAGTATTCCTGTCTGCTGTGTAGGGTGCTATCTCTCACAGACCAGTCATCCAAATTTATGGTCTTCTATCTTGGTGTATCTGAGATAGTGATCTGACCAGCCTGAGTACCTGTGCACTTGATTTTAAAGTTTAATCAGTTAGACAGCAAATCCTTCTTACCTAAAAGCCTGATACAATGATATCTCAGGGCAGTTAGCAATAGTTAGCATGATCTCAGTGCTTTTGCCTTACGATTCTAAGTCGTATCAGAAATAACAGGCATGTTTTACTGCAACTCTTTTCAGGCAAGCATTAGTACTTTTATTATTTGCTATGACTGCTGTTCTCCAATTCACAAATGGAAAAACTGAATCAGTAGTGATTTAAATGACATTTCCAAGTTTGTACTTGCCCAAGTAAATGTGATACAGCTATGGACTGAGCCCAAGCCCTCACTACAAAGACCCACAGCTTTGGTTGCTGTATTAGTATCCTCCTTATTTAATGATGTTTTCCTGTGAAAACTTAATATACACACCTCATTTGAACATAGCGGTCGCATGGCAATGGTGCATGCAGCATGCAAAGCTGGGAACAGCATCGCCAGCTGCCATCTCTTCCCTCTCCCAGAAGAAACTTTCCCATAAGAAGCAAGACTACAACTGTCTTTTTTTAAAAATGATTTATAAGGAAGACCACTTTCCTACGCATTCCTGACAAATCCTTCATTTGCTTGGCGTATTCTCCAAGTGTCCGTACGGCCACAGAGCACACAGCTCCCAGGCGGCCTGCCCTACGTGCAGGGCTGTGGGTGCCCGAGGCGCGGAGGGGACCCGCGGGCCGGGGGCGGCCGCTGTGGGGGAGCAGAACCCGGGGACAAACCGGGGACAGCCCCTGCCCGGGTCACCGCAGAGCGCTAGGAAAGAGGAGCCGAAACGTAACCGGCGACCGGTGTGCCCGAAAAGCTGCTGCGGAGCCCAAGCAGGGCACTGACGGGGTGATCACCGCGGTGATGCCGCCCCGGGGTGATGCCTCCCCGCTCCCCGCCGCCGGGACAGCGGCCCCGACACGGACCCGGCGAGGCAGGGCAGCCTGCGGAGCTCTTCCACAGGGTTCCCACGCCGAGCTGCGCTTCCTACCGGAGAGCCCAAGCTCTCTGCCTCTCTGCCCCCTTCCCTCGCCCCCGCCGGCAGCCGGGCGGCCGCAGCAGCCGCTCGCCGTTCCCTGCCCTTAGCGGGGCTGGGAGCGGGGCCGCTGGTGCGGGGCGCCGCGCACTCACCCCAGGCGTGCCTCCGCCGCCGGCCCCGCGCTCATGCTGCGCCTGCTGCTCCCGGGAGTTGCCGCCGAGAGGCTTTTCCTGGGATGGTCTTCCCCGAGCCTCTGACTGGGTGGGATGGAAATCTCCACCTCCGCTTAATCGGCAGCGGGAGACGGAGCGGAGAAGGCAGAGCGTCCTCGCTTCTCTGCCCCCTCCCCCTATTAAAACAAGCCTCCAGCCCGAGCGGAGCCCCTGCCAACGTTAAACACAAAGGCTGCCTCCCGGGCACGGGGGGAACGCTGAGCCCTTTAACTGTTTCCTCTCTGAAACGGAGCTTAACGACCTCGCTGCACTCGGCAGGGCAACTGCCTTTGGGAATCCATCCCCTGCTGCAGCTGCCTCCTGACAGCAAGTAGGGTTCACGCAAAGGTTGTGTGTCTGACTGAATCAGACGACTTAACAGCCACAAGCAGAGCAGGGAAAAATATCCCGCGACTAAATACACAGCTTTTGCGTTTCATTTTCCCCGGACTTGGTCAGGATTATGTTTCCACGACGATCAGTAAAACTGGATGTGTAAGAGTTTCAGAAACTCTACATCTCGGGGTGTCATTTGCTGTAGTCCGTCCAGGACACACCTCGGTAACACCTTTTATTTTTCAAGACCAAAAATGCACGTACAAAAATAAAATCGTAGCATTTTCTGTCATTCAGATGTTTCTTATTACTGTTCTTCTGCTAAGGTAGTGATACAGAAAAGTTACTCAGAAAAAGTGGAAGTTCTGTTAAAGTAAACAATCTTTTCTCATATACTCATATACCAGAGAGTGAAGCTTGTAGTGGAAACAGTTTCAAGATCCCTTCATGCTAACAAGTTAACAAGAAATTTTCAGTTCCTTTCTTGAAACTTTTCAAGATCCTCATTTCATGGCAAATTTCCATCTGGCTGTACCACAGAAATAATTTTCTAAACATATCTGGGCTTCTTTTGAATCCAAAAAGGCAATCTTCCTAAATATGATATAAGAATACGTGATCCTAAAAGAATAAGATCAGCCTGAAAAGAACAATAGAAAACGTGATGCCCAGTGGCCTTCAGAGTTAAGATATTTGGCCATAAATCATGTAAGAAATTGTTTAGGCTTTCTGAGTACTGCGTAGTTAGAAGAATGTTTCTGTAGACATTCCTTTAAATTATCTGTTAAACCTTGAATTAAAAAAAAAAAATTTAAAAAAGGCATCTGAAAGCATCTTGATCAACTGGAACAGCAATACTTTATTTGCTCTAGAAAGCCATCTCAATTAAATGTGTCAAGACATGAGATCTTTGAAGGAATGTAAATGTTCAAGCTGAGAATCACAGGAAGCCCACTGCTTGCAAATCAGTAGAAAAGTTTAATTCAAAGCTTCACGTTGCCTTGAAGTTGAATGAATACTGACAAGCCATTGAATTGTCCATACGCTATTAATAAAAGATATTTAAAAATTCTTTATGGTTTGGTCATAGATACTTAGCATCAATGATATGTTTTGTCAAGAATCATCTGTGTGCTAATTTGTTGGAAAAATTGTTGAAGAACTAGAAAGGGTGTAGTTAAAGATCATGAGCGTTTTATGGAGTGCTTTTCTGATGAAGTTCTTGAATCTGTAATATATATTCTCCAGACATTCTTAACACCCCTTTCCCTTCCTTGGATCATTTTACCTCTATGTCCAAAAAACTAGAATTGCTTACTCAACAAAATGAAAATGATATCTGACTTTCAAACACATATTTTTCCTTCCAATTCATAATTCCATTAATTTGGAAGGTTTACATCATATATTCAGACACTGACATGCCTAGCTACATTTACTATTAAACAGTATAATAAAATTTACTAATGCTGTTAAAGATAACTTTTAAAATATGAAAAAAGAGAGCTATTTATTACCACTGTGAATTCCTCTGTTATTGCCAACCCACATAAGTGGTATTAATTATTAGAAATTACTGAATTGCTCATAGCGGTTCTCTATTCTTTGTTGTTGTTTTTGTTGCTTATTTATTAATTAGGCCTTTGTTCTATCTTTAATATTGTCAGGTGTCTAAAACTGAGTTAAATTTCTGTTTTAAACTCAGTTAAATTCAGAAGTTGTTCCTGATTTTTTTTTTTTTTTTTTTTTTTTAACCATGTTCAGGAAGCAACACGAAAAAGGAATTTATTATATACGAACTATTCAAAAACTGCAGTTGCAAATGCAGTTGACTTCAGCTACCAAGAAAAGTGACTTAATGCATTTTTTTACACCGATATATTTTTAGGTACTAGAAACACTTTCACCATTGTTGTAGGACTGCTATCCTGTACATGCATTCTTTTATGGAAGAGTTCTTGACTGGTGGCTCTCTCTCCCAGAATCAGTGCCATGGGTGTTTCCTCTGACCTCTTCTCTTCTGTCTCTTCAACAAACTACTCAGCTTGTCTTGTATAACTGCAAAGATGGAGAGTAAGGACAACGTACTAGTCTTGTTACACCATAACAGTTACACACTAACCCCTTTTACATCTGTTTTAAGGATACCTGGCTTTTGCAGCTGGAGTCATTCTTCAAGAAGACTCAATTTGAAAGCTAATAATGTTCCTGAGCAATTTGGGCTTTAGAAAGGAATGCCTTATTACAAGGGTTATTAGACAAATGAACCTAATGCTGCAGTGCTTCTTATACATCTAACCTCAGAGACAATAAAAGATGATCTTTGGCTATATTTGGATTATTTGATTGGAATGCATCTCCTCAGGTTTAAAATAAAATAAAATATCTGGCAGAAAGCAGTACAGAAGATGGAGCCACTCTTCTCAAGGGTGTTCAGTAGCAGAATAGGAGGCAATAGGCACAAACTGAAAGGGAAGAAATTCAATTTAAAAGTAATAAAATGCTTTTTCACTACCAAGGTGATCAAACAGTGGATCAGGTTGTCCAGAGAGGTTGTCAAATCTTCATCCTTGGAGCTTTCCAGAACACAACTGGACTCGGTCCTGAGCAACTTGCTCAAGGGGACCCTGCTCAGAGCAGGGGGTTGCACTAGTTGATCTCCAGGAGTCCCTTCCAAACCTCAGTGGCTCTGCAATTAAGTGACTCTGTGACTCTGTGACTCTGTGATTCATCCCATTATGTCAAGGGTATTTTGACTCAAACTTTAGAATTATGGTCTTCGGAATACTTTGAGTTATAATGTTTCTATTGGAAATTGTTACAGCATTGAATATTGTCCAAAAGAATAACGAGTGAAGTTCATTGAAATATTTAGCAAAAAGTGTATTTTTTTAACGTTAGCTCTACAGAGAATTTTTTTCTTCTCTTTTGAGGCCAAGATGGCAGAGTTGTTGACTGCAGAGAGTGTTTGGGGATCTTCAGATGTTCTCATTATTTGTCCCCATTGTTTCAGGCAAGGGCACACTTCCCCACTGAACGCGGGGGGAATTCATGTCAGTGTTCCTTAAATCTGTATCCTCCATCTTGTCCCTTTTTAGTCATAATCCATAATCTGTGTTTAAATTTCTGTATATGTAGAAAACTCAAATTATTAAATATGAAAAGTATTTGTTGAAATTAATATTCTTACTCACTCTGTTGAAAGTTATACCAGATGAATAGAGCTTTTCCATAATCCAGCTGCAATGGGGAATCATTGTTCTGTCTTCCTGTCTCTTTTTGGTTTTGCTTTTCTTACCAGTTGTGAATGGTAGAATGTTAAATCAGCCACGCCAGGTCAGACCATCTGGTCCCATATCCTCTGCTTGTGACAGAGGCCAGCAGAGGATGACTAATGAAGAACAACAGAATACCAGTATTTTCCCAAACTTTTCTCTCAGTGCCCAGTGAATGCCAAAGGTGGATCCACAGCTTTTATGTCCAGAAGCCTTGACAGACTAGTAGATTTTATGCTGTTTATGCTCTAAATCCAATCCATTGACCAGATGCATTTCTCCTTACTAATAGTTCAGATAAATTGCCTTAAGACCACTGATCAAAGTACTTCCACCTTTACTTTACACTGAAAGACTATTCACTAAAGATGATTTTATTAATGTTCTAAAGTATAGGCATTAATATCCTGAAGCAGAAAGATTTATGAATAGAATATATGAACATTAAGAGGGATGTTAACCTACTGAGACCCTGAAATTAGCTATGAGCTCAAGCAGCCTGCTACAAAGAGACCAGGTTTTAATGGTAATAGATAAAAAGAATTTTACATAAAAACCTAAATATGCAGGGAAAAAAAAAAAAAAAAAAAAAAAAAAAAAAAAAGAATAAGTAAAGACCAGGAAAATACAGACATAGCATAGAAGATGCCTATTACATAATTTTGCAATTATATAAAGAGAAAGCAAAGTGCATTTTAAAGAATAAAAAAAGGGAGGGAATAGATTAGAAAATCTTTCATAACTTACTTTAGTTCACATAAGCAAGTTTCAATCCACATTAGCAAATGGGAGCCTGTGCAGAACACACGTTCTGTGGCAGAAGAATGCTATTCTGCTGCCAGACCCTTCTTTTATTATCTTAATCAGTAATAAAATTATCTAGATAAGATAGTGAGATATTAGAATGCCATTTTATCTTAAACTAAATAAGGTTACAATTATTTCTATTGGCTACTCAGCTGTGAAGCTGTTTTTCGTGAAAAACCCTGACTCATCTCACTTATTTCTTATGTTTCAAAGTTATCTAATTTTTTATTAGCCTAAGAAAAGCTGCGTTGAAATGAGCTGTGTGTACATTTACCTTGATACAGTAAACTACTGCTGTTGTATTATTCAGCATTCATTGTGTAATGGTTATCATATAATAGTCGATATCTTACAGTAAGTGTTACACCTAGGCTTATTTACAGACTTATCATTAAGTGACAAATCTACAAACTTTTGCATGTTTTGACAGATATAAGGCATGTTCTACAGCACAGTTTTAGGATAAAGATTTTTCAAACGATCAAGGTTTCTGGAAAAGGTTAAACCATTCTTTTCTGATATCTAAGAAAACATTATTGGAAACTGAAGCACACATTTAGGTAATTATGATAGCGTTAAGACAATGTAAGTAGAAAATATAGGTTTGGAATTCTTGAGAAAGAGTAGCTCTGTAGATTTTGGTAATAAAACTCTTCCAGCCTTCTAGGAATGATCCTGATTTTTATGTTCATGCAAGTGCAGTATTCTCTTTGTTTTAACGATACAGCCGACTCTATCCTGTGTTTAGAGGGGCTGGGTTAAGATACGATTGGCTTCATGGAAATAGGGTTGTTACGATGTGCTGTCATCATGGCCCTTGTGTGAGGTAAATGAGCACCTAAATCGTAGTCTTCAAACTGATTGAAGGAGACAGCAATAGTTTTTGTTAAGCATTTTATGTTTATTACCTTGCTGTGACATGGACTTCCATTGCAATGACTTGCATACCTTTTCTATATAGAAAAGAAAAACCAAGCATGAATGTTATCAAGAGAGAAATGAATCTTCTTATGCTAGTTCTGTATTTTGATGAGAGACATCATTCAGAATTATGTTTTGGAAGTTTACCATAAAAACAGCTCAGATCGATTCAACAAAATCCAATCTTGCAAAAACCCCTCTCACAGTAAAGGTGCCATGGGACCTATTTTATCAATGGGAATTGTTCTGTGTTTCTTAAAGTTAGACACTTTCTGGAACAAACATTTTTACTGGTACTTGGCTGTACAGCACAACTCAATGATAATAAGTTTTAGGATTGTCAGGAACTCTGAATTTGTCTTGATTTTTTAAAGGGTTGGGAGCAAACTAATCTTCGCTTATTTCATTCTTCTTCCATCCCAGCTTGTAGAGAGCCTTGTCTCTTTTGCTCTGTTCCTTCTAATAATAACTTCTCACATCTTCCAAGTATGCCTTCTAGGCATCAAACCCCAACAGCATTCATCTACCACCTTGCTTCTGTTGATTCTTGTCCTACCCCATGCTGATGATCTACTAGTTTCTCACACAGTTGGTAGTGTGCCTGTTTCTTCATGCACTAAACACTAAATGGATGACTTTTCCTAGTTTACCCTTAATCCCAGTTGTGGTTACTGGGGTTTGGTGTGATAAGGAAAGATAGATGAGCAAATGGAGAATGCCAAGCCTCTGGCTGGCAAGGTCCCTGCCCTGCTGTCTGTGGTTTTCCCCTCATGTGCTGGCTCCCCAGCCCTGAGGGAGCAGCCAGCCCTTGCTGATCCCTCATGACAGAGGGCATGCTGGAAAGAGAACAAGGAGTGATTTCTTTTCTATCAGATATTCCACTCCAGTTACATGGACTTTCATTGGATAACACTGGATTTTTGGTATGCTAATATCCAGTGCAATGAGAACATAAGTAATGTTATAGAAGAAACATCTATGGCAATTCAGTTTTATCAAGCTGTAACACCAGACTATTCCATTTGTCTAGATTAAAAAAAAAATAAAAAAATTGCTATGTAAAAAAAAAAAAAAAAAAAGTTTGGTGCCTATGTAATTGCTATGTAAAAAAAAAAAAGTTTGGTGCCTATGTAATTGCTGGTCACAGAAGGGTAAAGAATGTCATTAGCCTTCTGTTACAATTCTTATGAATATAACCAAAATACTGTATATTACAATTGTTAATAATTAAATAAAATCATGTATGTTAGGTAACAAGAACCAATATAACTTAGTTTTTAAACATTTAAATACTACTTATCCTAGTCACAAACTTTCAACAACTCTGATTTAATATGCTCTTCAATTTATCTATACAGGAAGTAGGTTAAAAAATGGAAACAATAAATACATGCAAATATAAGCTTATGTATTCTTTGAACCAGTCAGTTTATAATTTGCATCATGTTTTCCTAAGGAAGAACATATGGAAAAGAACACTTTTCAGTGCCTTATGAACATCAAACTCCTATTTTCTAATCCATAAGTAAATATAATGCTACATCTTAACTAGTTCAAATTTAAGACACTGGGAGTGTGAGGTTCTCTCCTATAAGAGGAAAGCTCTGTAGTTATTTAGAATATTATATTATGAATATACTCAAAAACATGCATATCCTTGTGAGACATACATGTATGCTTGAAAACACACATATCAATGTTGTGATTAAATGTTATTTACTTCAGACCAACTGAAGATACATTGTAGGACTCTACTCATATAGCACAGTTGGATGTGATTCTCTGCAGGCATAAATGAGTGTAAATCTCTTGATAGAACTGGAAAAGCATTTATTTGTATCATCAAATAGTGGTCATAAATGATGCATTTATGTCGATGAATATACTTTGTAGGGAACCATGCCATTGTGCACACGTATCTCAAAATATATCTGAAACTGGAAAACTGCTGCAGTTTTCTGCAAAAGCTATTTCTTGTTAAGATTTTTTGATTCTGTCATTTGTATAACCTTTATTTTATTTTATTTTATTTTATTTTATTTTATTTTATTTTATTTTATTTTATTTTATTTTATTTTATTTTATTTTATTTTATTTTATTTCCTGATTTTTATGAATATTAATTCACTAGCGGCTATAATAATCTTGATCAGTAAATTTTCAATAAGTTTTAGAAAATAGTTGAAAATCAAATTTTGATTCTGAAATAATCTGAAATATTTTATGGGAAATGATATTCTATGGAATGAAAATATTTGAAGAAACTTGTATCCAAATAGGTTTTAACCTAAAATAATAAACCTATGTATTGACTGTGTGAATGAACATAATTCAAGGCATACTTTTTTTTTTTTTCTGTTCAACAATTACAAATGCTGTAAACATTTGTATAAAATTATATTATTAAAATGACATTTATAATAAAAGATAAAGTAATTTTAAAATTTAAACATTATTTATACAGCAGTATGAAGATCATGCAAGTGGATAAAGCTGAATTCCAGTAAATTAAATAGTTTAGCTATTTGGCATATATTCACAGAGAAATAATGTGGATCAAAGCATCAGCGGCTGTCTCTGATTGATTTATAATATCCAAGTAGCTATTTCCTATATCTCCTATTTATTTTTTTCAGTTGGTGGTATTCAAATCTCATCTATACCGTTACTTTTGAAATAACAGCCAAGAACAATAAAAGCTTTACAAGAACTGTGAAAAACTCGGGAAAATAATGCTTTTCAGATTTAGATTTAGAATACTGTAGCAGTCTGGCAAAAGACAAAATGGACTAGAAGAGTGCTTCCAGTTTAGCTTGGAACTGGTACCACTGTACCACTGGCTGAACTTTATTTGGATCAAGTTCTGTGTGCTGACTTTTCCTCTTCAATTAATGTTAGAAAGTGGAAAAATGGGAAAAGACATACCAAAAACCTCTGTTTTTTCCTGAAATTTCTTATTTTCTTCCTTTTTTTCTTTTTTTCTTTTTTTTTTTTTCTTTGAATTTTGCAATATGGTGAACTGGGGAGGAAGGTTGGATGTGAAGAACTGCTACTGAGATATGTTTGTCTCCGTAACTTTCTTGGTTCAGTTTATTGAATGTTTATTACCTCCACTAACAGCACCTTTATTCCAAGATAAATGTCTTCAGATTAAAGAAATTTACCCACATTTGCAGTTCTTTGAATACACATGCCTGTACATATATATCAGATACTGAACACTAGAAGATCTTGTTTATTGTCAAAATTCATATATGCAAAAAAGCCTTTCAAGTTATGCAGGAGAAGGAAAAAAGTCTGTATGATTTTAGCTGCTAGCATTTGGCGAGACTAAAGGGAAATGAAACAAACAGATGTCCTATAAGCTGTCAAGACCTAATGAGTCTGGTATTAATCGACGTGTCTGGGCCAAGTACTCTCTAGAGATAGTAACAATAATTGTTGCCTCCAGATAGTCACAAGCCTAGTCTCTGCAATTTTCTAAAATTTTCAATTTTATTTTTTTTTTTTTAATTAATCATTACTCTTATTATAATGCTGTCTGTAGATTTAAGTACCCACCCCTAATGAGGTGTCTCAACATGAAAAAAAGTTTTAGGGTTCTTTTTAGTGGTGAATAGGAGCTGATAGTTTAATTCTTTCTGCCCTGGAGGGTTGGTATGCCTTTGTATATTAAGAAATGCTAGTTTGAACAGATATGCTTGGAAACTTATATCAAAGTGTTGAGCCTCAGATTCAGGCTATTTCCTTGTATAAGGCTGTTCTGTAATTGTACGTATTCCCTTCCATTGTCACCTGGTGGTTCAGTCAACTACCACTGCAGCTGACTGAGTATCTCAAGACGTCAGGAAGGTGAACGAGTAATATTTTCAGGGACAACAATCTCCTTTCCATTTAGGACTTTGGATATGAAGTGATATTAATTAATAGGTTTTTGACTTCTTCTGGTAGAGCAGACCAATTTTTCATCTCTTATTTAACTGCTGTCAAGTCATGTATGTGAAAACCCATAGGCCTATTGGGGGGCTTAGATTTCGTACAGAAATCACAACATTACTGTATGGAAACCAGTTTCAGAATAATTGCAATCACAGATATAACATGCACAGGAATTAGAAGTATCTATCTATCTATCTATCTATCTATCTATCTATCTATCTATCTATCTATATTTAAATGTACTCTTTTGTATGTATCATTACCGTAGATGCATATGAAGTTCTCAGTGACAGTGCTGTCTTTTTCAATAAAGAAAATATTTTAGCTTTTTTTTTTGCATATAAAATGGTTGACAAATGTGTTCAATCATTTAATAAAAACAAGCTGGTTCTAAGCTTTTAAAATAAGACTCGAAATGTCTGGCACTAGAAAAAAAAGCCATGCACAGAAACTGGAACATTTCTGGAAGTTTGTGGTATTCTTTTGGGTTTTCACTCGGAGGGACTGGTAAACAGAATCTGCTCTCTGATTGCTTTGAAGTAAAATGGCTCCACTCTCCTTCAAATAGGCCCCAAACAGACATTTGAATTTAACTGTGCAAATGTAAGATGCTGCTAGCCATCCATTGCTCGTTCTCAGACAGAAGAAGGACATGTCCCTTCCCTAAAGCTCTGTTAGGAGCCTGAACCTATTTTTTAAACTAGGGCAGCTGTTCAGTTGGCCTGAAATAAATAAAGGGATGTTTGGACAGACCTCTTTTGAAGAGAAAAGTTGCTAGTGACAAACAGTTGAGGATGGAGTAGTCTTCAAAGGCACAGTTTCTTGCAAAATAGACATCAGTTGGTGGCTATAAGTCTAAGAGTGTTACAAAGCTCAGAAAAGTTATAAATAATTTCAGACTCCAAACTACAGAGTACTTCTGATTTGTTAAGTGGCTGATAGTATTAATTAACCCTGCGCTGGCAGCTGCTATAACTTAAGCTTTATAGAAAGGAAAAAATAATTTAAACAAATTGACATTTTAATTAAACATTTCCAGGTTCCTGTTCTGAACAGTTTTTGACTTTTCCTCATATTTTCCTTCCTTATTCCATTCCAGGACTAACATCCTGATTGCCCTGAAGTCCAAACATTGAGTGCCTTGCTGAAGACTATATGAGTGTGCTGACAGTTCTCAGCTTGGCCATTCATGTTGGAATCAATTGGTCGAAAAAGTTCTTGAACTCTGGAAGACCATCTTCTAAAAAGAATAAGTTTTAGCTTTTCCTGATGCTACTTTATTTTTTTATTTATTATTTTTATTATTATTATTTATTATGCTATGCTATTATTGCCATTATCCTTTTTGCCTTATACTTTCCTCATTAGTTCATAGTTGTTTCAATATCCTGTCTGAACAGACACTGAAGCAGAATTGCTGATTTATGCCTGATTAGCCTTCAACTGATTTTCATTTGTTAAATCTGACTGCAAAGTACCACATCTATTTTACTTCTAATTGCAGAACATGTGACTCTGGTGAGAAGCAAGTTTCTTTCAAAGTGTATTTCTTGAAAGGAACATGCCATTTGCTTGGCCAAAATGAATTAGTAGAAACCAACAAACAGGGAAAAATTTACACCAACTTCAAATCACACGGACAGTTTATAAAAACAACTTCAGAAATGCAGGTTTAAAGTCCGCCTATCCTAAAATGTCTCCATATTTTGAATAACTACTGGGGAGCAGAGAGATAATCTTTCACTCTTTGCATGTGTGTTTTACAAAGTATATCCTATTTTGAATCAGATTGGAAAGATTTTTCTCTTTCCATTGATCTGTGCCAGAATCCAATTATAGAACACATCCTAGTAATGGCAATAAATAATAGTTATAAGATGAGGGAGAGGAATGGGAAGGCATGCTACAATTTGTTGTTGCCAAATACGACCCTTTAACATGAAGTCTGCTTATTCTCTTTAAAGTGACATTTCAAAGGTTTTCTTTCCCATTTACAACTGAAGAATTAGTATACTTCTAGCATCTTGGTGCACTTGAAATTTAACTAAATGAAGCATATTTTTTAAACTTCAACCGCATACTCCTTTTCTGAATAAAATATCTGAAGCATATAAGGAATGAAATCCTGACCACTTTGAAGTCCCTTGGAAAATTCTCTTTGTCTCTTACTGAAGCTAGGATTTCACCCCAAGTGACTGAAATATTAAACTATTCTAAATTGCATTTTAGACAGAAATCTTTTTGTGGAGGAAGTCAGATTGCAATTTTACATCATTATCCTGTTTTAAAATTTAAAGTAAATACAAACCGGCATCCTGGTCAAACTTGCTAAAGAACAGATTATTCTCTTCAGCTTTTCTAACTAGTTACAGAGGACTGAGACCCAGTACTAAGTTTCAAAATCTTTACAGTGAAAACAGCCACGTAGGGCTCACTCTGTGCTCATGAGACTGTACAGAAGACTGTGTGCGGAGGAACTTCTGTGAAGAGGTACTAAAGTTACTGGCTGCATCAATAAAAAACCAGCAAGTCCAACAGTCTTGATTTCTGAAGAGTCTGTTTGTCTAACAGACTGTATTGCTGTATTAAATTAGAAGCGTGAGGCTTTTCACTGCTGATTACAGCCCTATGGCAAAATAGGGATGGGGCATGCTAACAACATTTCTTTGTGCACGTCCAGTGCCTTCATTTATTTGCTATCAATTCACTTTTAATCAATAAAATGTGCTTGCTTTCTGCTGATGATCACCCACAGCATTTAAAATTTGTGGGAGCTGATACTAATTCTACAGACATAATGAGTTCTGTGTTAGAAGGGATGCTTAGTAAAGTCAGGGCCATCAAACTGATGACTTCAGATACCTGCTGTCATTAGGACTCAGAAATATCATCAGTTTTCATGGGGTTTTGGTGTGGTTTAGATTACCTGGTTTTAATTCTCCTTCCCTTTCCTGTGTCTGACAGAATATAACATGGATACAGAAGTGATAGCTTGTCTTAAATAGTTATAAGGGCATCCAGCCATGTCGAGGTTACAGATTTTTTTTCTTACTATGGAAGTAAATGGCAGCATTTCTGAAAATGCACAGAATAAAATATTGAATACACACATAAGACAAAAGATAGCAGGGATCTTCAGAAAGAGGGTGAAGAACACAAGATGTGTTCTGTCAAGAAAGGTGATTTGTGTTTCCAGATCAGATCTGCAAGGATAACATGTTCTTCATTAAACATCCAGTCCAAAATTCCTTTCAACAGAGAAATATAATGTAGACCATACCCAATAACATAATGCACAAATAAGCATGACTAGAATAAGCAAAACTGATAGATGATAAGCAGGTGATCAGGCCCAGTCAGCATGGCTTTATGAAAGGCAGGTCATGCCTGACGAACCTGATCTCCTTCTATGACAGAGTGACGCGCTGGGTGGATGAGGGAAAGGCTGTGGATGTGGTCTACCTTGACTTCAGCAAGGCTTTTGACACCGTCTCCCACAGCATTCTCCTCAAGAAACTGGCTGCTCTTGGCTTGGACTGGCGCACGCTTCGTTGGGTTAGAAACTGGCTGGATAGCCGGGCCCAAAGAGTCGTGGTGAATGGAGCCAAGTCCAGTTGGAGGCCAGTCACTAGTGGCATCCCCCAGGGCTCGGTGCTGGGGCCGGTCCTCTTTAATATCTTCATCGATGATCTGGACGAGGGCATCGAGTGCACCCTCAGTAAGTTTGCAGATGACACCAAGTTAGGTGCGTGTGTCGATCTGCTTGAGGGTAGGAAAGCTCTGCAGGAGGATCTGGATAGGCTGCACCGATGGGCTGAGGTCAACTGCATGAAGTTCAACAAGGCCAAGTGCCGGGTCCTGCACCTGGGGCGCAATAACCCCAAGCAGAGCTACAGGCTGGGAGAGGAATGGTTGGAAAGCTGCCAGGCAGAGAAGGACCTGGGAGTGATGGTGGATAGTCGGCTGGATATGAGCCAGCAGTGTGCTCAGGTGGCCAAGAAGGCAAGCAGCATCCTGGCTTGTATCAGGAACAGTGTGGCCAGCAGGGCTAGGGAGGTGATCGTCCCCCTGTACTCAGCTCTGGTGAGGCCGCACCTCGAGTACTGTGTTCAGTTTTGGGCCCCTCGCTACAAGAAGGACATCGAGGTGCTTGAGCGATTCCAGAGAAGGGCGACAAAGCTGGTGAGGGGCCTGGAGAACAAGTCCTACGAGGAGCGGCTGAGGGAGCTGGGCTTGTTCAGCCTGGAGAAGAGGAGGCTCAGGGGCGACCTTATCGCTCTTTATAGGTACCTCAAGGGAGGCTGTAGCGAGGTGGGGGTTGGCCTGTTCTCCCACGTGCCTGGTGACAGGACGAGGGGGAATGGGCTTAAGTTGAGCCAGGGGAGTTTTAGGTTAGATGTTAGGAAGAACTTCTTCACTGAAAGGGTTGTGAGGCACTGGAACAGGCTGCCCAGGGAAGTGGTGGAGTCACCATCCCTGGAAGTCTTCAAAAGCCGTTTAGATGTAGAGCTTAGGGATATGGTTTAGTGGAGGGCTGTTAGCGTTAGGTCAGAGGTTGGACTCGATGACCTTGAGGTCTCTTCCAACCTAGAAAATTCTGTGATTCTGTGATTCTGTGATAAGTATATCATCTCTATGTAGTTCAAGTTTATGTCTGAATGTTTATGTGATACGGTAAATATGCAGCCCTTGTGCAGGTGAGCACAGATGATCTCTGACTTATAAACAAACACGCAAAGGTAGTTGAATGTGTATGGAGGGATGACGGGAAAGTGGAAAAACTTGTAGGAGTGCTTGCATATGTGATAAGCCTCACGTTAGCATTGTTATTAAGAGATTATATTTAGACATTTAGCAAAAGTAGCATGCAACTCCAACATCTCAGAGGTAGCCTTAGAAAGAAACTGTCATCCAGAATTTTAATGTCATTATCCTTTTGTTGCTCTTGCTATGTTGTAAGGGAACATACTGTATAGTCTAATTTTCATTATCAAGTTCACTACCCCCGTCTTCCTTAGTTCCTGTGATATTTCTGTGGCTTTTCTGTCTAACCTTTAGTAGGGCATTGTACCATACATCTGCCTCCTTTTGTTTCTTCTCGCCCTTTCACATTTCCATTGCACCTTGAACAAAAAGCCTTAATGAGGTGGAAGCTGTTGTGTGCCTCATATCTGTAATCAGAATGCACAACCTGTACCTGAAGTTTGCTTCTTTATTTTTTTTGAGTGTCTGATTCTGATTAGAATGATTTCAGACTCTAGCAGAAACTTTGACTTTTGGTACGTTGGTTCAGAGTTGGTTCACTGTGTTAGGTGTACAACTGGTGATCCTCAAAGTACTTCTAAGTGATCCAGCTGCCCCACCTGCTTTTGTAGAGAGGCAGAGTAGAAAGTGAATTGATGTGCTCTGGATTGTGATGTTAGGCTTGAAAATGCAACAGATGAAAGAAAAAGGATGTGAAGAAGCCTACAAGTGCTAATGTATATTCCTATTCCTACCTGATGTTCCTCATGCTGCTATTTTGATGCTATTTGTGATGATCTGCATCAGAATTGTTTCGTGTACCTCAGCAGTTTGATGGCATGTAACGGGCAAGCTGTCATGCTCATGCCTGTTTCTATATCTGCTGTTTTTACTGACATGCTTTACTGTTACTTTTTTCCTATGATTTCTTGTATTAAGACATATTTACTAAACTTAGACAGTGTACACACACACACACAGTTTTCTAAACCTACATACACACAGACATACCATTTTCCGGAGTTGTTTTAAACTGTAGAGTCCATGAGTCTCACTGCAAAGTTCTACAGGAAGACTACCCAAGTCTGCACTTGAAGGGAGACAGTCTCCCAGCCAACTGAAGGAATTTTCCTTCCTATTCTCTTGTTCTAATGACTTGTCCAGGGACTGGCTAGCTTCTTCCCCCTGTTAAAGACAACGCCTGATTTGTGTTATGTTTACCTCCAGGGCATAATGGATATTTTTATTACAATTTTTATTGAGATTCCTTTGCCAGTTCTTCATATTTCGGGGAAAGAAAAGTCTGTAGAGGAGACTAAAAGAATGTGTGCACAGATTTTATATTAATTATTGCATGTCAAACTTTAAGATTCTGTCAGGTAATGAGTGGAAGTCTGATGCTTTTTCAAAATGTTTTCCTGCTTCTGAGATGAACAAAACTGGTCAGGAGGCCTCAGGAGATCCGTCTTAAAAGTTTTCTGGCATTCATATCTTCTGTCTTTGATGGAAGTGCCACTGGGACAGCCATCCCCACAACATTTTGGCACAACCAGTCTTGGCTTTGTCTAAAGGAGTTTCTTGAATAGTAAAAAAATGCGTGGAGTACCAAGTTTTAAGAATCAGCCAATGTTGAGAGTCAGCGAAATTGGCATAATTTATAAGGAGCTGCCTCACATTCACAGTAATACTATTTAAATTTATTTTCCACAGCTCAACACTGATGAATCTAGAGCATAGACCTTGTCACACCTGTAAATTAATGGGTTTTAGTAGATTCCTGGTTTAACTAGTGTGTGTAATTTATGTTTCTGCATTTTCAGCTTGTTGTTTTTTTTTATGCAGATGCAAAATTCTTTCCATAAAAATCACTAATCTCACCTTGCTCTGAAAAATACTGCTTATTCTCCTTGGAAGTGTGGAGCTAAACACATCTCTTTCCCTGTCTGTCCTTTAGGTCTTCTTCTGCTTAAAACAATGGTTTGCTGTAATCTTTGCGTATTTCTTTATTGCCTAAGCATAATTGAAATAAAATAAATCTTCTTCCTGTGCTTCTTGAATGAGGAATACAATATCTTGTAATGGATTACTTGGGCCCTAACTTCAATTGCCCTAGTCTAGGTCAGCAGAAATTGATTTCTACTCATAAATTTTGTGGTGAATTTGTTATTCTTTATAATGTGAGTTATATTTTTTCTCCTTTGCTCTCACAAACAACAGTATCAGTGTATCAGGAAAATTTCAGTGATCCTCCTTGAAAACAGGTTTCTTGCCCTTCCTAGTTCCTAATGACAAGCTGTTCCAAAACATAATCTTACAATTTTGGGCCTAACATTATTTAGATTTTCATTGAACAAAATTATTCTTGTGCCAACATTTTATTTAACTAATAAATAAAAGTAAGTTGGCTATTAAGTCAGGTTGCCTTACACATCTTTCTTACAAGAACTTAAATAAGAACCTATCCTAACCTACCTGTTTCTGCCTAATTCTTTCCTGACTAGGAGTAATGGAAACTGCACTGGAGTTTCTGCTGTATACCAGGACAGCCAGAACTGACAAAAGGATTAAAAAAAAAAAAAAAAAAAAAAAAAAAAAAAAAAAAAGGAGAGAGAGAGAAAAAGAAAAAGAAAAAGAAAAAGAGAGAGAAAAGAAAAAAGAAAAAAGAGAAAAGAAAGAAAAGCAATGTTTAGTCAACATCAGACTACAGGCTGTCAATTTGAGACAAATGCAGTGTTAAGATGCAGCAGTAGCTAAGACTATACCTCATGGATATGGGGAAGTTCTAACGCTGTTGCACAAAGCACCGGTGAATTGTCTATGCTTGATTTCAGAATGCATGTGCTTGCTGTTAACATTACATTTCAATCTGTATTTAAAGGTAATCTGTTCTCCTTGTGAGATGTTCTCTCTATGGTGGCATACCTATTGCTCTGATTTGTGTGATTGGGGCAAGCATTTTCACCACATGCAAATGTAGGCGATGAGTGAGCAGAGGTGTCAGTATTCATCTCACCTAATTGATGGACTGAAGGTGGAAGCCGTCCGTCTAAAATCTTCTCTAGTCAATGGGGAGCGAGAGCTCTTTTCATGTACTGTAAAGGCAAATCAGCCTCCTAACACAGGCACTCGATGCGATGATTTGAATACCCTCCTTTCTGCCTTCAGCCATCTTTATTAACATGTTTCTACTTTGTATAAGAATTTATTTGTTCAGTGTCCAACTTGGTGTGAAAAGGCATTTGCTAGGTGTGTCTGCTAACTCATAAAAAGTCCTGATCCTAGCTCCAAAAGACTTACAGCCTTTAAGGAGTGGGAAAGAGGGACATAAAATGATGCCTGTGTGATGTTATCTACTTACAGGCACAGTCAGTTTTAGAAGTGCTTCAGTCTTTCTAAGGTTAGGGAGCTGATCTTTAAAGTCCTTATGATTGTGTAGCTGAAATTAAGCACATGTAGTTATTATTAAAGTAATGTGCATAGATGAATGTTTGCCAGGTCTTAGCTTATGAGAATATTTGTTGCATATGTGTGTTAGGACTGCATCCTGATCAGAGACTGAGAGAGTTCTAAAGAGAAAGAAGTGCTAGGGATGACAGTACTACCTTCTTTTGTCACCATTTGTTGGAGAAACAGGCTTCTGTATATACATATTACAGGTTTTATTAGCAACAATTTGCATCTTTCTGCACAAAACCTGTAATTGTCACTTTGTCTTTCTTCATGCACTATTTTAATAATGCATGGTTTTCACATTCTGCCCACCAACTTAATGTTCTCAATTTATTGAGAAGTCCCTTTGTGTCATTAATTTTTGGACCATCGAGGAATGACTTATTGTAAAGTGCTACATTCCCGAACAGAGCAGGTACCTGTAAGTCTGCTTCTGTGCACAGAGATTCCCAGAATCACAGAATGGCAGAGGTGGGAAGGGACCTCCAGAGCTCATCTGGTCCAACCTCTCTGCTCAAGCAGGGTCACCTCCAGCAGGTTGCCCAGGACCATGTCCAAACACATATGGATCATTTTTCAGGTGTATTTCCTGACAAGTAGTAGCATTTCTATTTGAAAGTATATTTGTTGCTTGGAACTTTAAAGAGCTGTTTATCATTGCAAAAGCTCCGTATTTTGAATCTGTAAGTGTCTGTGAAAGAACCAGATAACCACACTTGGGCATGTTAAAAATCACTCATTCTCACTTATTTACTGGATTTTACTTTATTGGATCTAGAACAAATATTTTTGAAGTACTCAATTTTCAAACACAGAAGCTGAAAGAACTAGGAAAAAAAAAAAAAACAAAAAACAGCTGCATACACTTATAAAATAATCAGTTCCATCTTTCTATCAGCATTAGTAATAGTTTCTGTAAGATGCTCTCAGCTCAAGTTTAAACAACTGCAATAACTTAGATCCTACCACTTCCTTCAGGAATCAGCCCACAGTCGGCTGGAAGCTCTCCTGTAGAAATGTTCCCAGTCCGGGACATCCTTTTGCTGCCACAGGTCCATTGACAAATGCTTCACATATTCTCTAAAAAGGGGACACACCAAAGAAGTCAAAGTGTAGCTATGCTGTACACAGCAGTATTAATAAAGTTTAAAAGGGACATTGTGAACTTCTGTACTGATTCCCCCTGTGACTTCTCTTTCCACAGAAATATGTGAGTAAAAAATGCACATAGGAAAAAAAGAGAAAGCTTTGTGAACTCAAATTGCCATCTGTCTCCTAGGTTGTGTTCTTTCTCACCTCATCACTTTTATATTTGGCAACCTAAATGTAGTTCACAATTGTGCTTGCGTGTAAACCAGAGGAAAACCCAAGGTATGCTTCTCCTCAAAACTCCACAGTAACATAAGCAAACCTTACCAGTAAAAAGAATTGGCTTTCTCTGTGCTGCATACTTTGTTCACAGTTTATCTAGAGTTAAGTGTGCTTGGAAGAGGGTTGCAGTTCAGGTATATCTCTCCGAGATAGTCTCAGTTATTCTAACTCACCCGCAGTACCATTAAGCAGTAAAAACTCTGTTTAGTCTTCAGTCTAAGCATACCAAAGCGAGTATGTGTGCAAACTCCACTCTTGCTGGCTGTGTGATCGCTGCTTTCCCTGTATATACAAAGTTAGTTGGAAGCTAGCCAAACAGCCTAATCCAAATCCTTCTGAAATTAATTAAATGGATTCTAGTCACTGACATAAACTTTGGATGAAGCTGTGCTACTTTCTGCCTTCGGTAGTCTTTAACCTTCCTTTGTGTTTATAAGGTAATATGCACTGTGTGAAAATGTTGCTGTTAAAAAAAAAAAAAAGTGTAAAATGAAGTAACAGTTGAAACAAAACTCTGTACGTTTCTAGATGCAATCCATATGTTAGATTCTGTTAGCAATCTCATTGGCATAGACACTGTGAAGAAGTGGCACTGTTTCTGGATTTACTGTGATAACACTGAACAGATTTTACTTGAAGCTGAAATGGGGTAGATCAAACTCTCATAGTTAGTCATTTTAAATTGAACTTGAAGGTTAATATTAGGTATCTTGACTAGATGACTTCATATCAGATTGGATGAACTTTTCTAAATTACGTTGGTGCTGAAAATAATCCATGCTCAGTATTTCTAGAAATCAGATCTTATTATCACAGTTCTTAAAACAGCTTGGAGAACATAGTATGAGGAAAAATAACTATGAAAACTTCAGCTTCAGTGCCTTAAGCATCTGCAGAAAAACTGAAGATGAGACCAATAGCATGAAATCAAGACATGGGAGTCCTTACTGATTCACTAACTTGAAATACACTGAGGTTTCTATAACAGTTCTACCAAAGTAATGTTTTCTTTAGCTTATTTCTTTTTATCCTGTGTTAGCATAGCAAGTAGCAGAATGTTGCTTTTTTCCATGCTAAAAGCTCTTAAGTATTACAGTAAGGCAATTGTATACATCAGCTGTTGTTAAGACATTGTTTAGCTCCATATCCCCTAAATTGTAGGTGTATGTAGAACATGTATTTGTCTTCATGGTTTTATTATAGAAAGTAAAGAGGCTTGGAATGTATAAAATATAATTGGTCATCTGAGGCACGTTACTGGCTGCACCCCCTGTGCACACCTCTATTTCCTCCATCCACTTCTCCAGACAAAGTTCATTATTTTGCTTTGTTGCTTTCATTGGTTTACAAGACATAGCATATCCCTCGTGTTCATTTGCACAACAAAAAGACCATTTTTTAAATTACCTGTGTGTATTGATAACATTATCTGACAGTTCTAATACTGAAACTGCAAGGCGAACACTGTGTACATTGTGCATGCAGAGATACATAAATAATAAAATACAGTTTTGTTATGAATGGCATTTTTTTAATCTTTTCTTGTAGTGCTTGTTGTTGGTTTGGTTTGGTTTGGTTTTGTATCCAGGATTGTTCCAACTTTTGTTTTTAATCCCATCCCACTCTGATCAGGCTACACCAAAACCCACTGAGAAATGCATACATTTCTGTTAATGCTTCACAGTACCTTCGGTTACAAAGAAATAGGGCACTTGGGATCAAAAGATGTCAAGGCTGAGTCAGCTTTGGATAGATACCCAGATGTTTTTGTCCTGGAAATTGAGCAAGAACAGGCTTCTTATGAATTTTTATTACCTCTTTGTGTCAGCCAGATCAAAAGTGCTATGAGAGTAACCTCTCTCACGATCTTTCTGTCTCACATTCTTTTCTTCTCATGTTTCTTTCACTTCATCTTTCACATATTCCTTAAAGGGGAAGGTTCAGAGATAACAATATAGTATGTTGAAATGTGTATGATATATGCTTGTTGTTTTCATTTTCAAGGAGAGCTTGTACATAGTAATTTTCCTGTTTATAAAAATATTTTTCTGCTGTCCCAAGGTAGACTTGAATCAAAACTATGTAACTGATCTTTTGTGGCATCCTTGAGCAGCTTTATTTTTAGAAACTTATTTTTGCAGAAGGTTCTGTGGACCATTAAAGAAGGTGATGGACTTGTAATGGCCTCTTTGGAGGCACGTAGGTGTCTGAATTCCAGTGTGATGTAGGTATCTCACCTGTTTGCCTTTTGGAAGGCTGAACTCAATGTTTCCCCACTGCAGCTCCTTTTTTATTTGTCTTAATGCACAGTACTATAGTACTATGAGCTGTAGGCAGAAAGTGTCAGCTTGTGCTGGGCAGTATACAAAGTGTGAAAAACTGATTTTAAGTTTGTAATATCCGTACACAGAAGAGACAAAGAAATTAACAAGGAGCTTAACACAAAACAAAACAAAAAACACTGTTCTGGCTAAGATGATGGTGGTAGCAAGGCAAGAAAGCGTAATAATTTGCAGTCTTTTATGGGAAACAGCAAAAGAGAGCTTTGGAGATGTTTGTGAAATAACTTTGTGGATGTTTATGTTCACTCTACCCAAGTGTGAAGGGCAGCATGAGAAAAAGTGCAGTGATTATTTTTTTAAATGTAAGAGAGAAGTATCAGAAGATATCCATGGCTGATCAGAAGTGGAAGCTGACATTTGAACAAGGATGTTCAATATGGAAAAGGTCGCAGAAAACAGAGCCACAAAAAATGAAGGATCTCGTGGTTAGTGAAGATTAAGGAAACTATCGATTCTAAGAGTTTCCAAGATTTGGACAGAAAGAGTCACTGGGGGTGTTAATGACTACAGATTCAGTGGTGATCCAGAAGCAGGAGCAAGATGTGGGATGTATTGGAGAAGGAGAGGTCCAAACAGCAACTTTAGACTCTAAGACTAGTGATGAAATGGAGAAGGGATATACAGACATTGTTGAAAGGCAAGTAAGGATGTGGTCTTCTGTGTTTGCTTTTAAAGTACATAGATAGTAAACAACATTTGTATTGTGAAGGACAGAACTGCAAAACAGAACAGAAATTAAAGAGAAATCATTTCTATAAAATTTCAAACTGGAAAATCAATTGCTTCACAGAGGCTGAAACAATGTTAAGAACATTCTTGTAAAAAACAACTTCTTCCTAAAATCAGCAAACTTGTGAGAAATACTTATTTTTTGAATTGGTATTCAGTGAATAAAAAATGTATCAACATTTTCTGGCCAGGTTTAGCTCAAGCATAATCTCTGAACACAGAAACATTTTCCTTTCTTACACTGATACTGGCTAATTTGCCACTTATTCTTCATCCTTTTTGTATTTATGCCATCTAGATGAAGGACAATATCGTTCATGTGTCTAACTGCTTTCATTTCATAAAGTGTTCCTTGAGTTCTCAACTCATAACAGAAAGATGCCAGATTTCATAGCTACTATTGTCAGCTCATCCTGATAGCTAAAAGCTTCCTTACGTGCCCAGTCAAAGCTGTTTTAAACTTTGTTACTGGTGGTAACTTTCTGCAATTTTGATGAGGAAACATGAATTATGTTTCACAACTTTCAGATAAAGTTTATCCTCTTGTATTACAGTAGCTTCAGACAGACGTTATACAAAGTCCAGTGTTATGCAACAGTATAAAACAATTATTGAGAAATGTCTGAATCTATAAAACACAAATCCTATGTCATTAACAGGACTTCTGTAAGTGAAGTTCTGTAAGTAGATGGATGCTTTTCCATTCTTGGGACTTTTTTCTCTCCCTTTCTCCTAATCCTTTTAAAAAAAAAAAAAAAAAAAAAACCACTTCATTTTGAGTATCCGTTGAGAAACAGTAACTGATTTCTCTTTCAGGAAAAGCAGAACTGGGAGAATGAGGAATTAGTTCCTTGCAAGTATATGTTAGTCTTCAAACAACAGCTTCAAAGAGATGTTTTTTAAGACAACTGTATTTGTGATAAAGGAAAAATTGACAACATTTTACTGGAAAGATCACTGCCAGTTTCGCCATAAATATTATTCTCTTCCTACCCACTGGGATTCTGTCATCTCATTTTCTGACAGATACCTGGCAAAGGCTTCTGAGAATCAGTAAATCATTGGATTTAGCTGATTTATTCTTGATGTTCTCATGGAGAGTGGTGCCCAGAATCAGGCCCAGTTTTTGCAGCTCAGGAAGCTCTTACATTGTAAACAAAGCATTAGAGTGGAAGAGTTTGCTTCATTTCTTACTAAATGACTACATTCAGATGCTTTTTCCTCTTCCATGCAACAGCTTGTGAATTGAATGCAGAAAAGTAACGCCAATCCAAATTAAATCACAGCTTTTCAGCAGCATTTGAAACTGTACTCCCTCCTGTTCTGTTACAGTGTCTGCAGTTTTCAGTTAAGACTTGGGTCAAAACCATCCTTGAAAAAAGAATACTGATAAATCATTAGCAACTCAAGATGAAAAAGAAAGCAGACATATTGTGCCTGCTATTGCTCATTACAAGAACGCAGGATGCAATTACATTCCGTGTCTGATGCCATTTTGAAAGAGGTCGATGTGGGCAGGGTTGTAAATCTGTGTGGTTAAACAGAAGGCCTGATACTGGAAGGGTCATTTTTCCTTTGGAGGTGCTCATGAAGTACTTATTGCTGCAATAGCATCCTGTGATTAACCATCAGTGAGTCACACGGCCATTGCTGCTCATGTAGAAATGTTATTTGGCTGGTTTCTAAACACACAGGTCATGGGAACCATTTCACCAGCCTGTTCTTGCCCTTGTGTATAGATGGTACAGGACATAGAGAGAAGTGCAGGGAAGAGCAGAACCTGTCTGTATTCTTCCTTCTTTCTCCACAAATGTATTGCAACAAATAACAACAAATATGTTGGCCTTGCTTGAGAATGATGGTACATTTGGTGCCTCAGGGAAAAAAGTAAAGATTGTTGGTGTTCTGGGCTGGTAGGAAGGTCTTTGGCTATTGATTTTGTGCTGCCTTTATAAGCAAAGATCCTGAAAGAGAAACCAGGCCTCAATTTCTGTAGACACATTTGAGATTTCCCAATAAAAGGATAGGATGAGGGCTGTACTGGGTGGTTTCTTGGTCAAAAACCCGGTGCTACTGTGCATAGTATGAGCATGTGTGGAACTGAACCATGGCAGTGCTTCAGGACATGGGCTTTTAAGTACACTGCTGGCAGTTTTATAAACTCCTAAGAACAATGCTTGCCACAATGGCTAGTTGCCAGATCACTTCTTCACACTGTGCCATGACATTCTTCTAGAAGCAAACCCACTTGTTCAGGCTATGCGAGGAACCTCCACATTTCCCGTATTAGGGAAGCAACAGAAACAGTTGCCAAAATGAGAGGACTGCTTTCAGTCTCTCAGACTTTTTCTTTGGGACATCAAAGTAGTGGTATGGGAACCATCTTCTAATGCTGGCAGATCCTAGGAGAACTGTGCAGTACTGATCACAATGTGGGGAAGGATAGTTCATTTTTAGATAAGGCATACTGAATGAGTTTATTTCTCTTATGTGTTTTACAGCAAAAGCCCATAGAAAAAGAAAAATATGCAAAGATCATGTTTCATTGCTCATGTTTTTATCCAAATCACTTCAATAACATCAGAAAATGTAGAAAAGTGTGTGTAATATCTGACCACGTAAGACAGTCCCATGAACTCCATGGGACTCCACAGAGAGTGGAAGGAGGAGACTCCAGCCTGACTCTTCTCATATTTTTGGCTGGTCATCTGAGTCTTCCCATTTGTACATTTCAGTGAAAAATCTCAGTCATCAGACTGAGGAGTGTCACAGCCTGTCTTGTGTGGTCAGTGCTGGATAGGCCTCCATGCTGTGAAGGACATGCCAGAAATATACACTGAACTTTTATTTTATTCTTTATAGTTCCCAAACGTTGTTTTTAAACTATGCTGTTCAACTGCTGTTTTCTCCATCAGATTCCTGTCTTCATTTGCGTTACTTCCAGTTCAGATTCCAATATTTTTTTTTTTGTAGATTCCTCATGGGTTTGTAGCAGAAAGCTTTTAAAATGTCTCTGAAGAATTACATAAGTTGTATTTCATTACTTGTACATCGTGGTCGCTTATGGTTGTTCTGTTTGATTTTAGAAGAATCTGGTTTTTAAGTTGGTTTTTAGAATTATTAGTATTTTTCCTGTGATGAAAACAGGGTGGCAAGTTTCACTTTTCCACAACCACAGCTCTGCAGAAATCAGTCAGGTTTTACAAATGTAACTAAGTCCAAAATTTGGCCTAGATTGTGTAAAGCCCCAGGGAAATCCTATGGCTGTGTGGGAAACCTCTAACTTCTCTTGCATTTTCCCATTCATTGCTCCTCCTCTTTCTTGTTGGGCTTCTGGGATTCTCCCCATAGAAAACCAAGACGTGTCACTTGTAATACAAGTCTACTGCAGCATAGACACAATGTTGGATTTTGTCCCTCTTGAAAGAATGAACGGGTATAAATTCAAATTACTTCCAATTCACATAATGGTACTCATTGAGCTGCCTGTTTTTATGAACAATAAAGAAGTCATTCAAACAGGTTATGATTTAGCCACTATAACTTTCAGTCAGTTTAAAGATAAAAAATAAGATGATACATTTTTTGATATAAAACAGAAAAATAAATCCCAGATTTTATTCTTTTAGTCATCCAGAGGGACATTGCAAGTTGTGGATTTTCCCAGAGAAAGTCAATGTTATGGCTGAAATTAATGCTTTGCTCTCTGCTCTTACTTGGATTACTTGGCCACTGCTGTACTTCATGTTATTAAACAGTTTCCACTTACGATCAAAGTTCATGCTACCACAAATCACCAGATGGCTGGCTGAAAGGGTATGTAAAGTGGTTGTGGGATCTGCAGGCTGCAGCCCACATACATTTCCTACAAACTTTTGAAATTCCTCTCTATCATGTTCTGGAAATGCAGAGGAGGTAGCAAAGAGAATCTCATTCCCTGTTTATAATCCATATATTAAAGATACAAGCATTTTGTAATGATCTGATGTTGAACACATAAAAATGAAGTAGACTTTGAAGTGCGTAGTAGCCTCAAAATCTACTCTTTTAACTCTGTGCTTGATTCTCATATTCTTTTTTTTTTTATTCCTTCCTTCCTTCCTTCCTTCCTTCCTTCCTTCCTTCCTTCCTTCCTTCCTTCCTTCCTTCCTTCATTAGGGCAGGAAAACATTTAGTACATATCTAAAAGATAAATGAAACACATGCACAGCATTTTCAAATCCTACAATATAAGTGACCAGTTTCTAATGCACAGATCTGAAATCATAGTATTTCTGATCGTACTACAATAAAGCAATTTTTGTTTATATTTGGGGGTTTTGTGATCTGGCTTGTTTACAGAGATACAAAGATTCATGTTCCTATTCTGGTTTTTCTTTTCTTTCTCTCTCTTTCTCTCTCTCTCTCTCTTTTTTTTTTTTTTTAATTATTATTATTATTATTATTAAAGTTAGAACTACATTTTCAATCAACTATTTCTTCCCCTTCTCTGCTATATCCACTCTGATCAAATTACCATATGTACAAAATTCAGCTGCAAGATTTCTGACTTGCCCTGGGTCCTGGGAACATACCACCCTCATTTTGATCTCTCTGAATTAGCTTCCTGTACAATTTCCTGTCAAACATGAGTTTCATGAGATTTGTCCTTGAATGTGTGTGTGATCATCCCTTCTCACTGCAATGATATTTTGGCTGCCTAACTAGCTGGAACGCTTTCACTAAGCTTGCTTTTATAGGAGTAAATACTAATGAGGTTTCTTTTATTTTTTAAGTACTAATTCTAGAAAGAGGAATAGCAGAGAGAATTCAGGTTAACTCTCCTGTGAGAATTTAAAACAAGGATTTATGGTAGTCATGTTTGTGTGATTTGTTTTTTTCTCTTAAAATAACTTCTGCTGGCATCTTGTAAATTATTTTTCATGTTATTTATTATGATCTCAACTTCTTGAATCTTCTTATATTTAGATAGCATAAAATGAAATTGCAGGAAGAAAGTGTTGTCTACATGTTAACACCACTGCAGGAATAGCTGTTATTGTGACTTGATGTGTGACTAAAGAGAAGACATTAATAAGCTTTCTTAAATGACTATGTTGTTTCCTTAGGGATGAATCCTGAGGATGTTCTGTGTCTGAATGAGACGTTTTTTGCTGCAAGGTACATATTATCTGAAAATCAGATAAATATGGCTTTAAGTGAGTCTAAACTCAATAGCTACTTTGAAAACTGTTTCTCAGATTTCATCTTTACTAATTTCATTTGGTTATTATGAGATTTAATTCTATGCATGGAGCAGGATAATACTATGGCTACAAAATTCTAAAAACTTATCTCCTCACTTCACAATCTATTTCCAAAATGAATTCTCTAAGGACTATATTCTAAAATTAAGGATATGCGTGGCACAGAGCTAATTATAGATCTACCTCTGTCATGAGACACTTTCTGTTGAGTGACAGACATAAGCCAAGAAACAAGAAAGCTCAAAGAGCCATCTCCAGGTACACAAAGTACTCAAAAGACCTGATTTTTAATAGTTGAAAATATTGATCAGGGAAAGCAGCAAATAAGCATATTTTGCTTTCACGTAATATTTATTTTTAGGACAATTTTCAGCCCCTTCTCCTCCCAAAAAAATTCTTAGGAGTGAAATTTTCATGAAATTTTCTATTGTTAAGAAATGACCACTGGCACACAGCATTTTAAAGAAAAACTTTGCTCTAATTTCATTTGTTAAGTTTTAAGGAGCAAGGATATCTTGCAGCCCCAGCTGAGAAGCCTCAGTACAAACACAAGCTAAAGGAACAGCTCCTTAGAGCAGAGCACTTCTTTTATTATCTGATTATTAACGTTGCATCATTGCATACAGCAAGCAAGTGTACCCAATTCGTCACTCGTTTTCATGAGTGTAGTGATACCATGTCATTGGTTGAACCACTTCATTCTTATCTTTCAATCAGTTTTTGCTACAGAGTTGAAAAAAAAAAATCTGTTTTCATAGCTTCTTTCATTGCTTGTAACAATTTCTTGTAACTATTATTCCTCCTTGACATGTCTTTTTGACCTAACTTATGATATGAATAGGTTTTTGTGGACTTCTTGTTAGGTATTAGGAATAAAGGCATAACAGAATTATTATGTCCCCTCTGGAATTTTTTGAATGCACTTTCTGCTAGCTCTTCAGGTCAGGAATAGCTTTTTTCTCTGTAGAACAAGAAGTCTTGATCTTGAAAACTTTAGTTTTATAGACAGCAAGAGTTATGAGGCTAGCGTTAAGAGTAAGGTAAAAATTGTGTTCAGATACCTAGTACCTGATAATGTATGCCAGCTTCTGAACCTGGATGTGGCTTGACACAAGTAGGACGTGCCTGGCTGTGCAGAAGTTAGATCTGCTGGGATGGGAGACAAGGCACTGTCTCCTGGATTGATCCCAATACGAGAGATTAGATGCTTGGCAATTTAACACAACCTTGACCGTAAAAAGGGCATCCTTCCAGCCCCTTGTGGGGAAATAGCAGGGAAATGGCTGCAAAACCTAAAGAAAGACACAGTAAATATTTTATAGGGACTGGAAAACAATCCAGTTTACCTCTGGGTAAGGAAACAAGATTTCCATACTGAAAAACTAATCTCTACCTCTTGTCCTTGCCTTTGACAGAAAGGTTGAATGTATGGCTTATGGCTGTGCAAACAGCCTCTCTGAGAAGTAATAATCACAGCACCTATATTCTTCTGTCATGGCTTTCCTCTTTGCAAGTTGAGATTTCCCTTACACCATCTTCAAACGTGGCCCCTTTCCCCCTTCTGTGCCTCAGCAACAAGCTGAAATTCACCTCTTTTATAGCAGAGGAAGAAAGACAAGCAGCCTTGGAGGAGAGGGGTTCAGTAGGTATCAAAACAAGAAGAACGGGTGGATGAAGGAAAGGATGAGGAAGAAAATAATTTCCAACTGTAGTTAATTTTCTGAAGGAGAAAGAGGAATTGTGTGCAGCTAGAGATGGAAAATAAATATATCAACAAGCATGTTGAGAGAGAGCAGTTACAACTTTACCTTTTATCTTTTCTCTCTGATGAATTGTCCTTTTGTCCCACTCTATATTTAGCAGGTGCAATGTGGCAAGTGCTGGAAGGGGAGCTGTTAGTTATCAAGTAAGCCCAGAACATGCCTCAGCCTTGGTGCAGGCATGTGACCAAGTACCTGGAAGCATAGCACACAGATCCCTTCCCACTTATTCCTGTCTACTCTTAGAGGAGAGAAAGTTCACATTTTTTTGCTTCAACAGTAAGGGAGCTTCCACAGTTATAAATATTTTTGTACCTGCTTCTAGTAATCATTGAGGAATATGTTTTCTCATGTAAGTGCACCCAGCTTGCTCTTCTTTTTATTGGGGACTGCTGAAAACTGATACTGGTATCTTCTTTTCGAATCTGTACTTTAATCAATTTTTAACCTCATCTTGTCAATAGGTAATATTTGTCTTTTTACAGGATCAATAGTGTTTGTCTAATCTACAGGTAGTCTGGTAAGACAAAGACATACAAATATATGGAGAAACAATGATAAGGGCAGTAATTTCATTTTTTGCAAGGATAGGCAAGACGGAAGAGATGAAGAGTCTGGCCAAAAATTGTATAGAGTGTATGAGTGATACTGAAAATACTCCTTGCATACCTAATTATTATTACCAAATTGTAACAAGAAAAATGTTTATTTTACCATGGCTAGTGGAAGCCTTGTCAGAAAACATTATTTCTAGAGACTACTGCATCATTTAGCATAGGAAATTGGTTCAAATACATTGCAGTTATTTATCAGACCAAACATTCCAGGAAATAGTTAGTACGTAGGCAAATACTCACTGATTTGCAGAACAGAGTCACTTCCCAATTGTGTCCCACTTGGGAAATAATATCAGTTAGCTCAAATAATTTTGTGTTTCTTTTGAGGGAAAAAGTAAACAATTGAAAGCAAAACTGATCAATGACTTGTATTTAGAGACATTCGTTTGGAATCTGTTTTAGATGAAAGGTAAATGTGGATAGCAAGTGTAGTAAGGTTGTCAACTTTGAAAAGCAGATGCTAATGGTAAGCCATTGATGGCTTCTGTTTACTATATGGACATCAGTACATGATATTTTTCTTTATTTCTTTGTTGTTCTTTCTTCATTTTCTCTTTCTTTCTTCTTCTACTTAAGATATGTGCTTTAATACAATTTTCAGTTGAAACAAGTTGTTTCTTTTAAACCCAAGACTGCATTTTGTAGTAAATAAAGCAATGAGATTTTGCTTTGATATAGTAAATGAGTTGATAGTGTGCAAGAAAAGCAAAATGCTTTTCTGAGAACTGGAACATAAAATTCATATGAGCTCATGATGGATAGACCTCTACTCTCAGGAGATGCTCTGTGCTTTACTGGGAACTCATGACAACTTTCTTAAGGGTTGGCCAAACGCCCAGTAGGAAAACCAGCATTTTAACTATTACGTGTTGTATTCGTTTGCAAGCCATCAAAATATTTAATTTTAAATTTAAGTTAAGGGAATATCTGCAGCAAATAAACCTGCAGGTGGAGACTTCATATTTCATTATTATCTTACATAACCCTAGGACAAATCATGTTCAGCTATTTTTTTTCCTCACCATTGTTGTAATTAGAGCTGCTTTGAAAAGAAAAAGTGGAGGAATGTTTTGTCATAATATAGTTGTCAGAATATAGTTGTCAGAAAATCCAGAAAATCCTGGAAGTTACCACTAAAAATTAGCCATGTCTTTCTATAAGACAGTTATTAAAAAGATAAAGTCAGTCTTTCTTAAGTCCACTTCCTTTTATGAGGTCAGCACCAGCTTGCAAATCATGATTTGGTGCCCAAATCAGTAAAACTTACAGCTCTAATGGGTTGCTTCAATGACCCTTCAGTAATCTGGTCTTCGTTGCTCCAGAAGACTGAAAACCCTTTGCTCATTCAGAGGCAGCCCTCCATGCACCATTCTGCAAGCTCATGTAACTTCTTCAGGCTTGGGTCTGCCACATCAGAGTCCCTATTCTTTGACAGCATCTTGTTCTGGCCACACTCCAGCTCCCTTTCTGGCTGGCTTTCACAATGGCCGCTGTTGAGAGCATGCCATCTACCTGCCAGCCATCCTTCTAGATACTCTTTCTGTCCTTGCTGTCTCTTTCTTTCCTCAATTTTTCTTTCAACCCTTCCCTTAATCTTCCTTTAGCTAAACCTCATTTTATAATTGCAAAAGAAAAGATAAGATTGGTCCTGTTATCCTTTACTGTGCATATGTTTGTAGTTAAGCCTGGAAAAGATAAATTTCTAAAGTGACACTGTAGCAAATGCAAAACTGTTGTGTTCAGTAGATTATTATCACTCGTTTAATCTTTGATGGCTTTTTTATTATTAAAGCTGTCTGTGCCTCTGATTTATCAGCATGTTTTTGATGCAACTAAATCGGGTTTTTTCTTCTTCTCTCCAAAATATACTTTCTACTACAGTATAATGCAAAGCAAGGTGGGTAAGAAACTTGGCATGAGCATTAGTATACTTGTGTTTGTAAGATGTTCTTGCTGTTCAGGTTGGATATCAGAAGCCTCAATCTCAAGGCAGAATTTAAGCATGTCCCTCTCTTAAACAGCATAAAAAACACATTTATGGACATACAACTTTGAAACTTGTCACTGAAGCATCTTATTTTAAAACAATAAGCTCTTTATCTTTGGCAAGTGAAGAAGAAAAGAAAGAAGAGATGACAGAAGCATTTGCATTGGGCAGAGCTGCCCTGGAAGGTGGAACAGACTTTCCTGTAACACAGTTCCCCCAAATACCATTCACATTGTTTTGCTTCCACATCATTCCCAACTCACTTTGCACTGTTATCTGGATCTAAATATAATCTTGATCATTAAATTCCCCTGATTTTTTTGAAATAATGGGGAAATTTTGGCAGGAACCCCTCTTGGCAATAAAACAGCAGTAGCAGTACCATACAGTCAGTTTTGTATCTACTGGGCTATGCAGAAAGGCATGATCACCTGTTATGACAATTTTCAGAAGCATCGTTTACATTTTTTTTTCATTTAAACACTGTCAAAATCTGGGCATTGCAACTACGTTATTGTTCACGTAGCTATCTATACCTCATGAAAATATTCAGTGATGCCGTTCCTTGACATCCTTCGGAAATGCAGTGGGAAAAGGCAAGCGATTTGCTGTTTACTGTTTTCCTCCCTTGATGCAGAAATGGAGTCTGGCTGCCAATACTGAGGCCTGGGCACATCTGCTAAAAGATAGCAATCATTTTTCAGAAGGAAAAGTTTCCCCAGGATCCAGGACTCCTCCTTGGTTCTGGTGTTCATAAGGAGTTTGTTTGTGTTCTGGTACATTTCACATTGCAGGGTGCTTCAGGTTAATGGGAACTAATTCCATGTTGAAAAAGAATATATCTTTTAGAAAACCATCTGTATCTGATTAAAAAAAAAATAAATAAATTTATTCTGACATGTTTCTATCTCCAGTGTTTACGACGCAACCAATCAAACAACACATGCTTTATTTCTGGCTTGAAATTGTCAAGGTTTGAGTCCTAGTCCTAGTAACTCCTTATAGCTTTGTGAGTTTGAAATACTTGCTGTTATATTTCTATTTCCTGGCCAGTACTCAGAGGATGGACTAAGTCGCCCCTTTAGCTGGTTTTGTTTAGGCTAGAGGTTACCCTCCTAGAAGTCCTGTTTGTTCTTCTGATCATAATTTATTCCCTTTCCCCTTTTCAAAGCTGTCTTCATGTTATTAGGACCCTTCTTAGAGTGCAGGCATCAGAACTGCATGTACTATTCTGTTAGCATGATACCTCTGCCAAATACTGGGCTATAATAGTTGCCTGTTGATGCTCTGTATTTACTTAGATATCCACTGATTGCATTTGCCTTTTTTGGTCCCACCATTAACCAGGCACTTTGTGACTAGCTTATTATCCACTAAAACTTTCTAGCCTTAACCAGCATTACAGTTTTCCCAGAAAACATTTTATTTTGTATATTTATGCTTTTTTTTTTCTTAGGTTTATGACAACATAAAAAGACTGAAGGACTTTAAGACATAAAGGACTTCAAAAGAACAAGAACAACAAAACAGACAAACAGACAAACAAACAAACAAACAAACACATGCTGCTTTCTGCTACCAAAATTACCAAGCAGTCCTGAGAACTCAGAATCAGCGAACTGTCCTCTTTACCAATCCTCCTATGTTCAGCAAGCTGAAAAATGGTTTTATGTATCCACCCTGATTAGCAATAGGTTTGATAGATTAATAGTACAGCATCAGGTAATGGCTTTATGATTCTGTGTGTGCTGTGGAGCACAGAAAAGCAGTGTTCCTCATCTGTATGCAGGTTGTCGCCACATCCTTACCCCAGGGCAGGAACCATTTCTTCCTGCACATTACTTAGTATAATTCTGGTGTGGCTGCTGGGGGCTCTGCAATACGCCCAGGGCCAGTTCCTATGGTGATGCAGAAACAGGACTGCACAACGAACTTTAAAGCACTCTGGCCACATGGTTATATACAGCCTAGGCGAGTCCCTGGCAAAGCACCCATTCAGTTAGGATTCACTTCTGTTTTGACAGCAACCTCTAGTTATTTTGAACCATTTAAATGTGTACCAGGTTGGTTTTATGTTGTTCTGTTTTTGAAACAAACATGGCTACATTCACACCATGCTTAATTTGTGGTGTTGCTCCCCAAAGAGCCTGAAGCTGGTTTCTCTCCAAAAAGCCAGTATCCGGCTCTCCTAGGTCTATGCACAATCTCTGATTCACTCCGGTTATTGGGCAGCACTCAATAGCAAAGACTTTGTAGGTAAAAGAATGTGCACAGCTCCGAGTCTGAGCAGGAGCTTTTTCTGCTTGCATTAAATTGTAAATATATATATATATATATATATATATATAAAAATCAGGCATATGAATTTACAGATTTCTTCCTAACCACTTTTGTAGATCATAACTGTGCTCTTATGCCCCTGATCTGGCCAGAACAAAGAAATTGAAAGTTAGCTGGGACATTAAGAAAGTCTCCCTCATTCACCTGCAAAAGATATTTGTTTCAGAATGGTCTGCAGAACATTTACTCCATGTGCTACCACTTACCCCAGCATCATTCTTAGTGTTTTCACTTGTTTCTTGTAGTCTGTTTTAAAAAAGCACTGTTGTCTTTAAAGCAAATGAGTTAACTGGACTGCTGAGGATCTCAGTGTTTTTCCATGATTGTATCAAATCTTCCCTTGCCTTTTTTTTTTTTTTCTTTTTCTTTTTTTTTTTTTTTTTTCTTTTTCTTTTATAAGCAGACTGTCTTCCCCTCCTCCTTCCTGTCTCTTGGCAGGACTTGATGTGTGAACTGTGATACTTGTCACTATATGACTAAAATTCCCTGAACAACGACACAAAAACAGCAGTGAACTCAACAAAGGAAAACAAGACCTTATCTGTATGGCAGAAACAACAAGGACTTCACACTTTGTGTTTCTGTTGTTTGCTCTTTATCTGTTGTACAAACTCTTTTTTTTTTTTTTTACAAGACACCGAGGTATTTTTGTTTGCTTAAAATATTATCCAACAAGAACTCAATCTCACCTCCATACTTCCACTGCAGTTATAGAGCTTTTAAATTAGAGCAAGAGCAGAATAGGCTCCCTAAAACTGACTTTCAGCTACTGAAATTAATGGTGAGGTAGGACAACCCTCATCGAGCAAAGTTCAGGTTTTGCAAAATGTATGGTTTTTATGTTTTTATGCTTAATTATGTATAAGGAAAACACAATGGAGAAAGGGTAGTGGCACCTACTCCAACTACTGAATTCATTCAAGAGCATATTGTTCAAGCGTAGCTGTGTGTCCTGAAAGGCAGTCAGGGTATCCTGTCAGCTAGTTTGGGAATGTTCTGATAAACACTCCAACTCAGAGATGTTGAATAGATTTATCAACTTCATTTTCAGGATTTAGCCATCACAGATTATTTCTGTACACACCAAATATTTGCAAAAGCTTAGTTAAGAGGAGGTAATGGCAACTATGGCTGTTAAATAACACTGATTAGGTATTGCTGATATTGTTATTATGAATGTTGATGATGATTGCTATTGCTATTGATTATAGGAGACTGAAAAACTGGGAGAGTATTCTTGGAGAACTTGGAAACCAACATATTGACAAGTAACAGCTGGTGTGAAACTAAAATGAAAGGGCCATTTGTTTTTAGCTATCACTATATACTATTGATTTCACATATTTTTAAATATTCATCCCTATTTAAATTTGATATTTAACTCATCTACTCTTTTAAAAGTCCTGAGTGGAAAAGTAGGCTTCACATTTCTGATGGCTTTGGAGAGAGAACAGAAAGAGCAAAGCTGCCCCCAAATACATTCTCCCTTAGAGAAGTTTTGCTTGTACAAAACTACCTTTTTCTTTCCTTCCCAGCTGTGCCCTTTTCTGTATCTACATCTATCAAAATATTTCAGAAACAAACTAAGACTGTAAAAAAGCAGTTCTTGAACTCTGAGTTTTCCAAGTTGATTTTCCAAGCTGCTAAGTAGAACCCTTATTTGTCAGTCACTCTACACACAACTTTCCTCTTTTTCTGACATAAGGGTCTCTTGCCTTTTTTTCCCCCAACAGACTTATCAATATACAGCTTGTTGTACAGATGCTGTGCAGGCACAAAATAAGAGAAGGTTTAACAGGAAAAGTAACCAATGATTATTTTGCTAACACTTCTGTCCATGTGACATATACATCCAAGTTACTCATGTGCACATTTCTAAAATACGTTCCCAGGATACTGCAGGAAAAAATACACAGTTTACTTCTGTTTTATCAGTGAGTTTGTTTTACTTTTGTTTGTTTGGTTGTAGTTTCTGGGAGTCATATGATAACTAGTCATTTTACTTTTTTTTCCTCTGTTAGTGTTTATGTCTCTGATCTACTTAAAACTCTATCCTGTTGCAAAATTTACATGTATTATCTGTTTCTGAATAATAGGGTATCCCTCAAAGAAAAGAGACTTTTGAAGATAAAATTATGTATGTGCATGTGTGCTGATTTTCCTAGCCATATTTCAAGCAACTGCAATTATCTGAGTCATTTCCATGTGTTTTTCTGGTTATTGTTCTTTGACGTGCAATAAATTTCTGTGAAAATGGGAATATATCAATATTTGTACAAAACCTAAGCAAAGTTATTCTTTACTAAGGAAAAGAGTGCATTTATTTTAAGGGTTTTTAAAATATGAACTCTAGCTGTTACTTGGCTCTGTGATACATTTTAAATTCTTCCCTTCAAGGTTTTAAAGTATTTTTATTTAAGATGAAATGACTATTCAGACTGAAATGATTAAAATATTGCAATGTTTCAAAATAAGTGTTGGCCCTAACAGAATATTTCTGGAGTGAAGTAACAGTGCTGCAAGAGCTTCAGCGAAAGACAAAATCATACCCAAGGAGTCGTTGATTCACATAGCCAATTGAATTGAAGCCAAACTATTTACCTTTACCGTTGTCACTTCTCTGTTCTTCATCTTACCCAAATTACTTGTGCTAATCTCATTTTCACTATCTTCCTAAGGAATAATGCATTTAATTTTTTATGCCAGGCTGTTCTAGATTGAAATGCCTCAGATCTTTTCCATAACTTCTGAGGAGTATCACAGTTATACATGCTACACTGAGATAAAAATGGACACAACTGTTTGAGTAGAAACAAAGGCTCAACTAGTGTGAAGGACCATTCTGAATCCTCTGCTAGAAATAAAACACATCATGTTTATTGTGGTTATACTGAGCCTCAAATACCTCCAGATTTAAATTTCCCCTGACATGATTACTGGCCGCAGCTGACTCTCTTTATTAGTCCCAGCTAGAATGTTTTCACTTCTGATGGTGGCCTGTCATTCTTGGATGCAATACATGTGAATCTCTGTCTCTGCTGCTTTGTTCAGTGACTGGTCCCACGGTTACAGTCCTGGTCAAAGCATTTTTGCTGAATTAGGCTATTCTTTTAGTACAGCTGCGTCCTGTTTGTTGCCTGGGCTGATTTCAATCTCAGGCTCATTTTTTGGCCGTATTTTCATTTTCACCTTTTTGCTAGGATTGACCAAAACCAAGGGACTGAGACTACGTCTCAAATCAATTTGAGTGTAGCAGAGTTTCTCCCTGAGGGCTACTGCTCTGCGTTCAACTAGCAACAAGAAAGCTGCTCCTAGATTTCCTCCCATCCATCTCACAAGCACAACTGTGGACCATTTGCCCATTGTGCACAGCAATCATGGAAAGAAAGGTTGTCCTTTTAATACTCTTGTACATACAGAGCTGGGGCTCCAGATGTTTCCTGCTTTCTGTTTCTGTTCTCTTCTCCCATGTTATAAAACATTTATGGCAGGCATTTGGGAGAAAAGAAAGTGGTGCAATAATGGAAAAAAAAAATCCAACAAAAAACCACCAACAGTGCATGACTAAATCCCACTTCTGCACACACAGCTTAAACAACAACATGTCCCCATGTTTTTCATGGAGCTGCTGAAGTTCAGCTGGCAAAAGCAGAGCCCAGGCAAACCTGAAGCAATGGCGTAGAAGAAAATGTTTTTCACAACTTGATTATTCTGTATTTTCTTCCCCTGTTCATGACAGATAATTTCAGACCATTCTCTGGACACTAATTTTTAATTTTTTGTGGTTCTTGAAGTTAAATGTCTTCAATGGTGCTTTATGCTGGTTACATCTGTGATGAGCCAGAGCATGGCTCTTAATTCAGTGAAACAGATCTAGAAACAGTGATCCACACATAACCCCCAGGTTTAGCTAGCACAGCAGGAATTTGTGCTGAACATTTATTTGTATGTGAACAAATGTATCAGTAAGTGACCATATACATTTGAAATGCTGCGTAGCTTTATGACCACCAGCAGTGTCCTGTTTATTTAGGACAAGAAAAGAGAAGGTGGTTTTAAAAATCTGAAATGGAAATACCTACATTCATTTCAGTTGTTGAAATTCAGTTGTTCAGTAACTGATACTGTTGTTCCAGACTTTTTCATTAAAGACAGCAAGCTATATTGTCATAGGTATACACCGATCATCTAATCTTCCTTTTCTGTGATTCTGAATGAGGTAATTTAGCATTTCTTAGCTGGGATTTTATTGGTTTATTTGTTCAGTACCAGCTGTGATGGTACATGGCATTGTTTTAGAAAAGTCAGAAACATGATATGGTGCTCAAACAGTATGAGTAGCTCTGTTGACACACTAAAAGGTGTAAGTATTAGGTCTCAAGAAACTTTATAGCTGGATAACAACTGGCTTTCAAAAGTTTCACATTTGTTTTTCTGCACCAAGTGTGTATGGGAGAAGCCTACAAGGTCAAGAGAAAATAAGCAAAAGTCAAAGACAGACTAGAAAGACAAATAGTAACATCTGGTAAATGACTTCCTTCTACATTTGTGGAGCTCTCACTCACTGCAGTGAATGTGAAATGTTTTTCTTGGCAGGATTTTAGGATTAAAGTCCATCAGTCTGGGAATAAAGTTCATACAGGTTTATAACATTACTAATGCACAGTAACAAATTACAAATGTAGTTGCATTTAGAACCTGTATATAGTAGAAAATCAACAAACAACAATGCTAAATGGTTAGAAAATAAGTTTTATTCTATCATTTTTGTAGCTTTTGAGAGGCATTCTGAATATTTCTATTGCTTTATATTAGTATATGAATATAGCATATGCACATACTATGTGTCCCTCTGTCAATTGACTAGCATCTAAACCTATCTTTGTACTAATTAAAGACTTGCATTCTCAGTCAGAGAAACAAAAGAGCAAGGTAGATAAACACTGCTAGCAATACAGGCTGAGGATCTCAAACAAATTTTTATGTATCCCTGATGGCACAGAACCCCCCAAAGGGGGGAAATCTGCTAAGAAAGGTAAGGAAAAGATGCAGAGGTGATCTGGTTCAGTGAATTTCCGTGATGGCTACCAGCTGATCCCACACTGCCACCCTTTCTGAGAGAACCTTCAGGGAGAGATGGTCATGCAGACAGAGCTTGCGTTCTGTGGGCAGATGTCAGTTTTCCTTCTGCAGAGAAAAGAAAGAGTATAGACTGTAAAATTTTTAATAGTGTGGGTACAGCAAACAAACAAACAACTTGCCACTTTCTTCTCTCCCCAGCTTCTTTTTTTTTTTTTTTCTCAAACAGGGGTTGCAAAGGTTTATTGTAGAAGCACTTCAGTGAGTTCATGTAATCATTTAAAGTTTTATTCTCTAGTACTTAATGTTCCTCTAGTATTTTGCATTGCTTGGACTTTGTTCAATGCTATATAGTTTAACTAGAACTACAGAAGTAATAGCCTTTGAGATCGGGACATTTGGACCAAATTGAAACAGAAACGTCTGATTCATGGACTAAAGTCAGTACTATAGTTTAGTCCCAAATGCACCATGGAAACTTCTTTGTAGCTTTTACCACTATTTTAGCTATGATATTAAATGATGCCTCTAAGGCTAGGAAAATTAAGATTTCTTCATGCCTGCAGGAAACAGGAAGAAGGTTGAAAGAAAGAAGGGAGATATTCATGTGCAGCTCTTTCTGTAGAATCGTGCATAGATACATTTCTGTTTGCATTCATTGTCAGAAGTCTTGTTCAGTGCTTAGAGATTGTTTCTCAGTTGGCTTTCATGCCAATATACCAGGTTGGTTGCTTTGACTTGAACATAATCTCACCAGATTTACAGCTGTGTTTTGAAAGTAGACCCTGGTCATTTGCATTTATATTTCTAATGAAGTCTGTTTATTGTCTGATAAAAGCAGGAGAAGCCAGTCTGCTTAAAACTCAGGGTGAATTGTTCAGCTGTCCCTGTAATGCAGGACAGTTGTATTTTCCTATCATCTTTGATTAATGTGCTCTTCACCGCTACATGACTTCTCTATAGATTTGACCAGCCACATGTCAGCAAGTGTAGGAGCCAATTTCTTGCTCTTTGTAAGTCAGGCCAAGGGAAGGGCTTGGGAGCAGAAAACCATAATGGCCCATGAAAGTCTGAGAGCAATTATTCTAGCTAAGCAAACACAATAAATAGCAGGAAGCAAGGGTTACTTACGGAACAGATGTCTACTAAGAAACCTACTGTTATTTTATTTAAGACTTCTTAAAAATATGAATAGAAAATGAACAAGATGAAAGTCTTAAGAATAAGGACGGTTTAAAAATCACTTAGACAGAAGAAAAATATTTATTTGAAAGATGCAAGCTCATTGTTTTGTATCTGCTTTTTAAATAACTTGGTATCTTTTTATCTCTTTTAAGGTGATAATGTTATGAAAATGATTGGGAAATCAGAAAGGGGACATTTCAAGGTGAGTCAAGTTTAATTTATCTTTAAAGGTTATCTTTAATAACATTTTAAGATGTAGAATAAGGTATATTATTTAGAGTCTGGATTCAGGCCAGTGCAGTGCTATCTCAGCCCCCGGGTAGCTCAAGGGGAAATTTCACCTTAAGTAGGAAAGAACTCTCTGCATAGTAGAAAGCTGCCCACAGCTACCCCACTTCAGGGAATATAGAATATTAACTTCCTGGATACTCTTATCCTTTCCCACAATGCTACCATCTTTTTCTCTTTGGGGATGCTGGAGGGGATGATTCCTCCCTGATGCTGCAAAGGAAAAAGCATCCCCTCCATTTGTGCAACTGCTTGGTCCCTGAGTGGACTTTGGGTGGATTGTTCTTGGTATCCACCTGTCACAGTCTGGCTCTGCATCTGGCATTAGCTGTAAACAATGTAAGCTTCAGAGGCTGTATGTGAAACTGAAGCCCAGGCTTGTGTAACAAAGAGGAAAACTACACAAATTTTGCTGTGAAAGTTACGTCCTTTATTTCTCCTGTCTGATTTATTTGGTATATAATGTGTATTAATTTGATGAACCATGTTAGGATGAATGTTGCCAGCAGGTCAAGGGAGGTGATGCTTTCCCTCAACTCAGCATTGGTCAGGCCACACCTGGAGTGCTGGGTCCACTTCTGGGCTCCCCGGTATGAGAGAAACATGGACATACTGGAGAGTCCAGTGAAGGGCCACCAGGATGACAGAGGGATGGGAGCATCTCTCATGAGGAAAGGCTGAGAGAGCTGGGACTGTTCATCTAGGAAACGAGAAGGCTCTCCATAAACGTGTACAAATATGTGAAGGGAAGGTGACAAAGACAACAGAGACAGTCTCTTTTCAGTGGTGCCCAGTGGCAAGACAAAAAGCAATGGGCACAAACTGAAACACAGGAAGTTCTGTCTAAACATCAGGAAACACTTTTGTTTTTCTGTTTGTTTGTTTTGTTTTGTTTTGTTTTGTTTTGTTTTTTCCTCCTGTGAGTGTGACTGAGCACTGGCAGAGGTTGCCCAGAGAGGCTGCATTCTCCATCCTTGGAGATCTTCAAAAGCTGCCTGGATGCTGTTCTGGGCAACATGCTTTTGGTGACCCTCATGGAGGTTGGACAAGACAATCTCAGACGTACCTTCCAACCTCAACTGTTCTGTAATTCTGTGTTTAAAGCACATGCATTAGATAGCATGTTTCCAAGCTCTGTGGAGATCAGTGCTTCTTAGAAATCTGTGTGGAGCCATACTGCACAGTCCCTGGAAGAGGCAAGACACTCTCCCTTGGAAATCAAAAGATCTGTCATGTTACCACTTGTCTGCACTAGACAAATTTAATTCATATTAATAAAGACTCAGCTCTGAATTTGACAAAAATTTCCACCAACCAGTCAATTATAGTCTGAAATAAATACTTCGAAGTATTAGAATGTCTTAGCCCAGCTATTAGATATATCTGGATGCACTGGACCGTTGTTTGAATGTTCACTGTACATAACTGTGATTGTGACATATGAACACCGTCTGCCCAGATTATTAAAGAAAATAAAAAAGAAAGCCATCTGTTAATTACGCTTGCAGGTCACTTCCAGCTTATGCAGTTCTTGGAGATAAACACTGTGAAGTATGGCATGGTGCCTCTTGCATTTTAAATTCATTCCAGAAGGCATACTGGTGTTTACGACATCGTAGTTACATAGAAGGGAAAAGAGGGAAATCATGCCCTTAGGTGAAAAAAGCTGACCAAGAAAAATCTTGTGTGTGAGCAATTGAAATGGCCATATAAATAAACAAGTAAATAATTATTAACAATGATCTAGGGCTTCAGAAAAGCTCTATTGTTTTCTAAATCAAAGCTCTTTTTTTCAGGTACAGCATATGAATGGACAGGTCATGAGCTCTGGTAAGATTTTTGTTATGCTTTGACTGTGGGGATTTCTCTCTGATAATTGCATTGTGGAGCCTATCATGGGTGATTTGATTTGCAGGGAGAGTGAAAGGAATGTTTGAAATTGTTCTTTGGTGGCCTACTGCATTCTGCATCCACCTGTGCTAGATGAAATTATGCTGCTCTGGTGACAGTGACTGCTGTGGTTTTTATATGTGAGGTATTTCCTGTGAGCTTCTGGAAACTAGTGGACTAGATCCTCAGAAATCATGCACAATTAGAGTTACATTAAGTTGGTCATGAGGATATTCTTTTACCTGTGTTTACAGCTATGAAGGGTTAATAGTTGCATTTATTTTTTTTAGTTTAAATAGTGTTTCAGGAAAATTTGTACTTCAAGGCCTGTGTGTAGTTAGCTGCAAGGGAAATCAGCCTACGTATATCTGTCTGCCCTTCTTTGGAGACTGGCTGTACAGTTTACCAAAGAATACACCTAAAAAACTAATTGCACAAATAATCCCATAGAGTTATCTGTGACATTGCTGCTTTTCCAGAGAAATAGCATGTGGATGTCTTACAATTGTCCAAGATTCAGAAAAGACAACATCTGGTTTGAAAAATGTTGAATAAAAAAATACACTGGATCTGAATCTTTACACTCTCTACCCGTAATGTTTGCAGCTCTTGGAAACACAATTAGGGAATGTTTCCTTGCTCTCCGCTTCATTTGCACAGGCATGCAGAGGTGGGACAGAGTCTTGCTTGTTAGTTCCTTTGTTGTTGGCAGTCAAAAAAAAAAAAAAAAAAAAAAAAGAAATTAACGTTGCAGCCTGCTTTTCCCCTTTCTTTAAAAAAGTTTGCTTAAAAGACTAAGACTAAGATCAAGAGCTTTGCAGATGTATCAAGAATTAATGACCCTAGTGTAAGTCACACATCCCATGCCAAACAATCTACATCCCATCTGAGGTGACGTGTATGGAGACAAACTCTGACAGTGAGTATGTCATGGGAATAGCAACTGTATGTTCTGACACCAGGAACAAGTATTGGGAATGACTTCTTACAGGGAAAACAAAAGAAGATTAAGGATTCAGAAAAAGACCAGTGACCAAGGTGTCCGTAGAAATGAAAGCTGACTCGTCTGACAAGTCTTGGATTTCAAAGTTTTCTTGGATGTATATCTAGACCCTGGTGGTTCTGATTTTTTTTTTTTCTTACCGTCTTCTTGGCTTTCCGTTGTTAGCTTGAGACAGAGACATCATCTAATGAAGCAATTCCCTTGACCTTTTCCTACTTATCTTTTTAATCACAGTGAAGCATCCAATCCTTTTGATATGATCCCCTATCACAGATGAGGATCAGCTAGGATGAGGGAAATTATCCTTTAGATGCTAGGCAAGATTGAGGTGCAGTTAAGGGGAAACATATGCATCGAGCTCTTTGTTAGAACTTTTTCTCTATGTGCTATAGACCTTTAAGGAAAAGAACAAGCAATGCTTTCTTTTGAGAAAGCCATTCTAAGTTGCTACTCAGTCAGTGACAAATTCGGTTTGTCCAAGTCAGGAATAAGGGGAGTTGCAGCCTGTAGGCAGATTCTAAGAATGTCAGGGCAACGATAGATGCAATCGCCACAAGGGACAGAGGTATAACACCCTGTTTTGGTATGTAAAACTGTTTTAAGCTGTGTTTAAACTCTTTACAGTCCCAGCCAGAAATGATTCAGATGTCTTGTATTTTTGTCTGCACAGGAGAGTAGGGCCAGGTCAAAATCCCATACTTGAATCCTTATTGTGAAATCTGCTGCATCAGCCCTTAAATCAACACTGCATCGGTCAGGCCAGTCTATACCCTAGAATAAAAAGAACAAACAGTGCTGCAGAATAAGAGTGTGCTTGCTAGCCAAGTAAAATATCTAGGAGTAAAATATCTATCTACTTCCTTTGTGTAGGATGTAACTGCCAGGCCTGAGAGCATGGAGTTTTTCTTTACAAGTTGCCTGACATGAAACTGTTAACGCAGTTAGGCTAAGCAGCCTTTTTTTTTTTTTTTTTTTTTTTTTTTTGCTTTGATGGACAGTCATCCTTTACTATGCTTTCTGCTCTCTGTGAGATGGCTTAAGAGAACAGTAAGTTATTGTGAACAATTTATGCATTCCACTAAGAGCTCTCAGGAAAATGACAACTGCTTTCTTCCGCTGAAGTCTGCGTGTTTTGAGGATCAATTAACACACTCTTGCTTCTCTAAATACTGGCTTAAAACCAGCAAGGCAAGCAAATAACAGCACAAAGAACTTAGGAACGTTCCACACCAGAATGTGCATGATAGTATTTTTATGTTTTTCAATTCTTCTTGTGAATTCTAAGATTGGGCAGTGTAAGTGACGTACCCTAGAGGGGACAGTTTCATTTGCTGTTTACCTGCTTTCTCCATGCCTCTCATGCTCCCCTGGAAGTATGACAGGCCTTTTCACACCACCCTGGGAGAGGAATAGGCAGGAGGAAGGGTGTACTCCTCCTTTCAGGCCCAAACATCAGCTCTGCAGCTTTTGCCTGTTGAAGTACTAGAACAGAGATGGGGTTTGTCTGAGGTCAGCAATGAGCCCACATTGAGGTGTAGGATCTGATGGTATGGGAGAAGATGAAAAGATGCTTCATGTAACCTTGGTGGTGAAGTCCTTCTGGAGAGGTCACAGACCCCTTTGCAGCCCTTCACAGTGAGAACAAATTCTCTCAAAGAGGAGACTTGCGAAGAGAAGGAAAAGCTTCATACCTATCTGCAGATACCTAAACGTTTTTGCAGATACTACAGTAGTTGTCATTATCACGAGACACAGTATTTTGTGTCAGTACCACTGAAGATTCCTGTGGTGTCACCCATGGCTATCACAGCCATTATCACTCAGGCAGTTACCCGGCTTCCCAGCCAAACTTAGCTCACTCTTCAGGAGTCTGGGGGGAGCCGGGGAGGGCAGAGGTGGTGTTTGACAGCCTGCACCTGGGAGTGTACACACACCCTTTTATGCCTTATCACACAGCTATACCAGCCAAATACTTTCTTGTGTGTCAGGAAAAGGTGCAGTGACAGGAGCTGGCTGCCAATATTTGATGAGAGAGTGGTTCAGGCAGAGAATGTGATGTTTCGTTGAAGCTATGATGCTAAAAGATGTATAGCTAGGACACTGGTATTGGATATGGCATGATGAAAGTGACCTTTGAATGTTGCTAATGGGTCACAGAGTCTGGTTTCAGTCAATGTTTTCTAAAGCCTAGGTTTTAGTGTTTCTTACCATTAAAATGTTTTTGAAAAATAACATTTGGAATGGAGAAAATTATAGGAGCATGTTTGGAAAATACTTGTTATTATTTTTCTGTACGGTTCTCAAAGGGTGCTTTTGGAAACTCAGAGTAGCAACCTGCTTGTCTTGACTTTCATCAACATTGTCTGTCTACGTAAATGACCCCACGGGCCTTTAGTCTTCTTTTATGCTCACTGGTGGCCAACACCTTTTGCTCTTGTGTGGCTTGACATGGCTTAAGGCTGCTTCTGTTATGAGCTTCACAAATAAAAGTTAGCTTTGCTACAGCTCCAATGCCAGAAAATAAACACACATACACTTAAAATCCAGTGAAAGTCAGGAAAAATCTTTCTAGGGTTTTCAGTTCAATCACTACAGCCCTACTCAGCTAGGGAGCCTAGAGAACAAGCGAAGAGTAGAAGGAAGAGTCCTGCCTGCCTTTCATGTAGAAAACCTTCATGCTTTTCAAGGCAACAGAACGTCAAGTCAGGTTGTGTTGCCTAAGGCTGCTATGCAGTGAAGGGATTTAAATGTAACCTCTGCATACAGAAAAAGGAAGTCCCTTAATTCATTCAATATTTTATTAGAAATCTCTTAATGCTGGTCTTATTCCTAAAGGTAAACATCTCAGAGGCTTTTCAAAGCCTGTATTTCATTATTTAATAACCTGTTTTCAGTAACACAACTCCCTAGGTCTGCGCTTGTAACTAAGTCCACAGGCTGGAAATATCAGCAGTCCAGGAACTGTTAAATAATTAAGCCATTGGTGCCTGTAAGTGTTAGGGCTTGAATCACTCATATTTTATTATCACAAACTGCTGGGAAAAAAATGCTGTGAAAAAAGATTACTTACTAGCATTCTTTAAGGACAATATGAGTTCATATGACCATGGCATAATTTAAAACTATATGAAAGTTTGTTTTGAAAGTAATATTTATAGCAGAGTATTTTGTAGTGAACCTGTACATACCTGGCTCTTTGTATAGAGCACTTTCACCTATATGTAATAGAGTTTTCCATCTTCTGGACTCAGTGCTCACTGGAAATTCCCTTCTCAATTCAGAGGTTAAACACAATTTTATAGGACTTGTGCATGATAACCTTTGTTAAAGAATTCCTGAGAATAGCCGCTGACTGGAAAATACAGAGCAAGGTGGCCATGGAACAGCACAACTCTGTACCAAGCCTGTGTGCATTTGTGCTTGTATTTGTGTTTTCACACTCTTATGTGCATATATGTGGGCATACATGCGTGCACAAACACATATTTGCAGGTATCCTGTCTCCCAAATGGGGGAAATGTCTCTGAAGGTAGCTGAAAGCAAAACTTTTGACATGTCTGTTGGACACTGAGGTGGAGGTGGGATCGTTTTGAACACACAGGGAGGCTGATCACTTTGCTGTGGGAGTTTCGCATCCACAAATGACACATATCATGATATTTTTTCTTCAGATGAAGATGAAATTGGTTTTATCACAGTACCATTTACTCTGGAGGAGAACAAAGTAGTACAATCACGGCTATAGTGTAAAAGAACAGGAGTTCAAGGAGGAATAAGAGAGCTTTTATGATCTTTAATAACATGCACACCCTAATTTAGTCCAGATGGAAAATGGTTGAGTGAGCACCATAATTTAGTACAGAAACAGATTTCTTGCTTCTGTAGATGTTTTGAATTTGGTTGTTATGTGGACTGAGGTGCCTGGATAGTAATGTTGTGGGTAGAAAGGAAGAAAATGAGATTTTGATGAAGTATTGTAGGACATCAGAATATTTTCTTTGCACTGTTAAGTGAAATTCTGCACTTAGTAGTGCAAAAGCAAGAAAATGCAAGGCAGGAAATACATATGGACACTCCCAAATACTGTTTCATCTGTTCTGTTGTGTCTGACAGTATGACAGTACTACCTTTCTGTATTCATCAGCAAACATTTTTACTATTTCTTAAGCTAAGACCTGGAAATAAGTGGTTAGAATTGATTTTTTTTTTTTTTCATTTCATCCATTTGTTTATTTTGGCTTTTTGAAATATTTTGGGACTCTTCTGGAACTGGGAAATCTGTCTGCATTCCCCTCAGCGTTTGCTATTTGCTGTGTTTACAGGCTCAGGCTATATTGACATTGTTACTAAGGAGGATCTAGCTTTCAGCAGTCCAGGAGGCTCTAGCAACATTCTATACGCAAGCAAAATTCGAACATACAAATATTACAGTAAAAAAGTAATTTTTTTCAAACCACTCAAAATTACAAAATACTAGAATTAAGCTTACCTCTGACCCATCTTCTGTATATTAATTATAAAATAGTTGCTAAGTTTGGCTATCGGCATGAAAATCTCCGGTAACTTTGATGAGGACAAATTGCCTCAAATGTCTAAAAAAATACAAACCCGCAAAATTTGATTTTCAGATCACCAAATATTTTAAAATAACTTTCTTCTTGGCTACAATTGACTGGACTTATTGTTGCCTTGATTTAAACATCATATTGACATCTTGTTGTATTTAGCTGCAAAAAGAACATGGAGATATTCATGATGAGTCAATATCCTGTGATTTAAGCAGACTGTGGCTATTTCTGCAATTGAATAATGTGAACGAAAGAGTAAAACAATCAAAGAGCTGTTTATGAGTGTTGCAAGTCATTCAAAAAGAGCCTCTGCTGTTATGAAGACATCCTATTTCTTTAAGTGGTAGCTACACTTTAATTACAAAGGATTTTGTTTTCCAAACTGCTAGCAATAATTGGAACTAGGAGTATGGAAACTAAAGAACTCATTTTCATGGTATTCTTTTGATTCTTTTCTAAAAAACAAAGCCCTACCTTATGGTTTATTTTATGAAAGTTTAGAATTATATTTTCACCAAACACACCTTATTCTTCTGGTTATTTTCCTGGACATGGTATATCTTAATCTAATGGTCTTACTTTTTCTGTGCTGGAAAGGGAGAAAAGTGAAGCTTTTAAAATGTGGCTTACATCTCAAAGCAGCTTTTTCATGCACAAACAGTCCTCTGCCATCACTTCTATCTTGTGCTCCAAGACTGTTCTTTTGGTTCTTGCTGTTTCTCATAGAACAGACCTTTCCACTAGGATGTGAGAAAATTGTTGTACTATAGCTGCACTCTGCTCCAGTTCAGCACCACTGCTGCTTTGAGTCACTACACTTCTTGCTGAAGTCATGGCAGGTTTCTTTTCAGCAGTTCAGAGTCTAAACATCAAAGGTGATTTTTTTTTCTTTAAATGTATTTTTATTGTATTTTATTTTTAGTAAAAGCTGCTTACTGAAGACAAGTCATTTGACCAGTGCTAAAATTTGCTGGTTTATCTCAGGGAAGTAACTCAACACTTAGCAGCAACAGAGGATGAAACCAATCACACAACTTAGCAAATAACTTCTAGTTTTGAAGAACCTACATGATGTACATGTGTGCCAATTACCTCAATCCAAGAGGATTCAGGATCTAATACAACCTCATGTTGTATTAGATTTGGGTTTTAGGGAGCAGAAAAGTTTTTTCTTAAGTTCTTTTAGTCTGATGTAATGATATTATATCCTTTAGCTTTTCAGAAGAATGCTCTGAACTGTGCACATTTTAAAACACTCACCAGACAAGTGACAAGATAGAAGCTTATGACACAGTGATTTCATTTGAGACTAGTGTTTCAATATCTTTCTCTTTAAATTTTTGGGCTGTACTTTATAATTGTTTAAGGGTTCTGTTCCCAGCCTTATCTAAGATAAATCTAAATAGTTTCCTGCATGTACTGTATCATAACCACAAAAGATGACTTATTTTAATGGCATTTTGTCCATGTTTTTTGAGATGAACAGAAGCATTACTGTGAAGGATGAAAGATCATTTTAAATAATAGTAAGATATTTAATTAGTTCCAGGTAAGCAACCTCAAATCATTCCAGAGTTTCAATGGTGAAAACACATACACAAGTAGTTATCATAGAGGAACTCACCTGAGGTAGCTTGTCAAATTTTCTGCCATGTGCTGAAAATTTGCACTCTGTAACAAATGTGATGCAACTTGCCTTCCTTTTTGTCTTTACTCTGGGGATAAAAGTACATTTATAGCAGCATCATATGAAGCTGCTACCAGTTTTCCATCAATAGTCACATTCAGTGTTGTTTGGTGAATTCCTAACTCTGAAAACAGAAGGAAGAAATAGAGAGCTCATCATGAATGAGTATTCTTAGAATAAACATGTGTGAGTGTGAATGAGGTAATGCATATTATTCTTTAGAATTAAGATTTCCCTTTGGAGTTAACAGGCAATTAAATGTGAAATTTGAGGCAGAAATTGAACCAAGATGCTACTAGATTATTTTCCTCTGTTGCGACAACTCCCATTTCCTTTTTAAGAACCCAGTTTTTAAAACTGTTTTAGATGTCACAAAACGGCTTGGACAAATAGCTGTTAGGTACCTCCATTAATCTTCATAGTTTTGGTATTGTTGGTTTACTGTAACCCTCAAAATGTCTTACTATAGTGTATCTGTCCACAAAATTAATCTTAACATCACACTGCCACTTTCTTTCAAGGGTACACTAAAATGAAAAAGACTTAGGAATCCAGCAGTGTACACATCCTATCGATGTGTACCATTTAAAACTGTAACAGGCAGTGCAGAACTTAATGCTGAGTATGTCTCCATCTCAGATGTCTGTAGACTGCAATTTGATTTCTTTTACTGTATATTTCTCACATTAAAGAATAAAGTTTGCTAAAAATTAGAGGAAATACGCAATTACAAACATAAAATATATTATTTACTATTATAGGGTTTTGGTTTTGATTCTGTAACGGGTGACTAAAACCAGAAACATGCAGGGACTGGGGAAGTTTCAGAAGCTGTTATCAATGAGTGAAAGCAGGTTACATTGCTGTGCCCTGATACATAGCAACAAAGAAATTACTTGAAACAGCACACAAAATATTAGACAAGAGTGAAAGCAGAGGAGTGGCCTTTGCTTTGCTGGCTGCCATACCCAAGCTCTTGTGGACTGATGAAAGGAATGTGCTCCAGAGGAGAGGCCATGCTAAATGAGACAGTTCCTTCATGACACTTGAAAGTTATGGCAAGCAAAGAGAGAGGGAGCACGTACCATCTCCATTTGATGTTTGCTCCTGGAACTGTTAAATGGAAGTTTATGTCCAGGACCTGAGTTTGTGTTGGGGTATGCACAATCCTTCTTTACACCAGACTACACCAGGTGTTGTCTCTGCTACTTACCGCATTTCAAAATGGAGGGCCTTTCTAATTGATAAGTGGAGGAACAGTACAAGTGAATGTGTGCAGAAATGAGTTTAATACTTCCATGGGACAACTGCTCTGTCGGTGCCAGGCTGACCTAAAGGATTTCAGGTGGGCAGCCCATGAGTGATTCCCAGGGGTACCCAACAACTGGTGTCTGTCTGTGCCTCCCTTAAGTCCTGCTGGTCCAACCACCCTGGTAAGTGTGCAGCATTATGCCAGACCATAGTGTCCCTGCTGTGATGAGTGTGACAGGAGGATTGCATTGCTTTGTCATCACTGGTGTCTTGCACAGGAACCTAGTCTGAGGTGATTTCTGATGTCTGCTGAGTCTAATACTCAAATTAGTGAAGAACAAAAAAATTATATGAGTGACATCTGAAATCCCAACTACATAATATTCCAGAGCTAGAGACTATCTGTTCCAATCCTGTGAGAAGAAGAGGCTTTGTATTTAAATGTTCAATACTAGATTAAATATTAAGGGCTCAATTCTTCATTGCATTGCACTACCGTTATTCCAGTATCCGTATTCTGAATGCATGTTTAAATATTAAATTTCTTCTGACAGGATAGAAGCTGATATGCAACCTCTGACACTGGGCTCCCATGCTGTTTCTTATGTCACAAATGATGACAATTGCCAGAAACGGTGACTTGCAGCAGCAAGAGACTCTGCAATATTCACTTTAATTGCATTCTGTATTTTCAGATATAATTTACAGTTTGAAAATGTTGAAAAATGAGTGTCCTGACATGAGCTCTCAGTATCCTGTCGCAAGCCACTGGGAACAGAAAAGTTTTTCTTTCAAGATTCAACAAAAACAGTCCCTTACTGTGTGACAGAAGCAAGCTGCACCAAACCTGCCAATGATTCAGCATGTTTTTCTAAATTCAAACTGGTCTGCAGCCTAAAGTTTGCAGCAGGGATTCAGACCCTGCAGGGAAACACCAGAGGCTCAAGCCTTTCTCCCAGCATCCGTCATGATGCCAGGTAGGGAACCAAATGAGTAGCAAAACACTCTCTGTACGAAAATAGCATAACAAATGGCTCCAGGGCACACAGAGAGAGGCCAATCCACAGTATTAATTAGCCTGAAAGTAATTAGCAAAATATTGCTAAAAAATTGTAAGTGGCATAATTGAGAACTATATGAGTTTTTGAACTCAGCAATATGAGAACCCATGTGTAGTAACTGTGAATTTGATGCACATTGGGAGGTTTCAGTGACAAGAAGACTAGTTTTGACTGGAAGAGAGAAACATAGTATAAAATATAATTTGCTGTAGAAATTAATGGCTCTGGATGTAATGTAAATTCTTCCATCAAATCTACGCAAGACAGAGAAGGAAGGGACATTACTTTTTACTAGAATTAGTCATGTGAATTGCAGTGAACATTTTTGTAAATTTAGTTGTTTTTGGAGTGGATCATTCATTTTTCAAATGTCTTAATTATTCAAATTTTTGACAAATATTTATGAGACTAGATTTCAGCATATGGATCATTCATGAAGAGCCTGTTCTTAGTTTTACTTCCCTTTACTTTTACTTATTTACATACCACTTAATAAAAACATCATATGAGTCCCTATCATCAGCCATTTTTCTCAAAAGGTTTGAGATCATTTTTGCAAACTGTTTTGCAAACTCTCTAAATGTCAAAATTGTCCTTTTTTCTATTTCTTTACATTTATTTACTAGCATATGCAATTTCAGTCTGGTAGTCTCTTGAGAAATGGCTATCTGTGGAAAAGTTGTCCAAACTGCACAGTGTATTGCAACCAGCTTTTCAACATATTAATTCAATTTAAGTAAACAATGAAACACCTATTACATAAAATAAATTAATTTGACTTGTAACTCCTTACTGGGAAGTGCTTAGAAAGCTTTGTTCTTTAAAGCCCAATTCTGAGTTAAGGTGGCAGTTCTTGTCAAAAGCATAACAGGATTTGTTCTGCTTTATAACTCCTGGAATCCTTTGTGACTGCATATATAGTAAATGGCTTCAGCCAAATATGACACTAATTTTTTGAAACCTAAACTGAAATATGATACAGCAACAATACTTAGGAGGAATCATATACCTTCTTTCAAGTAATAGAGGCATTTACTAGGTTCTTACAGAAAGTGATTTCATTTTCAGAATTTTTGTCTGAGAAGTAGCAGAATTCCTCAAGGCACAGCTGTTAGCTTTCTGTGTAAAACCTGGAAAGCTATGATGTACTCAAATGCTTTGACATTATGTCACATTGTAAATGCTCAAACTATGAGATCTAAAACAATATTTAGACTGGAATATAGGAAGATATTTAGATATAAGAACTTGATTTTTTTTTCTATTGAAAAGTAGAGAGGGTCTATTTGTGCAATTTATATGTGGGGTTAAACCTAACCTAAAAACAAGTCAAATTAACTATTTTTTCTATGCATGTATATTATTTATATGAGATTTATCCACTCTTCCGTGACAGTGATTTTGTTTGCTCTTTTGTAATTTTAAAGGAACATGATTTTTAAATACAGTAGCCAGTCAGTAATTATATGCAATTTTAAGCTTAGGGGGACATTTTTTGATGAATAAAAGCCTTAAACATGTTATCCATACTAATGTGCAAGGCATCTACTTAACTCAACTACTGCCTGCCACCTGTGACCAAACAATGCCAAAACAGACAAAACAAAGGAATAATAATAATAAAATAATAATAATTGGTATGTACAGTTTTCTTTATCCAAAGATTTTAAAGCTGTGCTGAAAAATTGAGGCCTCAAAGCATCACTCCTTCAGCTGTTGAATAAAGAGGTGTTTTTCCATTTGGAAAGCATTCATTGTATTTCTCAAGTTACTGGAAAAAATGAGCAGTCAATGTGCTAATTAATGCCTTTTGCCTCCACAAAGTGTTCTTGTCTGTAGCAAAAATGCTTGTAGAATGGCTGTCTTATGAAGAGGTTGGAGTTAATCATGTTCTATGACATGATGTTGTCCCCTCAGTGTTGTTACATCCTAAATGCATAGAGAGCAGCTGTGCTCACAGCCCGGGTAGTCCACTTTAAAAGACTTAAAAGTGGGAATGAAGAGAGCTTGCTTCCACTCAGAAATCTGTCACTGGCTTCTTTCTGGCCCAGAGTTCCTCTCCATGTCTCATCCAGTTAGCTCATAAAGCCCTTAGAGCATTGTCTTACTCTTGCAGCCACTTTATCCAGAACATAGTAGATTAAGACTGATTAAGACCTCGGTTTGAACTCTCACAGAGCAGTATCCATGGCTAACAGTTTCTAATCCCTCCAGCTGTTTTAAGCATTGCTTCACACTGTAGCTTGTCTTGGCCTAGAATCAGCTTCACGTGTATTCATTACCATTTAAGCAGAATGTAACACTGAGATGTATCTGGGTATGGAATCCTTAATGTGAGTTAATAAACTCTGATAATAAACTTACAGGAGTCTACAAGGTGCTGTAAACCATCAGCATAGGCTACTGACTCTGCATAGGCACACCTACCTCTTCTTTGCTCTCTGCACCGGCTTTCCTTGCACTCTTAACGAACAAAGTTAGGTCTCAGTTTGTCTTTGCATGGTTCTCAGTGGTCTGATCCCAGAGGTTTTCAGGACCAAAGGCATCTTTTAAAGACCTGGGTTGAAGACAGGTTGATGACTCTGGTCCTTCTATATCACTTTTTATTTTTTGAACTAAGTTCCTCTCTGCTCATTGTAGACACCTCAAGTGTCAAAAATGCAACCCATGAGCCTGAAACCTGTTATACTGAAACTACCAAAGAATTAGAGTAGCATCAGAGCAGCCTATTAGAGAAAACCTGAAACAAGAAGAGAAACAAACACAAAAATCTAAGGAAGAGTAAGACTGTCTGGATTATAGCTTCCCACCTTACTGGCAACAAAAATAAACAAATCGCCCATTCCCATCATGAGGTGATGCCTTTTTCCTTGCATGGGAGTCCATGTGCTGGACATTGAACATCAGGCCTGATTGTTTGAGGTACATGCCAGCATGTCTAGAGAGAAGGCATACTGTGGTTCACCAGCTGGGAGCTGGTTGTAGGCTGGTGCTGTAACGTGCTCTGGGGAAGGACGTGGGGAAGGACATAGTGTGATGCTGACCTAGCTGCACAGCCTATGGGTTCATACCAGGGCTATGTTCGGTCTGGGCACCTGCTCAAGTGCAATCCACAAACCATCCACAAAGTCTGCCTTCAACCTAAGGCTAACTTTCTGAATCATGGGTCCTCTGAATGAAGTGCAGCTACGCCCGTTACAAGGCACAGAGATGTCCTTCATATTTTTGGATGAACATAATTACAGAAAATAAGCACCTTTGTTTCTCCCTTTGAAGTAGGTAATATATAACTAACACCAACACTTGTCAAGAGGAAAAACGGAGCAATTGGAAAGAATGGATCCTATGGGTTTTTAAATTTCATCAGTGTACAGTAATCTTTACCCCTTTCCTTGCAGAACACTTATTGTCCTGCTGTGAACATTATTGAATATAAATACGACATACTGCTGTAGAGTGGAGAAAGCTCAAAACAATTTCCACTAATCAACACTCTTTCACTGGAGGAGGTAATGATGCCTCTCCTGTTTAATTACTGATTTAACAAACTGTTGGCAATAGTGAGATGGATTTAAGTTTGTTGTCTTTGCACAATTGTAAATAAAGTAAATATATATGTATATATCATTTCAGGTGTGGCTGAACTATTGTCCATATAGCATAAAATCAAGAAATTCAAATGATGGTTCTCAAAAATGACAGTGATGTAAAATTGAAAACTTGAAGGACAGTACTTGCTGTGCTGCAGACTGTCCAGGTTGCCTGATATTTCTTGTTAAATTAAGCTGTATTAAATTGTTTATAAAATTGCTGAACTTGAAAATACTTTGGGCTAAAATTTTCCATATTGAATAACTACTTTAGGGTAGTTTGTTTTATTTATTTTATGTTTTTCGTTTCAACCAGAATGGGCTTGGATGTTTTCAGAGACTGTTTTCAGTTTGAAGGGAAAAATACTTCATTCTTGTTGAATGAAAAAACACCAGATAAGTTTTCTTTTAGAAGAATGCTGTGCTCTTTAAACCATTACATATTTTATTTTTATTTTATTTTTTTTTTTTATTTAGTTCAATTCATCACCAAGTTAAAAAAGATTTTCCTCTCTAGTCAATTCTCTGTATCAGCTCCCTCTGCCATTGACTGAATAGCAATACTAGCACATGGATGGAAGTGGGGAACCTATGGCTGGCGTCTGGGAAGATTGGGAGGTAGGAGCCTGGAAGTAAAATATTTTAAGCTTCTGTGGAATTGTATCATAAGAATGCAGATGGGACCAAGCCAACAGTATGGGTCTGGGCATCCCCACCTTCTTGGAAATTAAGCTTTATTTCTTAGTTTGGGCTCGTTAGTATCAAAGTAGACTTTAGTTTAGAGCAACAGGTTTAATGAAATGAATAACAAAGTAACTTAGTAACAGATTATTATCTGTATTTCATGAAATGCTGCTTAGCATTTTGACAAGGTGTCAGTTCCCTAACTAGGATTTGTTAATAACTTCATTGACTTCACGAGCTGAGCTGATTTTACATGAAAAGATCATCTGTTCTATTATATTTCATGACTGTTTAAGGAGTGAGAGCTTTGACCGATGATTATCATCAAATTCTTGTCTAGATATCCATTTATACCAAGACTTAGAAAGAATAAGAACAGATGAAAAAATATATAGTTTAGTGACTAAGTGTCTTGAGGTCCTTGTTCAGAAAAATAAAAAAGGAAGGGAAGGGAAGGGAAGGGAAGGGAAGGGAAGGGAAGGGAAGGGAAGGGAAGGGAAGGGAAGGGAAGGGAAGGGAAGGGAAGGGAAGGGAAGGGAAGGGAAGGGAAGGGAAGGGAAGGGAAGGGAAGGGAAGGGAAGGGAAGGGAAGGGAAGGGAAGGGAAGGGAAGGGAAGGGAAGGGAAGGGAAGGGAAGGGAAGGGGAAAAAAAGAGAAAAGAAAAAAAAAAGAAAAAAAAAAAAAAGAAGTTTAGCTCTGACAAAAGCATCACTTATTGAAAAGATAACAAAAAGCATTCTTCAGGACCATGAAGACAATATATAAGGAAAAACTGATATTTAAGGGACTAGTAAGGGTGTAGTAATCTCCTTAGAGCTTGTGCTCTGCACTGGTATGGACTTAGGGTTAGGGTTGAGCAAGAGACCAAGTACAGAGCTGTAGATGAAGTGGAGATGTACAGAGGCTGCCAAAGAAACCAGAAGTCTACGAGTAGATTTCACCCTTCAGAAATTCTTCATGTGTGGGAGGGCTATAATGATCTTATATGGCTCTGTCACTGCCTAGGTTTAAGGTTGGGGTTGGTTGACAGAAACTAGAGTTGCAGTTACATTGGGCTGCAAGGGGGCTATCAAAGGAAGGAGCAAGCTGGAAAAAAAAATAAAAAATCTGTTGTAAGAACTCCATGTGGGACTTATGTGAATTTTACCGGTCAACGTCTAGAGTTCCATTCCAACCTATATTATTCCATGATTATGTATTGACTCTGGGAAACAATGTGAAATGAAACACAGAAAATCTTTGTGGCTGCAATTCAAGTTTAAAAAACAAAAAAATCAGGATTATTCTCCCATGGTCTCCTCAACATGAAAGAGTCTGATGCAGCACTACATTGGCTTCTGTCCAGTCTAGCTGGGAGGTAAATTGTAATTCTCCTCCAGGAATCCAGCCTTCACCACCAGTGTCCCCGACCCCTCTTCTCCTGAGAGCTGAAGTCAGCCAAACGCAACCACAATCCCTGCAAGATGCTGACATTCACAAACCCGTCCTCCCACTCTCTTCTACCTCGACATTTCCCACTTGTTTTCTGAATTTCCGTCTTGGCCCAGACATCTCCAGGCTAGACAAGTCTTTGCTGTGGTGAACTAACTAACCCCTTTGGGCATGGCATGGAGAAGACAAGACAGTATTTCCTAGCTCCAGCTTGCAAACAGATGAGTCTTCATCATACCAAAAATTGAGCTGTTGATTATAAACATGTGGCACTTCCAGCACATGTGGGACAAAGTGCCTGGGAACTGGGAATGCCATGTGCTGAGTGGCTGAGCCATCCCTTCTTGGGAAGGCCCTCTGGGAGTCAGCTGACAGGTAATTTTAAGGGCCCATTCAAGAAGTCTGTCTGGGATGTCAGGCCTACCGGGCACTGAGTTGTCAGCCAAACTTACTGCTATCATTCCACAAGAATCTTGTTGGCCCTTAGAAATCGTCTTCTCTCTTACATGTTTGCAGCTTTCTGTGTACATCAAGAATTTAGTAGAGATAAGGGTCAAACCATAGAATAAAATATTTCAGTAAGTACTAAGTGCTGAATTTTTAAGCGTTGCCCATTTCAAGGGCCAATTTAAACAAGACAGAATTAAGTTGATCTGTTTACCTTCCTAACACTGCTAGCTATAGCATAATAAACGATAGGGCTGTAAGCCAAGCAAGGCGACTGGAAGAATGTTTTGTTTAGACTACTACAACAGCCAATTCAGCATCATGGTAAGAATGCAGTAGGTTAGGAGAGAGCTGAACTGACAGAGCTACCATAAGAGTGATGATTTTCTCAAGTGCTTGAGGCAATTGAACTTATGCTTCAGATTTCCCCAAATGTCCCTAAAATATTTAAAGATCCTAGTAGTGGATGTTATTTTATACAAGAAAATAAATAATAATAATAATAATAATAATAAAAAGAGAGAGAGAGAGATCACTCTTGTATCTATTTTACTCTTGTTCTACATTTGTTCTGCATGGGTTTCTGCTTCATTCTATTTCTAGTTTTACCACTAGCTAAGTGCTCTGTGAGAAGTCATTTCATTCTCTGTAGTGCTGCTCTTTCTGTAAAACAGCAACCGTGATTCCTACTTCTCTCTCTTGTGCCTCCAGCTCTCCAAAGCCTCCAGAGAGCTTTCATTACATTTTGTTTTATTGGCAGCAGGACCAGTAACTTTAGAACTGAACAGAGAACAAAGCAAATTTAGCTTATGAAAACACTTGTATCTAATTCAGTGAGAAACAAGCTCCAAGAAGCGTTTTACTGCAGGCCTAAAGAGGCTTGTGATTTCAAAACTGTGATGAGGAAAGAAAAAGCACTATCTTGCTGCACAGAGCAGTGTGTCCTTCTGCCAGAACCTGGCTACCTTTTTATCATGTCAGAAGGTTGCTTTCATATTCCTTCCAAGCTCTTTGTTGCTCCTTTGGAATGACTAATGTTGACAAAACTGAATTTTGTTCCTGTTTCTGATACCCTGATACCCTTGTATACAGATATTTCATTTCCTAGTTTTACGCACCTCCTCTGAATGCAAGGATTTGGGGAAAAAAAAAAAAAAAAAAAAAAAAAGAGCTTAGAATTATGCAAATTAAATGAGGTTTGATTAAATGAGGTTTGGTATAACTGTATATTACAAAAATGTGTTTATTTGCTCATAGCCTGCATATAATATCCCAGTTCAGATAAGCTTTGTCAAAAAAAAAAAAAAAAAAAAAAAAAAAGGTTAGGGTGAAGTATCTGAAATCTTGAGGCATTTTGCTGGTGAGGATTTATCAAGGGAAAGAATGAGGAAAGACTCTATTCCCTCATATTTTACTCCTGATGACTAAAAAGTATAAGCTTCTCCCGGTATATGTTTTTATGCCTGTATGCATTTATCAGTGTCTTCACCAATTGTGTTTTAACTATTAACAGATTTAGCTAAAATAGATATAAAATATTGCTAATATACACAGAAGAAGTTTGAAGACCAAAGTAGCTTATATCTTACCCTCTGAAATCTGTATTTCTTTAGCAACATATCATTGTGCATTTCAGCCAAACAAACAGATTTTTCTGGAGAAAAATGTCAGAAGTACCTAAGCCATATGGATTTTCATTAAGACTGAGATTCTGAAGAAAGTAAAGGACAGATCTCTAAAGATATTTGGTTCTTTCCATTAATTCTTCTAAGAAGGTGGTCCAAGTTCATTTTTGAGAAGGGTGTTTAAAGAGAACCAAAAATTGTATCTATGATGTCTGAATCTTTCTTTGGACTTCTGGGGGTCAAAGTAGAGCCATAGAAGAGAAAAACAGCGATTTTACAAATATGTGGTGAAAGATTCACACCATAAAAAAGTGCACTGATAAGTTCTTGTTGTGTTTTATTACTGGTCATACTGCAGAAGACATTAAAATCATAATTACAAATATTTAAATTACAGTGGTAATTTTAAAGAAACTTTTTAGGATTTCTTGTGAAGCTCTTTTTGAGTAATCCCTACCAATGTAAAATATAATAGTTACCATCATTAGAGATATACTTGGAACTTAAAAAGTAGCTTTGTAGCTACTTAAGGGTTTTTGTAATTTTTTTTCATGTCTCACTTGTTCACTGCAGCTTTAACAAACTTATACTTTCTATATTTCACAGACTAAACCAAAAACAATTGCATCTTAACAGTTTAACATAATAATACCTTAAAACAGCTTCACCCAGTACTGCCATGTAGTCCAGTACCTAAAATAGTCATGTTAGCAGCTGGTGAGTAACATACACTTGTAATGACTTGTCTTAGGATATGATTTCATGTTAATTATGTCCATGCAAACAATAGACCCATAAGGGGTTTCACCCTTGGTTGAAAGCTGGAAATTATAACTCATCCCTTCAATGTGCCATTTGCTGTCTGTGTGGATATGTGTGTTGATAGATGGCTGAGAAGGTCATAGCAACAAAATATTGGGTATGCATTTTTACAGTGCCTGAAATGTTTAAAAAAACAACATATTTTATATCACATTTTGAAGTATTGTTTACAAAACTGCTATGATCTCTTCATCATGGTTAAATTCTAAACTTCTTTTTGTTTTGTTTGGTTTTAAGAAGGCTTTCTATACTGCAGTAATTCTCATCCAACTTCCTAAAATGGTCCAGTGTTTTTCTTCTGTGCTCATGCACATACTTCTACCAGAAGAGTTCTGACTTTCCAGTACAAAGCTGGACTAATGAATAGCTTTTGAAATTATTAAACAAAGCAGTACCACTGTAAGGACTAACAATCTGAAATTGTGAATCACATCAGCTTTCTCTGGGCCCTTTGATATGAACAAGCATAGTGTGTCTACCAGGTCTCCTAAGGAGTTTTATGTATTTATCATAAATATTCATCTTTATCTTTTCTGACTTTTGGAAGTACTCTACGAAGAGTTGTTTGAAGTGCTTTTAAAACATATTTAGTGTACTAAGATAGGATCCTCAAATGAGGTTCAGACCCTGTTGTGCTGCCACTCTACAAACCTAGTGGAGGAGTGGGGGTCATTGCAGAGAAGAGCTCACAGTTTAAGTAGGTAAGCTTGAATAACTTAATAAGAAAAAAAAAAAAAAGTGTCTACATGGGGAAAGTAATTTGTTCAATCTCTGGCAGAACCAGCTGAGAATATACAGCTCTGGCCAGTATGTGCTCTGATGTAAGCCCATGTGTTTCTGAATAATAAGAATCTGGAATTAATAATAAAAAACTCACTTCTGTGAAACAAGTCTTGAATTATTCTATTTGTTTGAGATGAGATTGAGTTGTATTTATATTGATAGTTACCTGTTCAATAAGGATATGGATGCTTACATTCCGGCTGGTATTCTTTGTTTAAAGACCTTGTGCTATAACATCAGGCCTTTTTGGTTTTCCTTTAGTGTTTGTTTGAGTATTTAGCTTTTTATTTAGTTTCACAAGTGGTAGATTAACTTGAAACCAACCCTAGCCTTGATTTAATTTTGCAAAATGTTGGATCAGATAGTATTTTTGAACTTAACATAAAACTTGGATAACAATCATAAGCATTTCTCTATTTTTTATTGTTTAAAAGTGTCATATTTAAATACATAATGTTTTTCCTGATTTTGAGGGGCAAAAAGTTCAATTGGTGGAGATTAATACTTTTCCAAAGCCTAAAGTCCTGGTACAGTTTCCTACCCTAGAATTATTTTCCTATTCTTTTCATCTTTGGTGCCTGTTAAAAACATTTGGCTAATTCCATTTATTTGTGGAAAAAGTAAGAAGCATTCCCACTGAGATTAGATCGATATTTTTGCCACTTTGAGTGGCAGTCCAGAAGTCTAAATTTGATTATACATGTAGTATTTGTCTATGATGCAAATAAAACACAACAGGCTTATTTTTTCTTAGCTAATGGGCTTGTGTCACTTCTGAGTGCCTCATTCTAGAATAGCCTTCTCCTTACAGGCAGCAGCTAAACTGAAATTGGCAGGGAATGGTAACTTTTTCCCACTGAAGAATTTAAAACCCATGAGACAACCTGCACCTTTCTAACAGAGAGCTGGAATCTGGGCCAAAGTGTACAGAAATTTCATACTATGAAGGTCTCCAAATTTGTACATGTCAGTAGGTAATGTTCATTCATGTCCTGAAGCTAGCACACGGACGCGGACTCATGGGAGATCAGGCATACGGCAATCTGGAGTTGTATTTGGCAAGAGTGAGAATATTTTAATTCCAAAAGAAAGAGCAAACATTGTGCAAGATCTTTACACAGTATCTGTGATTCTGAGTTTGTGGTCTAAGATAGGAACCCAATCCAAATAGCATAGCAAACTGATCCTGCTGTTGATTACCCCTCTGTTAAACAGAGGTAGAACTGGGACAAATCAGACACAAGTACACATTTAACTTCAGAACCCAGAAAATGGAACAGGGGAGGCACTGGTCAGGAAATAATTCAAAATAAAAGCAGGCGTGGCTTATATAAAGGAAAAATGCATTTGTGTTTCTTATATTGAAGTAATTACTTTTTATGTAAAGAGTGTTTGTCTTATGGCCAAGACACAGAAGATCTGGATGTTTTTGTTATTTATGCCAATTGCTGAGGATGACTGTGATCTGTGCTAACCTGCACATCTAAATTTTGGTAAATGGTCTTTTTGTTCTGATAAATCCTTGCAGTTTGTTCACTTTGTACATCTTACTCACTTATTTTCATTCTTGTGGCTTTCTCATTTACCACCCACAACTTTTGAAATTCCACAATTTTTAGGATGTCAGTTAAATATAAATAATTTGTAAAGTTTTTAAGTGATTCCTGCTCATGCTGCAGCTGCAGCTGTTCTTAAGCTGTGCTTACATACTTTTGGTGTACCTGAGTATTAACATATGGCTAGCCAAATCACAGTTGTGACCACCATGATCTTGCAGAAGTGTAACACCTTTACCCCTCCTCAGTAAAATTATTAGTTTGGCTCAACTTCATGAGGTGTTTAAAGATAAGACATCTTTGATTTTTGTTTACCTTCTAGTTTTGAACTTCAGTTTGCTGAAGTTAATTATTAGAAACTTTTACTTTAAATGAAAGTGAATGTTCTTGGATATATATTTAATTTCAATAGCTGTGGTGTTTGTGGGAGGAATTTTATAAATCTTGATAGAAACATGTGAGTTGGCAGCTCTAATTACAGGCAAAAAGTCTTTCTGAAAGACTCTCTGAAGAAAAGAGCCAACCCCGGTTAGCTATGTCTGCACTTCCTTTTCTTTCCACTTGCTTTTCTGAAATTATCTAGGCACTTACTGGCAGGAACATTCCGGGAACAAATAAAATTTCAGCTCATTGAATAAATGTGGAAAATTAATTTGGAATTCATCTGTAACAAGTATTTCAATGAGAAATCTGACTCTAAGAGTCACTTCATATGTAAGTCATAACACTACCCTGTGGTTTGCATCCAATCTGAGCAATACAACACAGATTTGAAAGCCTCTTATTTAGCTGTTGATAAATTATAAATTAAGAGTTGGTAGACATCATTATGAAAATAATTGTTATAGAACAAAAAAAGTCAATAGTAGTTTAAGGCACTCACAGGACAAAAATCTGCATTCACTGAAGGAGTGACTTTACTGTGTGACATTTGCTATTCTGTAGTATGAAAGTATTTCAAAAAAAGCACCAAACATTTAATACAACAAAAACATCTATGTCCAGCTGCCACGATTACACTGTTACTATTAACAAAGCTGGAAAGATGCATAAGCTGAAGCTGACTTGTATATTCTTGGTGGATTTTGCACAGATACTTTTTCCCAGTATTAATAGAACAGTCCCCATGACCATAAGGGATAACTGGTGATTATCTTTGTTTCATTTTAGGCCTGCTTCCTTTCACATCAGCCACAAACCTGGATACTCTATACTTTTTATTCCCTTCTCTTATTTACACCCTACCTCCTGGTCCACACACCCGTGCTAGTCTGGGTGGCTACTTTTCTACCATCCACCCACTGACATTCTTCTTTGGCTGTCATGGTTCTTTCTCTGCTTACATGCTTTCAGTTATTGACCAGAAATTGTTTCATTACTTATGTCAAAAGTAATGAAGCCTTGCTCTTAAAACAAGGTGTGCACCTTGATGTAGGAGAAAGCAGAAGTCAGTGCAGGAACATAGGTGGTGTATGGAATAAATCAGAAGGTATTTCTAGGATTGGAGATCCAATCCAGTCCTAGAAGGTTGTGAATCTTCATGAATATCAAGTCTTCTGACATACATTAAATTATACTTTGTCAAATTATGCGCAGTCAAATGAAAGAATGCAATAAATGCTTCATTTATCCTGATGTAAGAATTTGGATGATATTTCTCATAACATGGATCTATTATCTCATGAAGTGTGCTCACTTTACAGTCCAGAACAGTCACCTTTTCCATCTGCTTTAAGATGGAGTTAGTGAAGGCATGAGTATCACGCCTCCATATGTGAACTGTTTTCATAGTAGGATCTCATCGTGTGGTATAGCACCCTTGAAGATGAAGTTAGGGAGATTGGTGGCTCTAGTGGACCTGTGCATAGTTGCAGAAGTCAATATTAGTTCACATTAGCAAATTGTTTCAAAGAAACGAAGATTTAGTAATTCTATGTATAGTCAAGATTGTGAGGATCCTGCATTCAGGGAGATTGTATACATTGTGCCATCATATCTTTGCACACTGCCTTGGGGATACAGTTGCCTTTTCCTGAAAGAAACGTGTAGATTTCACTATAATCACTCCGCAAGCATTTCAACGTCCAAATGTATTTTAGGTCAATATACATTTCAACACTTTTATTGGCCCAGAGAATTTACATGAGGTATAAGGAATTACCCAGTTGTATTGACCCTTGGCCATGGCACTTACCCTTCGTTAAGAATTTATACATGTCAAAATGATTTGATACTGCTCTGGTGAAAAAAGCAGAAACAGGAGAAGCTGGTGCATTGAAACTCCTTCCAGATGATGGAAAGAGTGTAGGAAAATCCTACATGGTTTCCATGGTGTAGGAAATCATATTTCCATATAATATTATGTGATTTTTGCCTTTGAAATTTCCATTACAATCCATTTGTGTTATCACCTTGTCATGAACGATGAAGTCTTTCTAACTTACTCTTTCAGAGTGATATATTTGCTCATAAGTTGCTAAATAAATTTTTACCTGACACTTTCTTTGCATGGTCTCATCTACAATGCCCAATTTTCAGAAAATTTAAGCAAAATATGCTCAGCTGTTTTGGAGTTAGACCGAGGCAAAGTTATAGTCTTTGTGTACTCCAAATGACACTTTTGTGCTTTTGTAACTCACACAGCTGATGTTATAAATCTTGAACTAGTATTGTTTCATCATCCTCAAACTGGAGTGAAAAACAAGCTGAACTTCAGAAATATGAGTGCATTATTTTAAAAGTTGACATTTGCAGATGCACAATAGAATATCTTTTTTTTTTTTCTTTTCTGGTTAACAGAACAATTTAACATTTTACACATCAACAAATAGCATAATAACTAAAACCATCTGAGGTATACAGGCAAATTCAAGTACAGATTTATCAACAGTTAGATTCATCAACTTATTCTTGAACTAAGTGTGCTTTGATTTAGGATAAGCATACGTGCAGAGAAGTTTAATATGATTCTACTAATTCATTTCAGTTTATCGAGATTATTTTCCAGAGTGCTTATATGTACATATATGTATAAACCTTCTCTTAAAATGAATTAGATAACTACATAGAGAAATTAACCTTTCTTGCACTTTCTTTGCTTTGTCTATGTGGTAAAATGTGAAATGTAAAGTTCAACTGATATCTCTGCTTCTGAGTATAACCCTACAGTTTTTCCCAGTAGTTGAAATCTTCCCTTTATCAGCAGAAGAAAATGTTTCTGTAACTATATCAATCAGAAAATAGTCCAAGTACATACTGTGCCCCAAAAAAGTGCTTTATATTTCATTATAGGTAGGATTTATGTTGATTATGTGTTTTTAAGTTTTATTACTCGAACAGTTTAGCAAGACAGAGGTATCAGTCTTGTGTATCTGATTGTGTATCTTTTCTGTTTCTGCTGCATCTTGTAAAATGCTTATTTTACAAGATGGAACAAACGGATCAAAACTCTGGAATCAGGGTTGTGTATCAGTACAGGTTTCTGTCATACACCACTATGTGGATATACAAAAACATTCTATATCTGCTTTCACTAAAAAACCTGAGCCTTAGCTATTTTACATCATTAACAGTAAAATATGTAGCATATGAGATGTGGTAATGTTAATTCTCTTCTTTTCCATGTAGAATGGAGACACTACAATGTCTACAATCCCTCTTAGGTCCATTGTTCGATACTTTGCATGGCTTTAATGTTTTATTAGGGGTACCTTTAAAATATTACCTTGATTATTATAACAGTTTCTGCTCATGATTAGTATACTAATCTGTCCTATCCAAGGTCATAGTAAAATGCAGTTTCATCTAACAGTGTTAATAACGTACTATAATTATCACAGACAAAGAGAAAGAGAAGGAAAATAATATAATCTTCAGTTTGTGAATGGGAATTGTCAGAGAAGGACATGTCCTGTATCTCCCAGGAACTTTCTTGACATTGGGAAATGGATATAGATTACCTTAATTGCAATTTAACGCCTCACAAAACAAAACAAAACAAAACAAAACAAAACAAAAAAAAAAAACAACAACACAACACACAGTTCTCTCAAATGACCTTCATTTAATATTACTATTATTGTGTAGACTTATGCCGCCTTAATCTTAAAACCAAACAAAGTTGTTAATCAAATAGCTATTTAAAGACAAATCAATTATTAAGGGAAATGAATTTGCTCCATTATTTTAGAATCTGCCCTTTACGACATAATCCAATTAAGTAACACCTTGCTGGGCACAGAAAACAGCATGATGCTATCTAGCTGGAATTCTCAATCATGCTTACCATCAGCACATAACATGAACTTAGCTTCAAGCCAAAAGTTTCAGTGTGGTAAGATTATATAATTGAAGCAAAGAGCAGTAATAGTGTCTCTCCAGACCTCTTCTAAAATGGATTGCAGTTTGAATTATTTTTCCCTTACAAAAATGTTTTACAGTAATTTTGCTTTCATATCTTCCATGCCACTCTGTAAGCATGCTCATGATAAATGTCAGTCTTCTGCTGTGAAACATTAAACCCTAGGATAGATAAGGTGTTGTATAAGAGGTGTATTTTTCCTTTTAAGTTGTTTACCACTGTCACTAGGAAAGACAATGTCATTATGAAGACAGCTGCAGGGAAAGCTGACACCAGGGTAGCATTGATCACTGTCAATGATCACTGTGTTTGGGAATACCCTGGGTAAAAAAGAGCTGTTAGAGATGCTTGTCTAATGAAAAAGGAAGCAGCAGTGAGACTGACCAACTGTATTTACAGTTGGTGTGAAAATGTTGGAGGTACGTTAAAAAACAAAGGAGTTCAGAGATAGCCAGGCTCTGGAGCTGGATCTGAGCAGGAGCTGCAAGGGCTGGGCCTGGAGTTTCCTCAGCCTTGGCTGAGCTCATCTGGCATGCAGGGCACATTGCTACCGTGTGACTTTATGACTTGTAACGACTCCAAAACTCCTCATCACTGGAGGAAGGAATATGCTAGAGTTTGCCTTCACTCAGCTTGACAAGGTGATGGGAGGGATATATCCCCCTGACATGGAAATGCTTGTCAGTTGTATCAAATTTGGCAAGACAAGGACCAGTGTCACCTTGAGAATGTAACTCAGCTGACATTCAATGCATACATGTGCACTATGTGCTGCAACACAGCCTAATTTCATGTGATGTATGCAAATACACTCAATTTTGCCTTTTTCTATTTCCGTGCTGCTCTCTCAGAGCTTGACTAGTTAAAAGCAATGTGCAGTTTCTTCTGAGTTTCTTGTTTAAATAAGCAATGAAAGGAAAGTCTGTGCCTTGGTGTTGTACAACTTCTTCTGAAGGTTGCCTGTTTAAGTGGGTGACTGGAGAATTCTCTGACACGTTGCTCGGGTTAGTTAAAAAACTAACAAAACAAGAACTCTGAATGCTGTCAGCCAGCTGGTTTTGTGATGGTTTAGGATTTGGCTTATATTCTCACAGCCAGCCAGCTAGCCTTGATTTAAAGCATTGTAATTAAATATCAATGTGCTATCTGTCTTTGTAAGCACATTGTAACAACAGCATCCTTGCTGTCTAATACTTCTTTGGTAGTGTCTCAGGAAGGATCTTGGAGCTTTCATGGTAAATATGAATCTGTCAGACAGTTTGTGGCATGTGAAAACTGAATGAACCAGTGACAATAGTGACATCTTTCACTGGTGCAACAGACCTTGAACAAGATGGACTCTTTACCCAGCCTATGCAGAGAAACCCTATTGTACTGCTACCTAGAATTTCCTAGAAAACGTGGATACAAAATTCACTTGCTTAAGAAATAAATGGGATAAATAAAATGGGTCCAGCTCAAAAATGGGCCCTTCCTGAACAGTGAAGTTAAAATTCAATGTTGCTTAATTTTATTGTGCTATTTTTTAAAAAATTACTTTACCAGTTTTATTTTTCTTAATGTCTTGAGGTTTTAGTTTACTTTTTTCATTACAATTGTGGTTTTGTTTGTTTGTTTGTTTTTTACTTTGGTATTTTAATGTTAAAATCTGTATTAGTAGAGATGTGATGATCTCTTGTAGCTCTCATTGGAAGAAACTGGAGCTGGCACAAGTCTGATACCTGCTTGATACTTTCCTCAGACCAAGCAAGAAAGAGACAAACAGCTACTAGGATTCATGGTTAAAACTTCTGGAAGGAAAAGTAGAGCTAAGTTGCCTGTTTCACGTGGCCCAAACTGTTTCTCATACTTCCCTCCATCTGACTCTCACAGATTGAACATATCTGTCAAATGCTGCTCTTGGCCTCTCATCTGAGGAATCTTCTGCTTCTGTCATATTTTCTCAAGGGAGTTTCAACTGTTAGTGCTTGTGCATTGGCAGCCTATGAGCAGAATAATTGAATGGCCTCCTTGAAAACGTGACTGAGTAGAGATGCCCCTTGTCTTTGCCTGGCCTCTTTCTTCTGGAAAAGTGTGAGTATATTTGAGATGTACTGAAAGTTACTTCCTAATACTGCAAAGCTCTGTGTTTTGCTCAGTACCAAAGGTCTTTCCAAAGAGAAATTATAGGATAGAAATTCCTGTTTTTGTATGCTATTGAGAAGTAAAAATTATAAGAATTCTCTTCTTCTTTAATACTGCTGTACCAGTTAGAATCTGGGCAGGGAAGTAGTGTGTACTACAAGGTGTGAGTTTATACAGCCAGCACAAGCTACCCTGTCAGAATTTGCCATCCAGATATTTGTATCCAGTGATTATACTAATTAGATTGCTACAACCATTCAGAGACTGGAAAATCTTACTCAGGAGAGAAACTGTAATGTATGTAGAATGACTGTGACAATTCACATCCTTGCTTAGTAAACCTTAATTTGAAAGCCACCCTTGACATTGCCATTTACCTGTTGTGGTTGCACATCATGTAGTTCTGACAGCAGAAGTTGTCATTGGCAGCCAGATGATTAGGTTTATTGTTTTTTAGGGATTAGGTATCTATTTAGTAAGTGTGTTAAGAGAAAGTTCTATGGTAGGGGAAGCTATTTTGTCATTTAGGAAAGATTTCAAGAGCTACAGGCTACACAAGGGGTTGAAAAGCCTATTACATCGCTACTGTCTAGCCAAACTTGAGAATTAGGCTTATTTGCTCACAGAACTGGAGTTTATCATGCAGAAAGAGTAATTAAATTTGAATTGTGTCATCCAACTACCTTAAAATGAGAGAAAGTCAATGATTGTTGCTCTGAGAGAAAGAAGGAAATGATTTAGTTATAATTTTACTCAGTGCCAAGAGAAATGCACTTTCCTCAAATCTGTTGCAAAGGGAAGAAGAAAACAAACAAACAAAAACCTAAGAACTAAATGAAGTACCTTCAGTACTACTCTTGATGTTTAAAATTCCTTGAGTTCATGGTTTCTTATGGAAATTACAGAGAAAGAGATAATATTTTACTATACTATTCTAAGTGCCCTCAGGTTCTGCTGCAGCAAATAAGACAGAGTTAAGAATGCACTTAAAAAAAACCTGCTGATTTTATTTTAATTTAGTAACTATTTAGCAACTGGAGATCAAAAAAGATTTGCATTGAAACCTTGGCTTGCAGTTAATCTGGAAGTGCCTGCATGAACTGTTTGCAGCGTCACACAATACAACACAAAACAAGATGGTCTGTTGCTGAGAAAACAAAAGATAAGATTCTTATTACTACTAAAAGTTGTTATAGGTGCAGCTGGCAGAGGTGGCTGTCATTAAAGCTGCCTGACACTTTCCTTTATGAAACCTTTTTCATAGTAGAATATAAGTTGGAAAAATTGGACCTGAATTCTCCATAACTAGCATCAGCCTTAGGCTGATTATTTTGGAATAGGTTCAGTATTCAAAGAACAAGGTTAAGGCAAAGGATATTGTTTAGCCAATGGTTAGAAAAATCTTACAACCATCTGACTGAGAAGCTGGGGAGCCTGGGGTCAGGAATCTGCTTAAATTTGGCAGTATCACAAGCCTCTGAATATTTCCTATTATACAGTCTCTGTGGGAGTTTGGCAGCAGCAGTAACTGAAGACTCAATCTGTGCTGGTCATACTCTAGAGCCCAGGGTGCCTGGGATGAACAGGAGTTTTCCTGCTGTGTGACTTCCAAATCTACCAGTGGCTTCTGTGGTTAATCTGTTCTTCCTAGCATCTTTGTGGCTCTATTTCATCAGTACTGGACAAAGCAGCATTGGTGTTAAGAAAGAGGAATTTGCATCAGTGAAGCTGGATGGTCACGGAACTGTGGACATCAGGTTTTACCTGCAGGGTAGAGGTCTGAAGCTCTTTGGAGGAAGAAACATCAAGATTTGGAAACTGTCCAAATGTAGGACTGGGGGTAAAAAGCAAAGAAGAATTAAAACCAACAACAAAATAACTCACATTAATGAGATTGTGATGCATTGTGCAAATTCTTAACTAGATAAAGCAAGCAGGTAGTAGACCTATAGGACTCCTTATCAAAAATATATACCTTTTACTTCAACATGGATTTTAAGAGAAACGAAGCAGGTGCTTGGATGACATACCTGTTGGGTTAACAGAGAAGATAAACCACAAGAAACTCAGAAAATGCCCTGTGCTCCTTCTGCTTGGAGGTTGAGGGCCAGATGTACTGTTGATCTGAAATAGCACAGCCATTCATATATTCTAAGATGTCCAGGACCATTTTTATCTTGCAGAGACTGAAGGTTCAGGGGCTTTTGGAAAGAGGGGAGACCATTTTAGTTTCCAGATCCATGGACACTGCTCAGCTGAGACATATAATTGAGACCTAAAGATCCTCCAGGGAGCTGTTTGCTGACTCTTGGGATACCTTCCTGTGCAGTCTGTCGTCCTTTTGTTGCACACTTTCCTTTTCTGAGTGTAACTGGTTGGGTTACTTGTTGATTGCAGCAGATATTCTTCCATTTAGCGTATCAATTGCCTTATGTCCTGCTGTCTCAGTTCATGCTCCAAAAGAAACATCAGCTTTTTAACTTCATAAAGTGAGTTATCTTTCTGAAAATTAAAGCGTTTCTCCAGCCATTTCATAGGCTCAGAACAGAAAAATTGTATATTATTTAGAAATTATTAGTTGCAAAGAAATTATGAAAAATGGCACAACTTGCAGATTTGTTTTGTGAAAAGAGTGTTGTAATTTGAAAGCATGCTGATGTTAGATGAGAACACTAACAGTTTAGAAAATGATTTATATTTACTTCACTTTTTTTTTTATAGTATTTTACTGTTAAACTTCGTGCTTTCTCGTTATGCTTTAGTTCTTAGAGTTGTGGAATGAGGGAGCAAGAGATCAACTGTAGGACAGCAAGAGGAGATTGTCCCTCCAGCTCCCTCTTTCCTTGTAAAGAATAAGGCAGGCTGACCAAGACCTGAGCCAGTAGTAGGTGTTGTAAGAGATAATACAGGGAAGAAGCTGTTGTAATAGTTAACCCAGCAAAAATATGAATGAGGACTGAACTTCATTTCAGTCCATAGCAGATTGCTAATTGTCGCATTTCCAAGAAAACATTTTATTTCTAGGATGGAAAATGGCAGAAGGTGTCCTGATAAGGGAGTCTGGATGTTTTCAGTCACCCAGAGTAAAATCACTGACATAAAAAATGCTCTCCTAATTGTTGTCATCACTCTGGCTGAAAACCAATTGGACTTATCAGGGGTTCTGGTGAAACTTTTGCCTTATGACTACAACAGGGGTTCTGTATCCTAGTTACCTCCAAAAACTAAGCTATTTTTATTTTTGCGTAAGGTTGAAGCCTAATTTAACCAGACTAATACAAGCTTTTAATTACAATGTATGTAGAAGGATGAAGAAAGGAATCTCTGAAAGTAAACATGATAAGAAATTATATTTAGATGTTGGAAATTAGTCTGTCTGAAGAGAGAAAAAAATTACAAATTACAAATTCACAATATCCACCCTAATATTTAATCATTCAATGCCTAAAAAAGCCCATGTCTCTGTCTTAATTATGAATTCCTTTACATTAACTGTAAAACTAAAGTTGTTTGCATTCTTGACTTACAATTTAACTATTTGATTATGTAGCTGCACTTGAAGCTGCTATTTGATTTGGAATTAATATGAAAGGAGGAATTAAAAGAGACATTTTCAATTAATGTTCTTTTCATTTTTCTGAAACAAAATTAAAAGCAAGAGATAGCCCTAGAAAACGCTATAATCTGTTTTGTTTTTATTATATCATGGCTGTAAACTACCAGTGAACCAGAATTCATGGTGAATGTGGTGACAAAACATTCACAAGTCATTTATTTTCACCAGTTTGAAAAATTTAGTTTAAGCCTAACTCTACAGAGATGTCCATTCTTGTAATTTTTATTCAAAATATGAAAAACAGTGCAATTTCCAGCCAAGCATCATGAGCACCATGACTGTTTTACAGCTTTCATTTATTTAAATACTGTTTAAGTACATAAAAGTATTTCACAGGTGTATAAAATATTATCCATTAGCAAAGTCCAAATCTCCAAGCAAAGGTTTTCCTAAAAGGTAACTCCACGATTCTCCCCCAGCCTCACTATCTAGTTCCCTCTGGGGAAGTAGAGAGGGAATATTTGGGGTTTACATATGGATGATTTTACTGCTGATTTTTGAGTTCTTTTGTAATCAGACACAGGCAAACTTCCTGGCTGACAAAAAGTAAAGAGCTAATGTTTTGTGCTTTAAATGATGGCAATCTTTGTGAACCTGAGCGTTTAGAAGAATGCACAATTAGAATGGAGCTGATTTTCAGTGGCATTGCTCTTGGGGTATGATGTCCTTTCAGATTCATGATTTTCAGTTGAAAAGGAGAGGCAAAAAAAAGGCTGTATGACCTGAGAGAGAGCAAGTACTTTTGGAACACTGAATTTGGGGTGGCTTTTCTTTAAAGCCTTGGAAGATGAAGCTGACTTTTTTGCGTATTATAAATAGAGGAAAGTATTTATCTTGGGTGGTGATCCAAGGGACTTATACAAAGAACCCTTCAGCTTCTAACTTGCCATCAGAAAAATGCACTCGTGCTGTATTCATTGATAGTACAGGTGCATTGAAGACAAAATATCAATTAGTTACTGCAGTGCTCATTTTCACATATACTGGGTATGGGTTTCTGCGCATGCAAATGGATGCACCCACTTGTTTTTTATATGTCAACTCTGGCCTTCATCATCTAACAAATATGTTTCAAAATGTTACTCAATTTCATGCAGCTATGAAGAACAAAGCATTAAGGACAATAATTTCATGCTTTGTACAGTATAAACAAAAAACCCCAGAACTTTCCAGGCAAGGGAAGGGAGTGTGTCAAATTAATCTATAAAAGTCAAACAAAAGGACTTTGGAAAAGAAACGTAGAGTGGTTTTAATTAACATTTTGCTTCAGGTCATGCCATATGCTTTCAATTAGGACTTTGGTATAAGGAAGACTGTTCCTTCTTAAATGTCTTTAATCCTTTAAAGGGAAAGCCTTGGTCACTTACCAGAGGTGGGGAAATGTCATGTTTTGGTTTGCCTTTAGTATGGGGCAGTATGAATTGTGATTCTCTCTCAATTCTGAATATAATTGAAAAAAGTCAAGATGAAGCAAGTTAAGAACCATTTTTAAACTCTTCATTTTTCTTTCAGTTCAGCTCCCTTTGTTTTCTTCAGAATATTTTTGCCATTGCAAAACTCTGGCATGTTTTCCTTTGGTGCTTTAATCGCTGCTTTTCTTTACATTTCAGTATATCTATTTAATAGTTTTGTCTGCATTGCTTTGCTGGAATAGGAATAGGTTCCTGCATGTTAAGTTCTATTTCAGTGTATGTCTTAAAGTACCCATAGCTTGGATTCATAGAGGTTGCAGTCACACTGCTCCTTTCTCAGTATAATAATTTGCTTTAAAATAACACTAATTTTTTCCCTCTGTGTATGTGTGCTCTGCAATGGATCCCTTCATCTCTAACATGCTAGTTCTGGATAGAACAGAGTACTGAAGCAAACAGGGGTTTGCTGGAGACCACTCCAAGAGCTCCATGACAATTTCTCCCTTAGGTCCAGCCTGTAGCCAACTTCCAGCTGATATGCTTGAAAGGAATGCCATAGTTCCCAGTTTACCTTACAGAAACAAAGCAGAACAAGCAAGAATAATAAACCAGCATGCCTCCCTGTCTAAAGAGGATGTAGAAATCTTAGTCATAACTATGACAAAGTGGTATGCTTTTTGAAACTATTGTCTTGGGGTCTCTGTGCTGTTCAGTGTTGAACAAGAGCTGGTAGTGCCCCCTTAGCAGTTGTGAGCTCCCTGACAAAGCTTGCTGCCTCGTGGATTTTCATCAGCTACTTTTATTGTACTCCAACAGCAATGGACAGAATGATTACCTCTGCTGTAAACTGCTAAGTACTCAGAGAGCAGGCATGTGCCATCTAGCTCAGATCCTATTTAATTTTTACCAGTCAACTACTGAATATTGCCCTTAATTGCAGATGAGAGTCTAACATCAAATCAATTTGTAGAAAGTATTTTATACTTGGCTGTTAGGACATGGAATAGATTATTTGTGACATGCCTTGGCTCCTCGTGTGAGGCAAGTATATTGAATTAATTCCAAGAATGAAGATGACTGCTAATGCTGCACAGTCACGATTTCAAATCTTGGTGTGTTGTTGTATTTTTTTTTCCTTGTTTCCAGTCTGAATGCCCCTTCCAATCCATTTCGTGCCTGAGTCATCTGTTTTGTCTGTGCTATATGAGATATAGCTAGGTATGCTGAGCTTTGGTGTATTAAATAGGCTTTTCTAAACAGGCTGGATACCTTTGGGTCAATGTGCCTGCCTATATAACCTGAAGAACAATGGTTGCATTTGGTTTTCCTGTATTATCATGGCTGGAAAACAGGGGAGGTGGAAGGCAGAAGGAAGTGATTTACCACAGAACAGTGCAGGTGTGCTCGAACTGCAGACACCCCTCAGGAGTTAAAAAGGGAGCTGCCCCGGGGGTGCATTTCAGATGCACTGCAATAGCCTCAGGGTCCAGCCTTGAAGGGTGGCAGGCTGCAAAGCCTAGCTCGCTGTGGGGGTCAGCTCAGGCTCATCACCAAGAACCAATGCTCTCAAGAGAGCCAAAGGGCGTGATGGCAAGCACAGCTCGACCCAAATAAACTGCAGTCCCAGCAGTGGGAGAGCCTCGGCCTGCAGGGAAGCTAGTCCCTGGGGATGCTGGCATTGCATAAATCACTTTGAACCAAACTCAGTGCAGGGAATCTGCGTGGCTCTAATTGAAACAGCCTTTTGCTGTAATGAAAAGAAAGCTGCAAAAGGGATGGTAAATGATGAATCCTTTCCTTTTATTTAGAGCCCACCATTGACTTGCTAATGTTATACAAAGAACATTCTGCACTCAAATGGACTGTGGTCCATCTGAAATTCAGTCAAACATTGCAATAAATGATGTAACTCACTGCTGGGAGCCTCTCCAGACCTCTACTATTTCATTTGTTTATTAGTAAAGCATGTTTCACAATTCAACTTCTTTTCTTTTTTCTTACCCCCTTTTTTTTTTTTTTTACAGTTTCTACATTTGCTTTTCTCAAATGTTCTTGACATGCTTTTGCGTAGAGCAATTCTAATCAAATGATTGGTTTACTTAATATCCTTAAATCATGAATTTGGATCTCTTTGACATGTAATAATTTTCCACATACATTAAAACCACAGCTTTTCAGCTTTAATAATTGCTTCCAGGCTCTTCAGAAATAAATACACGCTGGACTCTTCCATGTGACACATTACTATATCTTTTATCATGAGCTATAATCTATAGTTTTCTTTCTAGTCTTTTGCTTTTATCGTTCTAAATAGTGTCTGATCTCAAGTTTTATGACACAGAAAATTAACTAAAGAGTACACAACTGAACTTTGACCTTACGAAGGCATTCAGAGACAGATCTGTTTACAAAGGCATTTAGGATAATTTGTGGGTTTTGAAAACAATCAGGGAATGATTTTTTTTTTCTCCTGCAAGTTGTATGTAAGCATTTGTGTGCATCTGTTTGTTTCTGTGTACACGTAAGAAATATGCGTTGCTGTTTTATAGAAGAAAATGCCAGATGCATTGCAAATGCTTCAGAAAATGTGTTCCAAACTTCTCTTTTGCTGCTGCAGTTTCCTGCAATAGCACAGAGTTTTCTTGCTGAACCAAAACCGCAGGTCTAACTAACTGAAATTTAGGGACAGATTGAACTGCTGCTTTTCTCTACCAGTTGCTTCAGCATGTTACTTTAGCCAAAAGGACTGTGGACTCCAAAAGGGACAAACCATGGCCTACTCGTCTTTTCAGAAGATCTTTTGCTCTACAAAAAAAAGAAAAATAAATATATCAGTGCTCAAGTTTTAGCTCTCTTGAATCCTGCATGAATATAAAAAATAGTCAGCCCTTAAGTCACTTCTGGTCATGCTGTGTTTGTGTACAAGCTGGTCCCAGCAGCCAAACTTACATAAATAAACTACTGCAAGAACCCTGTGTCTGCCTTACCCACTCCCAGCTTCAGAGATTTTCCAGAGTTTGCTGATTCTTTTCAGCCTCTCTGTGTTTTCTGAAACCACCAAACTAGAGACAGTGGGGCTACAGCAAGAAAACGTGGAGATAGAAAGCCAAATCTGGGGGGAACTCCACCTTGGGGAGAGCCGGGAGTGTGGCAGATGCAGTCCCAACACAACCTCATCACGTGCAAGTGTGACAAGAATGGGTGGGGAGAGAAAAACCTTTGCCAGTGGCCCAACCTCACCTGCTGAAGCAAGGCACCATGTTGCTCTTTTTCCTAGCGGCAGTGAATGAAGTGCTCGGGAACAACGTAACAACTCCACGCTGAGTTCTTGTTCTGCAAGAATATTCCAAGCTATTTATTTTTCCTATGGACAAGTTATTTTAAAACTTGTCATTTTTGTTGGTCAAACCTGTCCCTGGAGACATAGTCAGTCCTTGTGATATATGCATCCAAACTTCTACAGTTTAGGATTTGGGAACCTGCTGAATTCTTTGTGGTTGATTCAGCAAGGCTGCCAACTGCACGTTGCCTTTATGCTGCTGACTTGGGAGCTTTTAAAAGGTATTTCATATGTAAAACAAATCAGTGTGATATGAAGCCACAGTCTTATGGCTTTATTTTTATTTAATTTTATTTTGGTGGGGTAGGGAGGTGGATGTGCAATGAGACAGGTTACTTTCTTGAGTCTTTCTTCAATATCAATGCAAACTTCTTTTACTTATCAGTATAACAATTGATCAATATATCAAATAACAGCAAGTGTGTGAATTTATTCAAATTCAGAAATTATACTGAATGAGTTGAATACAAAACTGTTCCAAATTCAGTTATTTCATGTTTCAATCTCATTTTTAATGCCATGTTTCATAGATGATTGATTGTGCTTTCCTTTTTTTTTTTTTTTTTTAGCAGAGCTTTTGAAAATTTGTCAGGATATGTTTTCACTGCGTAGTTTCCTCAACTGCAAATAAACCTCTTGAGGAGATGCCAAAATAGAATTAATGTAAAATTCTCTTCTGCAGATATTCCTGTTATGTGTTCTGTGGAAGTAAAAAACTTATGCTGTGACTATTGAAATTTTTAGTTAGGAATGTGCCAGTTTAAACCTCTTTCACCATTTTCTGAGTTTTGGGTGCAGAAGCTTTCTCTCTTCTTGCATTATTTTTCTAGCCAGCTTTTCTGACTTATTTTGGACTCAAGTCAAATGTGTCCAATGCAAAGATTAATGATTTGAACTGCCTTGGACAGAGCAAAAGAGTCTGTTCTTACTTCTTAATGAGAGCAAAAAGAAACTAATGAGCAACACATCGTACAATTGCTTTGCACAGCATTGTTGCACTTAGACTGGGAATAATAGTGTTTCATATATGAAACTTGCACCTCAAATGCTATGTATACCACTTCTATAACCTAACCCCAAGTCCTTGAACAGCCTTTGATAGGTGAGAAAGCAGGGAGTAAAAAACAAGCAGAGGGGCTGTTGTAAATTTCTTACTATCTTGGCATAAGTATAGTCTGAGAAGTTGCTCGATCACAAATTCCCGAGATCTTGTTACATATAATCCAGGGGTTATGTTGTGAAGTGACAGTATCTGAGAGTGTCGGCATCATTGTAGGTCCTCTTGACCATGACAGAATGTATTCTAAAGGGTGCACTATCTTTTTCTTCAAGCTTCCTGGATTCCGTGACTGCCATGACAGCTGCAGAAACATAGTTTGGTTTGGTTTGGTTATTTTTGTTTGGTTGTGTGTTTTTTTTTGTTTTGTTTTGTTTGTTTGTTTGTTTATTTTCTTCAGGATTATCTTTATCTTTGCTTTCCACTTGAGTTCAGGTTTTAATGTCTAAGATGTTCTTACCAGAAGAGATGTACTCATGTTTGGGGGATTTTTAATCATCTAGTGAGACTTCTACAAAATCCACCTGAAACTCTAATTGAGTTGACCTGCAAAAGATCTGTGTTCAAAAATACATAACTCATGTAAAAGATTAATTGTGCCTGAAAATGTTAGCATGCAAGGAAGCCTTGTCTTTTTTTGCAAACCTATGTAGTTCTTACATTATTTGGGATAGATTGGACTGGATCCCTACAGCTGGTCAGTAGATGTAGCTTGTTACTACTGGTAAGACTTGGGTTGGAAAAGTTACCATGGAGTGTTTTTACCAAAGATGTCCCCTGGCAGGGTGAGAATGCAACACCTACAAGATTGTATACAAGCATCTGTGTATGAGTTTTATGCTTTTCCTTTTGTCTGAAAATGACTCTGATTTGTATTAACACTCTGCTGTTGAAACCGTTGCTGTGAAAAGGGGCTCCTCACACCAGGCCATGACAGCAAGAGCAGAGTATGCAGGACAGGAGCAGTGTCACTGTTCTGCTGTGCCTGGTAATGGCTGGGCCTGAACAAAATGTCAGGTTTAGGGCTTCGCCCTTCAAGTAAAGGTGGGATTCCAGAGGAGGGCAACAAAAGAGATCGCCAGGCTAGAAAGCACCAGCTACAAAGAAAGTCTTTGAAGTCTTTGCTTTTGAAAATGCTGGGCCCTACAGTGTAGACACTGTCTCTGAATGAAAGGCCATTGCAAAGATGAAGAGGGTAACTTCTTTCCACACTTGCATGGGGTAGGACAGTAAGTCTTATGGGCTAAAGCTGCAGCAAGGAAGGCTCAGATTAGACTTTAGAAAGTCATACAGGGTGGCGAAACACTGGAGAAAACAGATCTGCAGACTGTCATGGCAGACCTTCAAGAACTGTTAGCCAGGAAGGACGCAGGTATAAACCATCTTGCCTCATGGCAGAGAGACAGCCCGGATAACTTCTGGAGGCCCTTTTCAAACCAGTGATTCTTCTGAGGATGAGGTTTTATGAAATGGCAGGTAATTTTCCAACATGATACAGGCTGAACACTGAGCCCTACTGTTGGCACTTTTGGTACAGTTTTAGAGCATCGTGTCTTCCAGGAGCAAGCAGCTGCCTATTGCCTGGCAGTTGGCACTGCCTCCTTCCTGCTTGTGAGAAGAGCCACAAACCCAATGGAGAAGGAGGGTCTCTGCTCCCTGCCAGTGCAGCTGTAACACTCCAGGCTTCACAGCAGGGGGAAGTTTGGGCACTCTGTTTTCAGGTATTAAATACTGTCATCTGATAAAAATTGACTGGAAACACGTTTCAAAGAGTCCAAAGTCTTCTACTGGAAGCAGTGGTTATCAAACCATCAGTTTGGTGCTTGCCCAGTTAATATATGTCTGATTTAGCTTATCTGAACTTAAGTCTTCTCACAGAACGCTGTTTCTCTCTCAACCTTTTTAGCATTACTGCTTTTTTCTCCCAAATAAGGAAGCTTTAACCAGTGTGAGTGCCTGCCAAACGTTAGCTTTTCAGAGCTGCAAATATGAGGCAGGATGCTATCTGTTTTTATGAGGTCTTTGTGTTATTTCTGTAATCCTCAGCCAGCCAAGAACCCCTCGTTTATCCTCCTGTTTTAATCCTGCTGTGTAAACAAAAGGCAGACGTGGTCTTGGTTCCAACTGAGCTAAAAATTGTACAACTTAATGTATAAATGTAACATGTAAATGGACTTATGTTCTAGAAACGTGAATTTTATTTATATATATATATATATATATTACCGTTGTCTACTCTTTGAGAAACACCTGGAGAAATGTTACTTTTTCCAATACATTTTAATTGTTTTATGGGAGAACCCACAGGCCTCAAATTTTGGGTTTCATTGCGCCAGATGTTGAGTAGTGCCTTTGCTGAAGAATTCATTTACTTTAAAAGCAGATGAAAATTGTCTGAGAAACATGGAGGCTGCTAGTGAAAGGAATATGGTTATGTACAAAAGCACATATTTGAAATTGACTGAAGGCATATTTGTAAAAACTCTAAGATTTGGGGGTGCAGAGGGAGAAACACACGTGAAAAGATCTTGCTATTACTCAACCTATGATTTTTTTATTGTGGCCTACTCTAGTATAAGAGGCACCCCAGCATTAATTCCCAGCAAGTGACTGGGAGTTGTAAATCTTCTAAAAATTTAATGACTCTATAGTGCAAATTATGAGGTCTTTAATTTCCTCCAAATTATCTTTCATAAATAAAAAATATTATTGATTCTTCCCCAGGCCCAGAATTTTTGCAAATACTAGGATGAAAATCTGATTGACTGAGGTAAAATTTCCATCAACTTCATGAGCAATTTTGCTCCATAAGTATTTAAAATAGGAAAATAGAATAGTGTCTTCTAAATTGGGTTTGATTATAAATTTTGAATGTGAGAAAATGTTTTTTACATCTTGGTTGTGCACAAAGTTCTGGTTTACTCAACAGAGTAAATGAAGGAATTTAAAGTAACGTAACCTTTTGTAGTTGTTTAATGTAGTAGGACGGAGTCGGTTTTGTTCAGCTTTAATCAACAGGTGACACTCATAGTTGTTCAAGAACATTGATTATTGCAAAGCACCTTGTTACCATAAATATGTAAGGAACAGTAGCTACAAGGTGATAAACCTAAACAGCAAGATTGTTTCAGAAGTGTAAAGCAATATAGTACTTGAAATAACGTCCTGGAGAAAGGTCATAAAAATAATTGAAAATTAGGGTTATAAATGAAGTTGGTTCTTATGTCAACAAAAGAAAGTAAGATAAACTATATCTTAATTCTTCCAAATTGAACCAAATAGAGCACCACTTAGACAATGGAAAATAAGCATATAATCTTTTAAAATTATTCAATATCAATGGAAGTAATGAACATACAAGAAACATTTATGACATGATATTTGTCAGTGATCAGCAAACCCATTTAATACTTTGTGCAGCTTCTGGAACCTTATCAAAAGACAATTTCAATAGCCTCTGAAATCATAGGGACAAATATTTTCTTTGGATCTGTTTTCTGCTGTTCTGTAAGAGTCTTAAACAAGTAACAGTTTAGACTGAAATACATTTGTTATCCTTTCTTTTTAAAGGCAAAGAAACAGATCTTTGGCTGGAATAAAGCAGCATTACTTTGTAACAACATGAATGCTGTGTCAGTTAATGCTAGCAAAGGATTTCAAAATCCATGGATGTTGAAATGCATCACAAATAAAAATAATTTTAAAGCACTGTCAAACAAGAATGATAAAGTGAAATCTACAAAAACAACAAAAACTAGTTTGGAGGTGTATTTGACACACACACATACACACATACATGCCAATGGCTAAACCATTAGTAAGAGAACTTGGCTTTTAAGAGCAGGACTAATTGCTAATCCATTCCTCAAGCAAAAGGGAACCTGACTGTGAAAATGTGAAGACTGACAAAAATCAGGACAAAATGAATCCAAAATATCAATAAACCTATTAAGAGCAATGTGAGAAACCAATCAATAGGGCAGGCAGCAGGGCACAGCTGCTGAACAGTCCACTTAATACCATCAACAGCCCATGGGGAAAACTCAGCCTGTTGGTTTAGGGGCATGGAAGAAAAAGATTAACTATAAAATGAAGGAGAAAAAGAAACAATGTAAACTCCAAAATTCATTGTTTTCAGGGAAAAGCCTGCAAGAATTTACTTTATTTTTTTATTTAAGAGAAGCATCTGGTGCTGATTTAAGGGAATTATCACCTGCAGGAAAATTAAGAAGGGGATGCTGGTAAGCTGCACTGAAATCAAACAGCTCTAGCTCTAGTTCAGTTTGATTGGTCAAAATGCAAAACCACAGTTAAAGAAGGAATGGACGAACACTCAGCTCTGCAGAACTTCTTATGCTTTTTAAAATGTAATTGTCATGCAGATACATTGTTGATTTCTTTGCTAATGCATGCTTAGCAAATTCCAAGGGGAGAGAACGCTGAGCTGTGAATTATTTTAAAGCCTTCGGAGAAATATTTGTGGAGAAAAACACATTGGTTGGAACAGGGGGAAGTTCTCAAATAGCATTAAAGTTGGTAAGAAATGGACTTTATAGGCTTTATGTTTATGGACTTTATAGGCATAATGTTTCAAACATCCCTCTCTCTATCCTGATAGCCTCTGGAAGTGGTAGAAACTTAGGTCCAAAAGCATCCTCACATAGCTCCACAGGAGCACATCCAGACCATCCTCCTATCTGTGAACACCTGTAACTTACAGGAAGCTTAGGGCGATTCTGTTTGCAATGGTGCAGCTCCATGCCACCTGCAGCTGAGGGTTAGAATCACAGATGAATGTGAGCAATGTGAATCGCATCTCAAAAAGGTCATTGCACCTACTGCGTTTCCTCCACATCTCAAAACACTTGTGGGAAGTGAGGGGCACACCTGTAAATAGCTGTTGCATATGGACTGTTCTCCAGCCTATGTTTTTATTCAGATGGCAGTGGTGTGGAGACGTACTTCACTTGATGACTTTGGCTTTCTGGAATACCCCTTTCTCTGCTGTGAGCTCTCAAAATGCTGGAGTTGTGGTGTTTTTGCCTAATGAGGCAAAGCTCTCCCTGCACAGGCTCTGTAGGTTTGAGAGCAGCTGCCATGCATACTTGCATACTTCTTTAGCACTATGTCAATGGTCTTACAACATCCGTTTTCAGCCTTGTTAATTACCTGCTCAGTTATGGTAAAATGTGATATGTATAAATTCTCATACCTGTGCAGAGGCCAAAATCACCTGTCTTTTCTGAAAAAGCAGGTTGCAACACCAAGTCTACCTCATTGCCATGTCTGTTCTAGTCACTGTAGTGGCATCAGGTTTTCCCAAACCTAGTTAGTCATGTCTACTAAGATAAAGCATTTATGGGTTGCAGCAAAAAGATCTTTGCTCTTCCCTCAGCTAGAAATGCTGTGTAGTTAATCCTGTATTTTTCCTGCCTAGTTCCACACCTTTCGAGTGTCGCTGCTCACTGTGTCTCAGGAACCCTGGCCATGTTGATGAGCTCCTGATGCCTTATTCTGACCTGACATAACTCTGCTGGTGTCTTGAGTTCAATCCTGTGGTCACTGATTTGAATAGTGTAACTATGGTCACTAATAAGAGTAAATTTAAAGTTTTAGGGTAGCAATTTCCACTCTTGTTGAAAAAATGTTTGAGACTAGACCTATTTGCATTGCCTCTACAACGCATCAAATCCTGTCAGCATGCTTTGGTCTTGTCTTGGCTTTATTCTAACCTGAAACTCACCTGAGCTTCACAAAATGATGTATTTAATGCTATGTGGAAGCATAAGAGCAGCATTACCATCATCAAGGTGCTGTCTTCCAGGACAGTAGTTGTTTCCTAGACAAACGCTTTCGCTTTCTTTGCCTTTAAGCTCTGTCATGATGATTATTGTTACTTAACTATCATGTCTAACACCAGAGCCATCTTCATTTCCAGCATGAGTTTCATTTCCTTCAGCACTTTGATGTCTGTTTTTTATGCTGTGATTGCTCCTCAGCAATTGTATTTCAGTGGAGGGAGGATAATGATTTCCCCATACTGCTTCTGAGTTGTCTGTGTGCTGCATCTCTGTTGGCACCTGCATGTGAGCCTTTCTGCTCACTTTGCATGTATGTTTTTCTCTTAAAAGTTAATGGCAAGCAGAGAGTATTTGAGAGTATTTTATCCTACATCTACATATTTTCTACCAGTTACAAAACAGTTATAAGACTTAGATTTGCTCTGAACAGCATCATTTCCTTATTTAACTTATTCTGAATTTTACTTTTAATACTGGGTTTTTGAATTCATATACTAGTGGCACTCAGCATAATTGGCACCATTTGCTGTGTTTCAGTTTGTTTGTTTTTTGGTTGGTTGTTTTTTTAAGCATAGAAAGAATGATCATATTGCACCACTTTTTTTTTTTTTTTTTTTTTTAATTGTTCCTCTGCTTATTGTTGCTCATTTAGAGTCTCTCCTAGGAGAAATCCCCACATTTGGAGGTCACTCTCTTGTTTCCCAGTACTTCTTGCTGCAAATGCAGTTGGTCAGAATTCTTTTTTTAATCTACTTTTGGCATTGTTAATTCCTTAATTGTGATAGGGCAAAGGTCTCTCAAGTTTTGGAAACAGAATCTGGAGGAAGAAGCTTTCATGCTGCTTAACACTCTCAAATTTTAACAAAAATTCATTTTAATTTTAATAAATGTTAAATAGGGCTTACTTAAAACAAAACAGCTATGAATGTCAAAGTAAGGCAATTTCAAAATTCATCTAGATCATGAAAAATAGGTTTTCATTTAAACTGATCAACTTTTTTTAAAAACTTTACTTGATTAAAGTGGAGTTTACCAAAGATAATTTGAAATTTTCTGATAGCTCTTGCATGTAACCGACAGGAGAAAGAACTGCAGCAACTTTCTTATTTTTATTTTTAGTTTATATCTTAGTTTCTATTGTTGTGGTGGTTTGCATTTTTATATATTCATTATTATTATTTTTTAAGGTATTGACCTTAGTAATAAGATGTCAATAGCTGACAAGTCCAGGGGTATGAACACTTCTGACTGCAAATCACATTGGACTTTCAGGTCATACCCCAGGCATGATTTTTATGTCAGTGTTTGCATCTTTAAAGAAAATGGGTTTCATCAAATATCTTAGGGTGGTTTTGTTTCAAATGGCTTCTTTGCATTTCTTTGACTAATAGCTCAGATGTTTTTTTCTGTTTCTTCTAGGACAGCTTTTCCATGGAGAAACCCAGCATCTCTGTCTTGTTATGTCTTTTAAGCTTGGCTTCCAGGGTTCTCTGTTCTGACAAACTTCATTTCCCACAAGTTGGAAACTATAAATCCCCCAGGACTCTATAACAACATCAGTAAGAGCATGGACTCAATTTCTCATTACCAAAGTACTGCAGTGAGATCTGTGTGTCTGAGCTCTCTCAATCCAATTCATTATTTAATTTGCAGCATTTACTTCTCTTTAACCTCCCTCCCACCTCACCATTTTTCTGTAATTACCTTGATTTATGTGTGGCTCTAACATTAACAGTATGTGCAAGACCAATTAAAGGCTAAAGCATTTTGTGCTGACAGGACACCCAATGTGTCAAATGGTAGCTTTGGTAGCCCTGATATACAGCCTGCTAGAGAAAGCTACTAAACATAGTCGGGCTTATCACAATACCAGCAAAGGGGAGTGTGGCATTCCTGTGACAGGAAGCCAGCACCGTACGCTTCAGACGTGCCATTCATCACTCTCTTTTACAGGGACTGAGCTGGCATTCCTATGTTTATCAGCTAAAATCTATTCTCAAAAATCATCTGCCACGCAAAACCTGTGTAGTTGTTGGCTTGATAGCTGCTGAATTTATCATGCCTTAATCAGTTAGATTATGGCACTGCAGAGAAAGAGGCAAAACAGGGACAGAATAATATAGATAATTCGCAGAATTAGTTCACGTGAAGCTGGACAGCTCTAACACTGCATGTCACTGTGACCTGTTTTTGCTTGGTGAAGTCAAAATTAACCTTGAAACTAAAGGTCCTGCCACATCTTAAAAACAACAACAAACCTGGGGAGAGCCAGAGGCCTTGAAAGATAATTGTCTCTATTTCCTATTGAAATCAAAAAAGGATTTGAAGGCAACTTAGACCATAACAGAATCAACATCTTCCTTGTGGGTGCTATGGACTCTGAATGCCAAACCAAAAACCAAACTCAGATATTGGCACATGATTCTCTAGCATTGGGAGTCTTGGACACACAAAGAGTCAGCTTCTGAATCTTTGTTTCAATTCATTCAGTGCTGAATTTGCCCTTTCTCAAGCTCCATACAGTGTAAATGGCAATGGGCATTGCTGTTTGGGGCACATGCTGTGGCCCTGCCAGGGCCAGTAAACACACAGAATGAGTGGCTCAGGTGTAAATGACACTTATAAAGGGTGCTGTGCAACTTGGTGTGTGTAAATGACACTTATAAAGGGTGCTGTGCAACTTGGTGTAGGGCAGCATTACATGGTTTTGTAGGGCAGTTGAGTAAGTGCAGGGCTGTGAAAGCAATTTCACAGATGGATTTGAACACAAGCTACACAAGTCAGGCCTGACCACCCTCAATTTTAATCTTGAATCTGAATAACAAGGGAAAACTCTCCCAAGTGACTTATTATTTTTGGGTGCTTCCAGCTTTTCCTTGATTATGAACAGCATGAGGGCAACCTAGCTGAAAAGCAGAAACATGAGTGTTCAAACAGACATGTAGTGAGATCAATGCAAATACTATTTGCTGTGAGATATGCAAGAAATGAACTGACCAGCGGTACTGTTGTGGCTCTTCTGGCACATCTCTGCTGGAACCCAGACACTTAAAGTTAATGAGCTTTTAATTCACATTATTAGATTTCTTTAATCTGATAAACTGGAAATGTTATGGGGTTATGGTAGTACTTTAGAGGGAAAAATGTAGAGAAAAGTCTCTAGTTTAACCACCTCATCCTCCTGAGAGAATCAGCACTTCACAGAAATAAGCCACATATTCCCACTGAAGAAAGAGAAAAACAGAGGATTAATCAATAGCTAAATTTGACTTTGCCCAGCTTCTCAGCAGAGAGGAACTACTCTGTGAGGAGGTGAATATCCTCCCCTGGGAAGGCGACTTGGCTGTCTCTTGTGCAGGGGCTGGCCCCAATCTAGCCACAGGAGAGGTCCTGGTGCCAGCTACAGAGGTCACTGCTCATTTGCCCTCTGGCTTGAAATGGAAAAAAGAAAATGTAGCCAGAGAAGAAGAAAAAAAATCTCAAAGGAGAGGAGGCAGTGTAAGGCCAAAGGCAAAAATGGGATGTTATGGGAATACTGAAGAGGAACTGGCTGGAAAACAAAAGAAATCTGACAAATGGGGAAACGGAGTACATATCCTGGGGCAGGATCGATGGTCCTGGCAAGCAGGATGTTGACAAGCCGCCTTCATACAAGAAACATTCAGAAAGGGCAGAGAGTGGGAAAGAGAAGGAATACAAGAGCAACAGAAAATTGTCCTTTGCCTATCCATCTGTTGTGTTGCAATGTGAACACCATTGTCAGAGAAAGAGTATAATGTTGTTTCTGGGACTCACAATACAATATGGAGTCCTTAAGCTATTCTAGGCCTGGCAAGAGATGCTGAGCTGAAACTAAGCTGCAGAAACACTGCTGGTTTTTGGAAAGGATAGGAAAACAAACAAACAAACAAACAAACAAAACACTAAACATGTGTTTAGTATTTCATGACTTTTAAGAAACTGCTGTTGCAAGAGTAAGATCGTGGAATATTGTGCACTCTGCACTGTAGTACAGCTTCTGGTGCTGAGCTTTGAGAGGGAGCAAAGAACCAACAAGAAATCAGAAGGGAGAGATGAGTGAGTGGAGCAAGTCAGGCAGATGAATATTTGCATGCTTGGAGGACTCCAGGGAACTTGGCAGTGATATTGCTCATCTCAAATCTTTTCATTGCCACTTTGACTATGGAGAACAGCAGCCTAGCGTCATGTTATTGTCTGCTCATGTCCAGCCCCAAACGAAATTATCTGAGTTCTAGGCATTGAAAAGAGACAGGAACTCTCTGTGACAGAGCTCAAAGACACATATTTAGTGCAGATAGCTAAAATTTGATAAGCTGACCTCAGCCTACTAAGTCTGTCAGTCAACCTTGGAGGGCTACGTGTCCACTATGGATGTACCCAGGGGCCAGAGAAAGAATTACAGGAAAAGATACCAGAAATGGAGTTTGCCCGTCTATTAGAAATATCCCCAAATAGGTCAGTCAGTCTATGCAAATATCATAAAGGTGATCTTTGAGGGAGCCGTGAAGGTAGCAGGGGAAAATACAAGCCATTGGAGGCATGAGGTGAGAAAGAACAGTTTCTGCCCTCTTTGGTATAAATGAGAGCCAGGTGCAGTGTTGACTTACAGAAGCACAATGTAGCTAGGAAGAATCAAGGACTTTCAGTAATAAATTGCTACAGAAAACATCATACCTCAGGAAACGAATGCATGAAGTTACCCTGCAGGGCTAAATAAATGAGACTTAAGTGTTTTAACATAGTGTATGAGTGTGCCTTCAGATGTTAAATATTTCTTAAACCAATAAACAAAATTAAAAGGATGAGAGGGAATTATCATCTCTGCTCTGATGCAGAGGTTTATGTTAATGATTATAACACATTGAAACATAATCAAATCTATGTAAAAATGGACTGCATTTAGACAACAACAACAATAAAAAAAAAAAAAAAAACTAAAAATCTCTGAAGGATTGAAATGTATCCATAATAAACTGATTTTAAAAACAAACAAAAACAACAACAACAACCAAGCCCCCTCCTCCATAAGCTTAGACTAGTATCAGCCCAGCAAATGGACCGATAACAGTCACTGAGTGGGTGGGAATCATCACCTGTGGCAAGCTGCCTGGTGATTATAGAGCTTCAGTGCTCTTCTGTGGGGTGAAGGGAAGTAAGGGACTGTCTCTCTAACTAGGAAGCAAATGCCATAAAAAGGTGCTGTTTGCCATTTGGTGTCCCTATGACTCACTTTGTGGTCTCAGAAGCCAAGAGACCTTTTATCCTTACTCAGTTTGTTTCTGCTTTATGAAGTTTATTGATTCCTCATAATTACCAAAATCAGTTGTGTTTTTTTTTCCCTTAGTTTCTCAAGTTCTAGAAGACTCTGAAAAGGAGTGAGCATGGTAAATGTTTCTACAACAGCTCCAAAACCACAAGAAAGCTCTGGGCCTTCCTTATGAGTACAAAGTTGAAATGCAGAACCTAAAACATCTGGCCAGATTAGAGCTCTTTGCCTTGGACATTCCCAAGTATCTATACCTACACAGGTCTAGACTGAATTTGGTCATTATATTTTTGATCAAGATAATGTAAGAACATGAGTTTCTGTTGCTGTCGCTTAAATAGACTTCTACTGACCTTAAGCTCTTAAATCATAGAATCATAGAATCATAGAATATCCCAAAGTATTGCCATACTGAGGTAGGAGGTAACTATTTACTGGTGCAGAGGAAGAAGCTCTGTCCATCTTCTGAGCTAACCAAAAATGATGTGGATAAGGTTAGCACAACTCTGAGCCCTAACAAACAAATTCTAAGGGCAGAATGAGATTACCTGAAGTTGAAGCAAGCTTATGTCTGCCTGGAAAATGCATTGTTTCCAGAGGTGGGAGCAGGAACAAAACATGCAAGGTCTTTCTTCTAAAATGTGGTTGTGAAGTTTAGAAGTAAAACACTCCTTACCTTAACTTAATGAAAATTATGCTCTATTGTAATATTTTAATGGGTCATCTGAGCACTATTTGGAAAGAACAGCTTTCCAAATGAAAAGACTGTTTTAATGTGGCTATTCTTACAGAAAAGTTTAAGATACCCGTTAAGAGTTTATACTTTTATTCAAACTTTTCCTAACTTAATATTTAATACTTTTAGCTGGAAGGGGAAGCAAGACTTTCACAGGGTGAAGAGGATGTCATAAGACATATAGATGTATTTTTATTTTGCGCATTTCTATGGCTTTCAGATTTTAAAATGTCATCATGCAACCGGAATACAGATGAAACAAAATAAAAGTTGTGGGCTCCCCTACTTCTGGGGAATCATGCATATTTGAACATCATGTTATAAATTATAGGTAATCTTTTAAGTCAGAAACATAGAAAAAAAAAAAAAAAGAAAACAAAAAAAAACTGAATCATGGACTTTCCAACCATCAGTTCTTTTTTCTTTTGTTTGAGTTCGGTTGGTGACCGATGACCTTAAGTTCAGCTAGAAGAGGATATTACAAACACTGCAACAACTTATGCAAGTGGTTGCTTGAAAGCAGTAGCTCAGTGGATGTCAGGCTCTTGAGTCTCAGCTGTGACTGTAAGAAAAATGTTAAGGAATCAGATGATCCAAGAGAATTTATAAGAAATGTGATTGGGAAGGTGGAACTTGGTCTAGAGACCAGATACAAAACTAGAAAACTTTGACACAATCACATAATCAAGATCAATATTTATGTTAAGGTCTAGTATGATCGTAAGAATGGAGTGCACCCTGCTCTGAATAGTCCTGTTGAATCTTACAAAGATCTTCAGAGATTAAAACAATGAATAAAGAGAATTTGTTCTGAAAGCATAAAATCTTAAAAATCTGAAAAAGGCTAGAATAAGAAAGCTGTTTATATATAATGGCCTTGTCCATGCAAGAAACTTTGTAATAACATTTACAGACTTAGAATAAAATTCTCTATATTGGTGATTTTGAGTCCAGTGTTTTGATTTTTGTCATTCCTAATATTCATATGAAATACCAAATTGAATTGAAAACAGTTTGCTCTCAGTTGTGGAGAGCTGTGCTGTGTAGATCTATCGTAAGTATTTTGGCCAAAGATAAGAAATAATTTCATGGTTTGTGAAGGACATATTTCATTGCTGTTTACAGTTGGGAAAGTTAAATCTCCAGCACTCTTTCAGCATCTCTGCTTCAAAAAGGCTGTGAGTAAAGACAGATAAGACTGTTGTATCCTCTTCTAGCGTACTTAGAAGCATGCAACTTTTTGGATGAGGATATTAAATATTAAACATGGAGTGAATTTTGTAACTCTCAGAAGCAGTAAATATTTTTTCTGGCAAAGGTATTAAAATTCTTGGGAAGATTGTATCTATTTATGTTAAAGGATGTTTCCTGCATGGCGCTCCTATTGCTATGTGGCGCAGTAATGACAGCTCTGATGAGGATTACACAACTCTTTCCCCTGTGTCTCCATGAAGACTCCATTCCTGATCCTAAGTTCTTTGCTTTTTGTTTGAGTTCCAGGTATTTTGTTTTGTTTTGTTTCCAGGCTGTGCTTGCATACATTGGCAGAGATGTACTGTCTCCCTACTGTATACCCTCTCACCATCTCACCAAAGGTTCATCTCCTATGCACATTTACATAGGTTAATGACAGTTCAGGTATGATGGAGTATATTTCCACCACTCCTCATCCCAATGTAAGAAGCTGTCTAGCACTTACCTGCTCTGTGTTGATGGAGAATCATTTCCACATATGAATCTCTCTTAAAACAAAAGAATAACAAAAAAAAAACTTTCTGTGAATTCACTGAGGCTTACTTTGAACTTAGACAAAGAAATGCAAATCTTGTAGTCTTAATGGAACATTTGAAACATTTGCTTAACTCAAACATTTGAGCTAAATCCTTTTTTTTTTTTTTTTTTTTTTTTTTTTTTTTTTTTTCACAAGGACACTCCCTTACTTAAAGTCAGGCATGGGGCTTTAAGTATTCTTGCTGGGTTGTCTCTCTAGTGAAACATATTCCAGCTGTTGTCTCTTATTATCAGTATGTGCGACTCAATAACATTCTTTTTCCTGTAGCAGAATACTTATGAGAGCCAAATGAACTGTTTTTAAATCCTGCCCATTAAAGAAGGTCTTAAAGTAGAATGTGATTTTTGAGATATGGTAGCATCATCTTTTATCTGACCTGGCTAGACATGAACATCAAAGCTCTGTCAAGGCAAAGAATGTAATACTGAGATTGTACTAGGAGAATGCTTGCAATAAACCAAATTAATCAGTGCAGTCACTCCATCAAACTGATATGATCTATCTCTGTAAGCAAACCACTGCACTGCATAACACCCTCCTGGTTCTCATATGCTGTGGCATATACTGTTATTACTATTATATGACAGCCAGTTTAAATTTCCATCTTTCTTCATTAACTGGAAAAAAAAAAAAAAAAAAAAAGCAGCAAGTTTAGTTGTATCACCTGTAATATTTAAGCTCTGCATTGATGTTTTGGAATATGTTTAAGATTTTTCCTTTATATCTTTAGAAGAAATGTTTTGTGTTCTAGAAGAGGGCCTAAAATGAACCAGGCTCCCATAAAATTTAGAAAATAATTTCTTTCTGCCCTCAAGACAAGTGGCTAGATCCTGTTATGGATGTGAGAGCGAGAGGCCACGCTTCTACTTGAAGTATTGCGAGTGGTGCAATTGTAGGAAACTGCATTGTACTGAAGATAAATCTTCTGTAGTCTCACAGGTCACTAGCCACAAAAATACTGCACAGGAGGAGAATGATCTGAGGGCTCTGGATGGACTGAAAAAATTGAAGACAATCTTTCTTCAATATCTCTGTACATCTCTTTGAAATCCTTTTCCAATCCTATGCTTCTGCATGGTCCAGCCATTCATCTGGGCAAGGGATTTGAGGCCTGTTCATAGTAAAGTATTTTCACATAAATCTTATTTATGCTCTGTGTAGTTATGAATACCACAGTCCTTATTGTCAAATGAGTCACATGGTCACTTTGCTTCCAGAAGGGTTTGTCATCATGAACTGATACTGTACAGGTTGTAGTCTAGAAGTTAAAAATCCATGTTTGCACATCCCGGTTTAATGGTTATATATCAGGAAGGAAAATTTAAGCGCGCATCTCCATCTAAGCTATGTGAATAACTCTGACCTGGGGATTGAGGGGAGAAGCATGTCTAAAGAAAAGCATTCAGTTAAATCCTGAATGTCCTGTGCATGACTGATTAATTTTCGAGTTGTTTTCATCACCCCAAAAACTGGCCTGTTCTGTCATAGCATGACGGGATAGAAGGAAAACAGCTCGAATTCAAAAGATAAGTAAGTCGTTGCATGGTTGGTGTGGGGACTGTGGATTTGACTGTGAACATAAACAAGCTTTTTCTTCCTGGCTTAATGCTCTAAGGCAAGTGGAGCTGTTTTAAATAGGACCCATGTGTACAAGGTTAAGGAGGCAGCTTCTGATCTGACAGACTGATTTGCAGGTATGTGATGTCTGATGTCAAAGCAAAGTTGCACATGTATATTGCAGGGGTGAGGTGGTGGTTTTGTTTGTTTGTTTTTTTGTTTGTTAAGGGGAAGGGCTGAAGGGGGTTTGTTTCAATTTTCCAATCTGTGAGCATGACAAAGCAGCTTGTGTTGCTGCTCACTGTACAAAATAATGTGCTTGAGGAACAAAAGAGCTCTTTTTGCCTACTCTTAGCCTGATACTAGCAATAAGAACCAGTGAGGTTCTTTGGCATCGAGAAAACTAGGGCTGTCAGGTTTGGCTTGGTGCACTGAGGATAAATTCCTGAAGTTGCATACCTAGGCTTCCCTCTGCGCTTGCAATGATTAGTAGGCTCTACATAGCCACTAACCAGTAGGTCTGAAACTTGCCTGTAACTTGATTCCAGTAAGCACCTTGTATTTATAGCTTTAAAAATTCTTCAAAACAAGACCCAAAATAGGAGAGTGAGTTGGTGACTCATGGATCCTAAGGGAGGATCAGCAGAGCCCTCATTAATATAAGGGACAAAATATGGGGAGGAGGTTGGTTATCCTTGTGTTTTAAGGATATTAGACAGTTCTTCTGATTTCTAGTTGAAGTATATTCTTGAAGTATTTGTTTTTACTGACTCTCAGCTAATTTTTACTGCCAACTATGGAAGGTCAATTAACTTCTCTGCAAAGTTTATAACCAGCTGCTTGCAAGGAAAAGTTTGTAAAGCCTTAGCAATATTGATGGGTATTCACTTCTTGGCTAAGAGAGAGAGAGAAAAAAAAAAAAAAAGGCAACGGTGGCTAAGAGCATTGTCTTGGAAACTCAGTTTTCTCAGGCAGAATTTCCAGTAAGACTATGGCTTAAGTCATAAAGAAACCAAAGAGAATGAGTAATAGTGCTTTGCTACGCAACTGCAATTGAGGTTGGTACAATAAGGCAGGTCAAGGGGTGGATTTCCAAGTTTGTGAGTTTGCACAAATGTGTATGTGATGTTATCCCATTTGCATATCTAGACAATATGCAAATATGCAAATAGGTTATCAGGTTGCTAAAGACCACTTAAATGTCTAAATGTACTACAGCTGACCTGGACAACTCAAAGTGAAACTTGCTCTCCAAAATAAAATTGCTAGTTTTATTGCTTTTAGCACAAGTTTTAAACTTTTGAAGGCTTTTAATAGCCATCTGTAAATAGCTACTTTTGTACAACAGTAGGAAAAAATTCCAAATTCTCAGAAGAATATAGTTGATTGTTTATTAGACCTACAGTTGCCCCTGAAGTTATGAGTGGGTCTGCAGCATTCATCATAATCCTCAGGAAAACATTAGCATTTCTACTAAAAGAAGGATAGGTTACTTAACTCAAAAGTAAATCCCAGAGGTTTAAAAGACCATTGAGATCCCCACACTGTAAGGACTGACTTCCTTTGCTTAGTAAAAACTATTGTCAGAGGACCAATTAGATGGAAATGATACATTTACACTAGGAGAGCTATGACTTACAGGAACACTTCTTACTTTCAGCAGTGCTCACTGCACTCATGGGCTGTTTATGTTGTGATAAGGCCTAGAGACAACTTGTATTAGACACATGGAAGTATGCTCCCACCCTTAGGATTAGGAAGGAATGAGACATAGCAGATGTCCAAGGCAAATATGTGTGTCAGAATACAGAATAATCATGTTGGAAAAAGAAAAATACTATGATATATAGCATCTGATTGTGTCAGGACAAAATAGCACAGCTTGCCCCTTGCTGTGTAATGATTCGAGTTAATTGTCCCCCGGTGGAAACTATGAAATAGTGTTTGAAAGAAAAGATGTGGCAACTTTTCAGAGCTGGTTCCAGAAAAAATGCCATGAGAGAAAGCATGAGCATGATTCTTGGACGAAACATGAATCTTGCAAACTGGTGATGAACTTCTGGTGTTACAACACAATTTGGCAGCTGGGTCTTGAAGGATGTTTACCTTGTCTTGGTCTAAACTACCTCCAGGAATGGATGTTCATATAGGATACGCCAAAACAGCTTTTTACAAAAATGTGTTACTAGTAACTTTTTTATAACCACTCCAACAAGACATCCCATGCATCCAGTTTATCTTCACAGCTTAGTTCAGTACAGATATACCAAAGGAGAAAAAACAGGCTATAGGGCTATAATCAGTTCTTGTGCTTCCTGTGAAAGAGTACAAGAAAGCATCGTGAATACCTATAGAGCAAGATGAATGAAAAGATTATGTCTTGGCAGCTGGAGTTTTCATGTGTTTTATTTTTGTTGCTTTTTTGAAGGGTGGGAGAGGGAGGGTATTTACTTCTTCCTAGAGTTAACAGATCTTTTCCTCCTGTAGTTATGCTAACCATCAAGAAATGTTACTTCCAAACAAGGCTGTGTACTATTTTAAATTCAGGTTTTGTTCTATCTAAATAGGCTACTGGCACAATTCTCTTTTGTCCTTCTAATATATCTACGCACATTACTGAATAAAGAATGAACATTCCATATCTACATCCCTAAAAAGGAGTGCTATAAACAGAAAGGAAGCCGAGAAGATAAATAAATCCTAGTCTCCAAAGCTTCCTCTTCAGTAAAACCAAGATAGGTGAACTGAGTTACCAAAGTGATGAGACAGGCGTATATTATCCATTATGTCTTGCAGGATACACTAGAAAGTGAAATACAGAAAAGGCATGCTTGAGATATTTTTGTTTTGTTTGAACTGTTGTGTTTTGCTTATTCCTTTTATAAGTCTTCAGATTATTTGTTACTTTGAAACAGTAATTGGATATACACATCTCTTTAAGAACATGGTATTTGGTTGTTTTCTCTATCCAGAAAGATTTGATTTATGCTGCCTTTTTTTTTTTTTTTTTTTTGCCTTTATGTTGAAATTAGAATAGTACTATGGGGAAAATAACAACTTGAAAATTGCAGGAGTAGAATATTTATACATTTAACACAGGAATCTTTCCCTGTGGGCTTCCTGGTTAGGGTAAGTGTCCTAATAGCTTCAGTGTGACTGGAGAGTATGAATGAAATGCATTTTTAACTGTGTGGAAAAAGTAAGACTTGATTTTATTTAGGCTCATCCCCTAAAATAATTAAAAAAAAAAAAAAAAAAAGGAAAAGGCATGTTGATAGCTTAATTTTTACTTATTTCTTTGGTTAGCTTTCTTTCAAGAATAACCTTTCACTTGTCAAAGTAAGGAAGAATCTTTGATAGCAGACTTGATGGAAGGTGAGATCAGCTACAAGCCGGATGGAATTTGTGACAGACAGGCAGAGAATAGAACTGAGGCATTCCCTTTGCTCATCAGGTTCATGCCATGGTTACAGGCACTGCAGGATAATGCTTCCCTGACACTCAAGCCAGAAAGAGCACAAGATCGTGGGTGCTCTGTGTCTCTCCTGCGCTCTGTGACTCCTCTTCAGTTGCAGTGAAGAGGAAGTAGGAGGTCTGGGTTTGAACCCCCTTAGACTAAGGGCAGCTCTGGTTCTGCATCTTACACTTGGGTGAATTTTCTCACTATTAGTCTCTTTTATATGTGATGACCACATAATCTTTGGGAGGGGCAAGATCTTGGTATGTATTTTAGACATTTTGTGCACAGCAGATAGGGATTTAAGTGCCACCCTACCTAATCTCTGCACCTGACCATTTGTGGACACATACAAACCACCTGTGTGGCATCCTAGGAAACAACAGGTGAACAAGAACAGTGCCTAGTGAGCACAGAACAGTCTGTGTCCCTGTGCTGACTACTGTAACCATGAGCTTTGTTAGCAATGATATTGAGAAAAGTGCAGCAAATAAAGTCTAAGTGTTGTCTCTTGTATGCACTGAACTTTTTTTGTTGGACATCGTTAGGGTCATACGTATGCAGATCAGAACAGAATTTGCTTATGGTAAACTCCTCTACTGAAAACAGCCTATGATACCTTGTTTATGCCTGAGCAAATATTGCCATTTCAGTGGTGATGTTGGGAGTAAGCAAAGGTTGAGTTTGCTCTGTATACTTGAGACTAAACTATTCATGTAAATTGCTTGAATATGTTATGAATTTGCGAGCTTACCCAATGATATTCACTGACTATAACACAGTTAGATTTTCATGTCTAATAACTGTCAAGTGACTAAGTGTTTTTCATTAACATAAATGCTTCACTTTTTGCATTTGCGTCAGAGAACCTCAAACCACTTTGAGACAGTTTATATGGAAGCTCAGCCTCTCACACAAATGGCTTATTCCCTTTTCCCACCTCTCCAATATACTGTTATATATAAAATATTCTCATCAATATGCTTGTTTGCTTTGATTCCCCTCATCAATAGCTTTAATTTTTTTAAATGCCACAATTATAGACATATTCTCTGTGATAAAGCCTAAGAAGTGAGCCTCAAGGAACAGAGAATATCAGATTTTTCTGTGTAGTCAAAAGCTATACTAAGGTGAAATGTACCTATTTATCTGTAAAAATATTTGGGATGGAGTAAGGGAGAACCACACAATTTATTGTACATATATTTAATTTTACATAACTATTATAAGGCTTGCTGTTGCTATAATCAATATATTTGTTTCATATGATTTGTTTTAGAATCTTAGCTGTAAATCATTAATGAATATTATTCCTGGCAATATACATATGCAGTTATCTGGGATGCAGCATCAGGAGCAAGATTCCAAAATGTGACTAGATTATGCAAGAGGTAGGAAAGTAAGGATTACAATATAAATAAGTGATGATTTTGCTATGTACTTCAGTTACATTTGTCAATATCAGTCAAGCAAACTAAACTGAAAGATCTTTGTATCGTATAGTCAAAGTATTGTGGTGATATAAACTACTTTTCAAAATAGTGACAATTCTATGTAATCTGTCCAAGGCACAGCTCATCCCCAGAGTATTTAGGCATATTTCATGCAGTTTTGCATCCTGTCTGGCGACTAGCTTGAGACAGACACGAGCATTTTTTGTGACATATAACTGAATAATGTATTCTGCAGAGGCTGCACATGAGGATATGGTGCTGATCCATGCCTTTGTATTGAATATTAGTGTTAAATTTGGAACACAGAACAATTTTACTGCACTATACTACATGCAATCAGTGAAAGACTAGCACTTTCAGAAACTCTGCAAACTGGGATAAAGAGTGAGCAAATGGAAAGAAATGTATTGTTAGAAATAATACTGTAGAAGGGGGTATGTGAACTAGGGAATATCACATAGCTCCATCAAAGCCAGAGGCAGTTACACCCCTAAATGACTTGATAGAAATATTTTTGCCTGTAACTTCTACCACTCGGAGCTAACAGTTCACAGTTAAATATGCCATGTGCAATCCTGTAACCTCCTGCTGATATAAATGAAAATGCTCCCTTTGAGCAAAAGTGCCAAAGCATGCCCTTACTTACTGAATATTTATAGAAAGGTGTTATTGAAAAATGAAAGGAAAAAAAAAAAAAAAAGGAAAGAAAGGAAGAAAAACATTTCTGGAGGAATTTTGGAAAACATACCATATGCGACCTTAGACAGGCTTCAAGCAGTGGTAAAATTACTAATGTGGTGGCCAGGCTCTCAGCCCAGAAAAGAAGCACGTATTACTTTTTGTGTGCATTACCAACAGGGGAAAGTGCAAAGATATAAGACTGAGGATGAGAGAGCATCTATAGTATGCAAAGCCTGGCCAACAGATTTGGAGTTGTTGGTTAAGGCCAGGTTGAGCTGCACTCTCTCTGCAGCTTCACAGACCTACCCTAAAGCTGCCAGTGGGCCTATAGATGTGAACTCCCACCCACTGCTGTTCCACTGACATCCTGGCAAGAACACAGGCATCTATTTTTTATGCAGTGTTTTTCACACAGAATTTAGTAGGGTGTATGCCCATCCTGGCTGACACAAGCAATGGCAACAGTTGCAACCTGTAAAAAAAAAAAAGAAAAAAAAAAAGTGAATGCCTACTAATGTAACGTTTTGGTTTGTTCTTTGCTTTGAAGGGCTGTGTGGCAGGTTCCCTTTCTCTGTATACACTTCTGCAGCAAGAACACACGCATTTATTTTTTTCACTGATGAGTACGTAATTTGCTCATTGCAAATTTTAGCCTAAATGTACCTAGAAATTTGCTAGCTGAGATTGGTAGAACACAGAGAGACCACATGAATTAATGTTTGGCTAATTCAAGAATTCTGTCTCTTGAACAAACAGGGTCCATTGCTCACATCTCTTGGCAAAGGTTCCTTAGCAGAGAGACCTTGCACCAAGAACGCCTTTTTCCCCAACAGAACACATCAGAGTGCACACATGATAGCATATCAGTGTAATCATGTACAAAATAACGCTTGCCAAAACAAACTAACAAAAGACACTTTGCTGCATACTAGTTTGACTCGTGGGCTGAATTGTAAAATTTCTGGACCTCACTATAGGATTTCAAGTCATTTTGTCCACTTAGACAGTTCTCTGAAGCAATATATCATTTGGAGCACTTCAGAAAGGAGACATGCTGTTGTTTTAATCTTAAAAATCAATGGGACAACATAGCCCGGGGCTTTCAAACATTAATTTTCATAAGTTTGCCTTTTTTTTTTCTTTCTATTGGTTCTTAAGTGATGGACCTTTCCTGCCACAAAGCGTGAGTAAATTAGAATGCATGTCTGGAAACATGCTTGTACTGGATGATATGTGCATTAGTAGTTTTTGGAAACAAAGACATTCTTTCACTCAAGTAAAATTTGCAAATCCTGCCCCTTGGCATGAGCAGCTCACTTCTTGCACTCCAGTTCTCAGAGGGCAAAAAGCTGGTTTGGGACTTTTTTTGGTAGCCCATGAAAAAAAATTGATACCATGTGATATAAAGACATTCCAGCATGTGTTAAATATGCTCATTTCTTTTACAGAATCACACAGAATCACAGAATTTCTAGGTTGGAAGAGACCTCAAGATCATCGAGTCCAACCTCTGACCTAACGCTAACAGTCCCCACTAAACCATTTCCCTAAGCTCTACATCTAAACGTCTTTTGAAGACTTCCAGGGATGGTGACTCCACCACTTCCCTGGGCAGCCTGTTCCAATGCCTCACAACCCTTTCAGTAAAGAAGTTCTTCCTAACATCTAACCTAAAACTCCCCTGGCTCAGGTAGTAGTTATTACTACTACCTGAAAGGTAGACATTTTTGCTTTTAATGGAAGGATCTTCCTAGACACCTACAACAAACTCTGTATTGGCGTGTGTGAGCACAGAAGGATTAAGCTTAGCATTTGTTTCAGATTTCTAGCAATATTACCATTGGTGTGTAATAGCTGGAAATTGTTCCATCCATCCTATTATGAAGTTTCTTCATTTCTTGACAAGGGGACTTTAAGTACAAGGCAAACTGGGGGAAGGGAGAAACAAAACTGTGTGAAATGCTTAACCTTCCACCACAGTTCAACAAAGCTAAAAATTTTTGGCAAACTGCCTAGATTTTCTAAGGCTACTAATGTTTTGTAAGCCCCCAAAGACCACAGCACTTCTGGCTCGAGACAGAAATCTCATAGGAGGCCAGCCAGAGCTGAAGAAAATTTTAAACCATGTTGAGTAAACAGTTCAAGAAACAACAGTTGGTCGTGGTGCTCTTAAATGTTCTGCATGAGCTGGCTGCCACATCTCAGACAAAGATGAACAATAATCATAAAGATATTGTTTGACTTCAATATGCTTCTGGAAATCATGGCGAAGGTCAGTGGGAGGTGAAACATGGGGTATGTTATTTCTGTTGAAACGAAATGCTGGAAAAAGGAGCAAAATGATGAATTCACTAACTGCACAGTAATGTTCCTTAAAACTCAGCTACATAAATCATCATGAGAAAACTGAAGGAAAAGCTTCTCCCTGTGACAAGATTTTGGATTCTAACACCACAGAATATAAGTTCAAGCTTAAGATCATAGATGTCATGGCACAAAGTAAAATGCTTTGTTCTGAAAAATCGTGCAGTGACTTAGGAATGATGAATTTAGCATGGAGAACAGTTACACATACAATCAGTGGTCTTTTAGCCAGTTTTCTTTCCCCCATGTCTACAAACAAAGCTATTACCCTGTCTTCATAAAGCAAGGCTTTTGTGTATAAATATTATTAATAACAACGACCCCTATCGCTGGGAAAAGAGGTTATTGGGCTTCAGTTCACAAAGCTTTGTGTATTTCTCTTTCCAACTGTATTAGTTACACTAATGCCAAAGATACTGTTCTTCCCATTGCTGTGATGATCTTCAGACCATCACAGCTGTAATGATGCTGCATTTTAGCCAACTCATTTTTATTTAAAATAATAAAAATAAATTAATTAAAAATCATGCACTATTTGGTGCTTGAAGGCAACCAGGGGCAATTAAAAATGCTCAATATTGGATCATCTGATGTGTGCTTTGATATTTGTGCAATGAATTTGCACAATATACTTCAAGATACCAAGAAATGGGTGGTAAACAGTTTTATGAGCTGTAGTGACGCATCTCAGACTCATGTTTGCAGTACCATGAGTAACTTCAAGCTTATAACTGGCTGCTATTTTTCTTAGTGAGGAAGAAATTTGATTCCTTACAAGAAGAGTTACCAGCTTCTTATTTTTAAAAGAAATCTGAAATTAGTCCAGCATACTTAAATCTCTAGCCCTGGACTGTAGCCCACACTTAGTAGCATTCCTCTCCTGGCTCTAATTCCAAGGTGATAATTTTATAAATGGATAGATCCTCTGTGCTTTGTAAATCTCTAACAATCTCGCTTTACTTGGAAATATACCACATTTTCCACATGGTAAGAACCTTTTGTCATACTAAAAATCAGGAAGTGTGGGGATTTGTTAGCTTTTTAAACTTTTTTAAAGTTTGTGTTCGGGGTTTAGGGTAATATTTGAGATGGCTCATGTTCAAAGTTTCCTTTTAGGAAGCTAGAATATTATGGACCCATTCCTTCATATCTTGCACAAGGAATACAGTCATAACACTGAGGTAAATATTGACAAACAAGGACAGAAGGGGTGAGAGCATCCTGCTGGGAAAATGGAAGTGCCTGCTTAAAAGTTTTCATTACGTGCTGACTTCTTTTCAATTTTCAATTATTGCAAGCTTAGATTTCTTGATACATTTGTTGTAGCTGGGAATAAAATTGTCAGATTTGTTCCTTGCAGTATCAGTGTAAGGTATTTTGTCATATTGCCTTGTGCTTCAAAAGAGAATTTGACCGGTTAGTTCAAACAGCCAGTATTTTTGAGAAACAAATGGTAGAAATGTTAAAGGGACTGCTCAATCAGTTACACTTGATAGAACGGAGGGATTAAATGAACATTAAGAAGATTACAAAACTTTTTGTGTTTTAATCATCATACCGAAAGTATATTGATTGTATGTATATATGTACATATATATACACACATATATATACACAAACAAGTATGGAAATAACGTATTTGATGGCATAACAACTACATACCTTGGGTACCAAAAGTATTTGGTCTTCAGACTCAGTCAGCAGAATGCTCCTGAACCCTGCTGCTATAGCACTGTAATGTGTACCTTGTCATGTGCTGTTACAATGCATGTCACTGGACAAACGTTATTAGCAAAAGTTTCACAGATGATTTTCACCATCTATTTTCTGGTTAACTCCAGTTTAACAACAATTTTATATTTTTGCCCACAGGCTAGAAAGCGACGTTCTTGTCAGAGGCATTTCTATTTTAGCTGTCATAGTCCAAAATGAACATTTTATTTTAAAAAGAACCTGGGAAAATTAATATGAAAGGGAAAATGTTATTTATTTTGACATGAAATAACTCCAATAAACGAATTGTCAATTTATATGATACAATAAGCATAATGTAGTCTTCAGTTTCATAGCAAATAGTTGAAGATGAACTTGACAAAAGGAACTGCTTTTACAGTAAGTTATTTTGGCGGTCATGTCAACCTCAAAGTTCTTTGCTAAAATTTGACTTTGCCATGGACTGCAGTCTGAGTTTGTTTTTCTGGATACTTCTTGTATCTGTTGTGATTGCAGGGAATAATGCAAACACCCAGTAACTAAGCAGTATGAGAGAAAAAGTATGTGAAGAAGACTGGTCATACGTAAAATGTATGATCTGTTGGATTGGACATGTTTACATAGTGTTTGCAGTTTAAGTAGAATATTTTATCTGTAAAACAAATAAAATAGCATTCCAACTTCACACACAAACAGTGACAAAACTGAAATATAGACTTTGCAAATTTTAGTCTTAAGTGTCATATATTAATTCCCCCGAGAAATGCGCAAAAGACAGTTTACTTGCATATATCAGTATATTTTGATCACTGGTGATTTAACATATGTACATGGTTAAAGTTCTGGGCAGGACTGTAATTGATCTGTGGATGTTAATGTAGCTGATGCACACTGGAAGGCCTTTTAAATTCACTCGTTTCTCATTCCCATAACAAACTCTGACACTTCTTGAGATTTTCTGTTTACACTAAAGCTTCTCAAGTTTCATTTGAACTTTTTGATTTTTGGATGGAGAAAATGGAGCAAGGGGGAATGCAAGGGGTTTAGCATGTTTATGTTCCTCCTACACATACCCTCTTTTTATGCATGTGTAGGAGGATTGAAGAAAGAGCTATTATTTCCTTTACTTACTACAGTTTTCATTTCCTTTCCCAATGTCTGGATGCAGAGATTGCAAGAAATATTAAAAGACATTAAAAAAAAAAAAGAGAGAGAGAACAAAATAAAATAATTTTAAAACCCTCACAGACATGCAGCATTGTTTGTTAGGATTTCATGTTAGTTCCAGGATTGTGGGTTTTGGTTTTTTTTTACCCTCCAGAAAACAAATTATGAAATATTGCCTTTGTAGGAAATACATGCCTAAATTTATCCTTCCTTATTTGTCAGTCTTACACAAGAATGAATGTCAAACACTAGGTGCACACTTGAAAATTTGAAAAAATTTTTTTGAAAAAAGGTGAAAATTTGTTGAATTGCAGATTATAAGAATTTTGATACAAACCTTTGCCTTTAAACCATCCTTTAAAGAAAAGCTTTCCTTAACCAATTGGTGCTCATCCTGTTCATTTTGTGGCTGTTACTTGAGCACTGTAGCATCTCTGTTAAATTCCATACCTCTTTGAGAACATTTTCCCAATTTTTCACAATCCTTTTTTTTTTTTAAAAAAAAAAAAAAAAAAAAAGTTAATTTCTGCCTTGTAACGCACAGGCAGTTCCTCTGAGTTGATAGCATTTTCAGGTTCAATACATCTATTCCTTATATTCCTCCCAAGTAAGTAATGACCAGAAAGCACTGACAGACATTCTAAATCAAGACCCACACTTGATATTCAAAGATTTTTCCAGGCAGCATCTTCAGTATTTTCCATAGGGTCTCCTATGTTTTAGGGTCTCCTCTTAACTTCCATCTTTGGTTCTTCAGGAAGAATGATAGCCTTCTTCAAGTAAGTAAATGCAGGAGGTGAAACAAAAAGTGCTTTCAGCAGCAGAGTAGAGCAATCTATAAAGATACCTGCTATCCAAACAGCTGTGTGTGCCAGCTGGCAGCCGGATATGCCAGGGAATTAATTTCAGGTCCTAACCCTAAAATCAGATGCCAGCTGAGCACTGAGAAGTCCTAAGAGAGCAAAAATAAGCTCTAGATAACCAACATCAGTTAAATAGGATTATATTTATACATAAAATATTGTAAGAATTTACCTTATTTTAGAAAACAAGTAAACCATATAATACAAAGGTTAGTCTGTTAAGCATTTACTTGTTGTTGTTGGTGGTTGGTTCGTTATTTTCCTCTGTAGCAGAATCTTAGAATCATGGAATGGTTTGGCTTAGAAGGAGACTTAAAGACCATGTAGTTACAAGCCCTTGCCATGGGCAGGGACGCTACCCACTAGACGCAACCCACTCAGGTTGCCCAAAGCCCCATCCAGCCTGGTCTTGAACACCTCCAGGGATGAGGCAGCCACAGCTTCTCTGGGCAACCAATTCCAGTGCCTCACCACCCTCACAGTAAAGAATTTTTTCATTATACCTAATCTAAACCTACGCATTTTTTGTTTAAAACCATTACCCCTTGTCCTGTCAACGAGAACAATAGTAGAGGACTCAAAATATGCAATTGAGGACTCAAAGAGTGAACTAAGGCATGGCCCTGAAATCTTTGGGAAAGCTCCATTAGCAGGTACAGGCATGTGCATGAAAGCACACAGTGACTAACATGAATAATGCCCGTTGACTTTGTGTGAATTTTTAGTGCACAGCCTTGAATTCTTTGGAATAGTAAGCCTCTCCTTTCTCCTAAGATTCTCATGCTGATTGGGGAAAATTAATGTTTTAATTTCCAGGATCCTTGTTTCAGACTTCCTTCTTGTATTCAAAACTGACCTTATACCAGGAGAAATCAGCAGTAGCAGGCCAATTAAATTATTTTAATATTTAGGTAAAATTATTTTTGGAAATTATTTTATATGGGGATCTGAGCTGAGCAGGCATCAGGAAAAAGAATTGTTTCCATATCAAAAACCTAGAAGAAGCTCAAGTAAAAAAGAAAAAAAAGAAAAGAACTCTTGCAGTAGAAAACATCAGATCTGCTTCACTTCAGTTACAAGTCAGTGCAACTGGAGAATGATTTCTTACTGGGAATTTAATTCACTTGGCCATGTACTCATCTCTTAGGTCATTGTCAACCACTGCCTCTTCATACATGAGCCCTTTCATATCCATGTTCACTGGCACTGTGTCAGTGTCCATGTGTATATTTTAAAACTTGCAAATTTATATGCATCTGCAAAAGTTTGGGGTCTTTTTAAATGAGGGTGTAAATCCTAGGATAAACTGTGATGTGAAAGCAGTATTATTGACTGCAAAAGGAAAACACAGCTGGCTAAAACTAAACTATTTGTGTAATTTAAAGAAAAATAACTTAAGCCCTCCTCTTCCTCTTCACTGAGATGTACACACAGCCTCTTAAAGCATGTGAGATGAAGTTTCAGTTCAATCAGCAGTGTCCACTGCAATATGTAAGAACTACATTGATTTACTCTAGCTGAGGAACTGGCCCTTTATTTGTAATAAGTATAAATAAAAAATGTTTGTTTAACCTCAAAAATATCAAGAACATCAACTCAAGACTTGCCTGTTTTTACTGGAGATTCCTCTGGATGACTGGAAAAAGTTGTTCTGAGTTAAAAAAAGAATAGCATGGAGAGAAAGCCAACTTAATGCCAGAGGACAGTTTAAAACTGTTGAGGACAGATGTTTAGAGTGTTCTTTGGGTCAATTTGGGGAAAAATATGATGCTGTGACCCACTTAGAAATTCTATTGACACTGACAGTTATCTGTTTTGTTTCTGAATAAACAGAGAAGTGTTGTATCAGTTAACAGTAAAAGTGGCATTTAACATTTGTCTGTTTAGCCATGATGATTAATCTGTAGCCAATCAAAAATTGAGAAGAAAGAAGAAAAAAAGGAAAGAAGGAAATCCTTAGAAGATGAATCTCTTTAAACCATTTGAAAGAAAATCAGGATGTTCTTAAATGTTCTTGTTGCAGGCCCAATGAGAAAGCTCAAAATAACTCCCTTCAGGGTGTTTTCTTAGGCCTTGCTCTAGCATGGGTTGTGCTGGGAACAGGAAGAGTAGGTGCAGAGTATGACTTGAACAGAGCGCACATTGGGAGTAGCACACTGAGGTTCCTGTATTTTATTCATGTCCTGAAATGAGGAATTCTCCGTCTACTGAGCAGTGTAAATTTAGGAGAGTGCTGAGTCCTCCTGCACTCCACCCTAGACCTTCTGCTAGGACAGTAAGTTTTGTAATGTCCCTATCTGCAGGTCAATGTCATACCCTGTACCTTGCTTTCAATAGGCATCAGGTGTTTCTGGATTCCACTAAATCTTCTAGGAATGATGTGAAGCTGGTAATTCATCAAATAATTGATGGCAAACTGACTTAAGCATTATAGACCCAGAAAGAAGACAGCAAGATATTTGTAAACAAACAAACAAACAAAAAGACAAAAAAAAAAATGGTTCTCGTTACAATTCACTGTACAGACAGGGCAGAGGAAGGGGTGTGTGGGTGGAGGCTTCAGGAGGCTTTCAGCAGCTCGGAGGATCATTGGCTTGAGTTTCTGAATAGACACCTTGTGCAGTGCCAAAAATATATTTGGTTAAAGTTTCAGCAGCTGCAAAGAATTGTTGGGATGTCGTGGTTTTCATGCAGCTGGGAAATTAGGAGACTTAGAGCCAACATGAGGATGTTCAGAAAGACTTTTCTTCTACCAGTGTTGAGGCCGATAAATTGATGCTCTTTGGCCTGCGGTGTCTGCATAAATCATGCAGGTGCTTTATATTCAAATGGGAGAGCTGCCCCCCTTTACAGGGCTGTGCACGTGGAAGCTACATGTTGTGCTAGGCAGGGCTGTGCTGGGGTAATTCTTTGCTGATCAGAAATCGTCCAGGCATTTGGCCTACAAATCACCATCTACTGCACGTGGGAAGAAGGTGCCTAAAAAGCACACCTGGCCCAAGGTCAGACTAGAGAGAATCATCATGTCAATACTGAAAAATTAATAAATATTAATACCTCATTGAAAGCAAAATGCTGACACTGATACCTGGAAAGCCATTGTGAATTACTGTTAACACTGGAAAGTATGGGTTGAAAGACAGGGTTCATTCTCAAGAGAGGGTATATAGAGAGATATGTGTATATCCATGATCAGGAGTGCCAAGACAGCAGCACACTAGCTCGGGGAGGGAAGAAGGAATCCCCAGTAAATCATCATCACTAGTTTCTGGCTCACCTTCCCTAGAAGGCCTGAAGTTCACCAGCCTTTAATTTGCAGGTAAGTACACAGTACTGGTCCTTCAGGAGAGCATTGGCTGAATCCTGAATCAGATCCTGAATCCTACCTCTCTGTCCTGAAAGACCGTATCATTCTAAAACTTTTCCTGCCCTCAGTCTTTCCATGTCCATCTGAAACTACTTCTTAACAGTGTTTGGAAGGCATGGGCAGAATTAAAGCAGCAATAAGCTCTATGTTTTCTGATGAACTGCTGGCAGTGGGGATATGCATTTACTACAATTGCCCCTTATAGATGAAATACATATGTGATCAAAACATGTAGTGGAAAGGGAGGTACAGTCCTTATTCCAAAATAATGGGTACTGAATTCATCTGTGAGAAGAAAACATTGCAGGCAAGAGGTTTCATGTTATTGACATGTCTGAGAGCTTTGCATAACAGTGAAAGGAGATAGCAGAGCCCAAACAAACAACACTAAATAACCCTGGTGAAATAGAAGCAGCAGCAAATCCCTGGTATATGCAAGTTCTTCTTAGCCTGAAAAATCCTGAATCTCCTGTTGTGTGGTCCTGTACAGCCTAAATATTTTGGCTATATTATTTGCTAAAATTACTTGCAAAAAGCATCAGTAGTGTCTTTGGGGCTGCCTACATTGAGTTAAACAGAAGTTCTTTCTGATTTCCTTAGAGAAATGATTCTTTGATTAAAATGCCATCTTCAAACTGAGGCAAAGTGCTTTCCATACTATTATTGACTCCTGTAATGTGACCTCCCCAGACAGATATCTTCTGCTGTAGACAAGGAAATACAGACTTTATATTAGACTAAAGGACCCAAGGAGACTAGTTAACTTATTGATTTTACGATATAGGATGTAGTTACCACACTTGTCCATTAATTTAGCACTCCAGATATCAACCACTACCAAGAAGAGTAAGTGTATGAAGCCGATATTTATAATGATAATCTGCTCCTCCCAAGCAACAGCCTCCTTTATCATGAAACACAGGCCTCTGAAAAAGCAATTCCCTCATTGCTACTATCTGAAATAACAGCTTCCTCTGACAGCAGAGCTCCAAATACAGTAGACAACCTGTGCTGAGATGCTTCAGAGGAGAATACCACATGTGAATGAATGCCCTTCTTTGAGTAGTTACTATGACACGAGGATGCCCTGTGAAAACCCTAAGAGTTTCCTGCTGACAATGCAGTGCAGAGTAGCTTTCTCACTGGATGAGATGTGAATACTCAGAAGCATTTGCAATGGTTGGAATGCTGTGGATTTCCCTTGAGTAACTTAAACTCAATGAAAAACACCTTGAAAGTGATCGTGTGACCCATTAGTACCATTTAAAAAGGATAAGACTACTCATAACTGTGTATTTTTACTCTCTTACCTGCGCTCAGCACAGAGTGCCTGGTTTGTACACTGAAATGTATAAATAGGCTTCTGTTATCACTAAGTGTGACAAACACTCCAGTCATATCAGCACTGGTGTGGCTTACTCTTCAGTATGCTAGCTCAAGTTGTTTTTATTATTAAACAGACACTGTCCATAACCATTTCATTAGCAGTGCTGTACAGCTCTCCTTTTAGAGGCCTTCTACACATTTTCATAGAAATTTTATAGATTTAATTCAGAGCTCATGGTAAATAAAACTGTTCCCAAACTCAGAAATCTGAGAGCCAAGAATCACAGTTTATCAAATCTCCAAAATAAATAAGGCATGCTTCAAACTTGCTGAACCTTTGGCAAGAGGATGCCATGAACACTAGTGTCTGGTTGTTGATAAGGGAATGTGGACTTTGAGAAGTGTTGACTGATATAGCACTCAAGGGAATGGAAAAGAGAAAGTTGTGGAAGAATGAAAATGTGTCAGCTGATATCCCAGTAGGATATTTTTTTTTTCTGGTTCTGTCAAGAGATCTTCCTGGTGGATTGCAGGGAAGAAGAACTCTCAAACTTCTGCTGAAATCAGTTTTATGAGTTTCTTTTAACAGTGTTGTGGACTTGTTGTGTGATGATGGGCAGCCTTGTGAACGATTTTTTTCTAAAATGCCTAATAGGTTTGTTTACCTTGGTTTTGATATTTGTAGTTACCAATAGTTTTCACCTTCAAAAAGTATATACCCTTGCTATCTCCATTAGAACATACAAGATGATGCAACAGAATTGACAGACACTTTGGTCTATAGCTTCACTCCATTACTTACCTCTAATAGAGGATAACTGCCTTCAAAATTGAGACTTTTTCCTTCCTTTTTTTTTTTTTTTATTTTTAATTTTTTTGTTTTGAGCACCTTTCTATGTATCTCAAGGCTTTTCTTTTCTTTTTCCTACATCCTCCCTAAGAAATGTACTTCTTGTTCTTGGAGGATATGTCATCTGCTCGTACTGTTAGTAAATCAGCCAGGAACATTTCCAGTAAGAGGCCATGTGTCATGATGCACTAGCACTGGTATCCCACAATTATAAATAGACCACTGCACGGACCTCAGAAGAGGGTAGAAGTAGTCATTCTCAAGACATAGACATTCAAGATTACTGCAGTCTTACAGGAGAAAAATAACAACTCTAAAAACTAATGCCAGGACCTAGTGTTCAGTTATTCAAAGGGCTGTTTTTACTCCTGGAGGGGTTGGCTTGTGTAATGCTTTGGACATTTTTTTTTTTAGTTTTGTCCTATTTGTTTTCCTCTGGCACATCGTCAGACTGCTGCTACCCAGCATGTGCTTTAGTATTATTATTAGCTTTTAGGAGAAGAAGGAAACGTTTCACTGTTATGGTTGCTTCTGGTTTTCATGTTGCTGTATTCTTTTCAGTTTCTGTCCCCAAACATGCATAGCTTTGTGATGTGTGGATAAGAGGTCTCCTTCTATTCTGTGCATAAGAAATCTGCTAGCTGAGTCAAGGGAGAGTCTTTTCAGAGGGACTCAGCAAGTATTTGAAAATCTTTCATTTGGGCCTCCTTGAGTGCTTTCAAGACAAACAGTCATGTAGACGGAACATGGTAGTACTTCCTGTGAAGTAGATGCTAAATCTGACCAAAAGGGGTTGGTAGCACCTTGCATTAGTATTTGCAATGCTTTTTTTTTTTTTTTTTTTTTTTTTTTTCCAAACACATTACACAGTTTTCTAAAACTCCTTCCTCTCCTTCTCTGCCATTTGCTAGAATAGAGCATGGCAGGTGGACACCTGTAAAGCCCTCCCTGAACTTCCTTGATTTGAGGTTTAACAAGCAACTCCTGGTAAATCCTAATGTGGTGCTTTGGTGTGCCCTTAAACTCCAGCTGCTTGTGCTGTGTCTCTGCTGGAGGTTTCCCCTCCTGAAGCTGAGTCAAGGAAATGCTTGGGTCTCCACTGTTGCAATCCGAAGCCCAACATTTTAGTTTTATGCACTGATGGAAAAAACATGTATCCCCTTCTCATAAATCAGATTTGGGGACAACAGGTTTGGAAGGAAGCAAAACAGGACTAGTAGCAATGTGTGGTTATGGCTTAAACCACCACAGCCATCCTTGCTTTTTTCTGAATCCCGTGACAGTATAAACCTCCAAACTTTCCTCTGGAAAAGAAAGAGAAGCCTTACAGGTTATGTGGATGTCAGATAAACACAGGGCACCTGTGCTCACAAAAGAGAAGGTTGGCTTCAGCTACAGAAATTTCTTTAGTATTTCCTTGATTTCATGTGCTAATACACTCATTACATTGAGTGAATTCTCATAAGGTTCTAGCCACATACATACTATTTCCTGCTTTTTCAAAGGTAGTTCAAGTAGGACGAGATTTTAAGGAAACATTTCTCTTCAGAAACTTTGGGTTAACTTTCAAGGGTGTAATAAGACATTTGGGCTGCAAAACAGGACATACTCAATTCGATCTCCTTGTGTAGCTCGTCTAAGCCCTGGAAGGCTACAGCAAGAAGCAGTAACATTATCTGTGCGTATTTGCTCAGCACTCCCACTTGGGGCTCTGTTTTCAGCTGATTGCTTGCCAGCTTGGAACCACTTGGCCTTGGCACTTCCATGGCAGGTTTCCCTGGCAAGCATCAGGCTGAATGAAACTTTCCAGAAACAGAAAAAGTGATTCGGCTTTCTAAGATAGGAAGGAAAAAATATATTTTGCTTATATGTCTAGAAAATATCTCATAGCCTCTTCATTAAGAAGCTCTTGTGCAGAAGTTTTTTTTATTGATGTTGTTTTGTTTTGTTTTTTGCTTTGTTTTCATTATTATTTTTAATCCAACACGGGAATGGTTGTGGAGTCAAGGATTTCCCGGTTTTTCTGATCCGGAGAAAAATAAAGGTTTATGTCGCCTTAAATTGGCGTCCACGGCCAAAGCAGAGGAGGCTTTAAAAACGCACGTCCCCGCTCCCCCAGCGCCCGGTGCCGCTCGTTATCCCGAAACACCTTAGCGCCCTGCCCGCCTTACCCCGGCGGCCGGCCGCCATTTTGTGCGCTCGGGCGGGAGCGGCCTCCCCGTGCCGCTAGATGGCGGCCGTGTTCTGCGGCCCCCGGCCGCGCTGTAGCGGCGGGGCGGGGCGGGGCAGGCCGCGGGGAAGGGGTGAGGGGTTTGAGGCGGCGCCTCGGGAGCAGGGGCTGTCTGCACGCCTGGTATTAATCCCCACGCGTGTCTGCCGCGGGTCATCGAGTGGAAAGTTTCCCAGAAGCGCTCTTGCAGTGGATTTTAGCTGGAGGTGCGTGGGTCTGAAGGCAAAGCCTCGAAAATCCATGTCCTCCACTGAGTTCCCTGTGCGTGCATGGAAATCAGGAACACGCTTGGTTCTGTTCATACTGAAATGAACTGTGATGATTTCAAAAAACTAGTCTGTAATTCAATTAAGCTGCTTTTGTGTTTCTTCTTAGTCCAGCCCCTGTCTTTGGCTGAAGTTTGTGTTGCAACTGGCTGGAAGTAACGTGCCAGGTTACACCTTTTTCCAAATTGGTACAAAAAGGGTTACACTCTGTTTTCTTTTGGGTCTGGCTCTTCCCTATATATTCTTCAAAATTGCTTAGATGAGATTGTCTATAGGATATTGCATTTAAAAAATGTAGAAACAAAGTGTTAACACTTCAAAATCAAGCATATGTTAAATTTAACATTGCTTGTACGTCCTGTGTTTTCTCCTTCTTACAGAAGTAGAAACGCATTATGTATAGTAAAACACACTACGTAATTTCCACCATATCAGTATGTTCCTTCATCATCTTTACTTCAGCAGAGGCGTTACTTGTGCTCTGTTATGGTGACTAAATTGGTGATCCATGGGGACACTTTTGCAAATTTACAGTATCTGTAGAAAATCGGCACAGGCAGAACTGCCATTAATTTTGGTGGTCACATTGAGATGTCTTCAAAATGCTCTTCAAAGCACCCTGCATTTTTATACCATATTAGGTACTCAGAAAATTGTTATGATACATTGAACTGCAGCTGCAGCTGTGAGGACTCAGTAAACTTGGCCAGATGTTTTACATGGCACAAGTAAAAAGTGAGAGAAGTGGTGATCATCCCATTAGCAAAGGTTTCTGTTCAAAGGCCTGCCATGTATTACATACAGAGGCAGGCACAGGATCTCATTCTTCAGGCAGCATTCAACTGCCTTGACCCTAGGAATATTTATTTTTCCTCCCTGCAGTTCTCTCATTAATTTGCCACCTGTCTTCTGAGTTATTAAAAAAAAAAAAAAAAAAAAAAAAAAAGAAATGAAACAAAGATTACAAAGACAACAGTTGCCTTGGCTATGCAGCTGTGATCACAGTAGAGCAATGTATATCATAAGGAATAGGCACAGAAGAGAGCACATTAAGAGAAAATGCATTTGTAATTGTGGTATTTTTTATCTTAAGAATTTCTTCATTGCAAACACAATATTCTTTTTAATATTTTGTGCCATTCCCTAGGTTTTTAGAAAAACAAACAGAAAACCAAACTCTATTTTGTGGAATCATAACAGCACTCACAGGGGTTATCTGAAAGATGGCAATCTTTGGATCCATCTGACAACCATCTCCTACGTGAGCCAACTATGTAATTGACAGTGGTAGCAGAGACTTATTTTTCTGTACTGACTGTCAGCAGAAAGGAAGAAGGGATATGAATTCTCTGGATTCCCTAACCTGTTGCTGGGAATGGAGAAATTTTCCCATACCTTTCAGATCACTGGAAGGGAGTCATCGCTGATTGTCCAGATCCTCAAAGATTGAACGTGTCTGTTCTTGTCATACTACTCCTTATTTCCCTGTCTCAGTCTTGTGTCCTGTTTTCACTGCCCCCGGTTTTCTTCCCTATATTATTCCTCCTTGAATCCTTCATCTTGTCTTCCTTCATTGTTTGTAAAAACCTCAGCTCTCTCTCCAACTTCGTAGCTCATTCTGTCTGGGTTCAGTTCACCTTGGTTTGCTGTCTTTGGGGCCCAGTACTCTCCAGGGTTAGAATAGATGAGCTGATATCATTTCAAAACCTGCAAATTTCCTGTTATCTCTTGATTATTCCCTATGTCAGACTCAGCCTGGGTGGTACTATGCTGCTCCCCTGCTCCCACTCTTCATTTCCTCCACTTCCAGTACCAGTTGCCCTCATCCTGTCCCATATAACAGGGCCTGTTCGAGTCTTGGAGCCCTCAATTATAGTGTGTTTTCCCGAATGTAAGCACAGTGCAAGTCAAGTTATTGTCCTGTCTTTTTTTAAGTTAGGTATGTCTTATCTTCAGATCTGCTGAACTTTATTTACTTAGTTTCTTCAGTGTACTCTTCCTGAAAGAAGTCCTCAAGAGAAGATACCTGCAGCTCTTGAATAAGGAGGGAGTACAGTTGAGGACAGTCTTACGCTGTCTGGAGCTCCATAGTCAAATCAGCTTGGTTGTGTTACAAGGAAACAGAAAAAGGATAGCGTATCTTCTAGCTCCTTCACTTCAGTACTAAGTGTAACAGAATCACAGCTTTAAGTCCAGTGGGAATGATCAAATCATCTTGTTTGAACTCTTAAGTGCTGTGAGCCCTTATGTTTCATTCCCTTAATATATATTGGATTTGATAAATTGAATTTTGACACTGAGATGATCATAGTTTCTAAACAAGGATTGGAAAGCCTGAGGAAACACACACACATACACACACTTGGATGAGAAACAACGTGAATCACTGCATTTTTCAATATCACGTTTTGTTTTGTTTTGTTTTCTGAGAGCTGACATGAGGGCAGTGTGTAATACAATTATTAATTGAATATGTTAGGCAGGCATATATACCTTCCATCAGATTTCTTGCTGCACTATTTTCTTTTGTGCTATTTTATTCTAGTCCAAGATAGAAGATGTGAAAATTCTGCTACGATTTTGGGTTGAGCAGTTTTCTTTTTTATTCCAGCAGAAGGGAGGAGTAAGCTTATTGCCATTATGCTGAGTTTTAATTGATCCTCTCTTGGGTGTAGTTGAGTGCCATTTAAATACTTCCTTTGTAAACCTACAGAAAGCAAAAATAAGCCACTGATGACATCATCTGAAGGTGCATGAAAGTAAAGATTTGGATAAACCAGAGTTACTTGTTTGTTCATTTAAGCAACAATGAAAATATGAGTACCTTACTTGGGTAAGTCTTATAATATTTAGAAGTCAATAAGTGGGGCAAGTTTTTCTAAAGAAGTCTGATTTATATGGTTTTATACTTCATGACTAGACAGTCTAATTGTTTTCCAGAATTTATTTTATCTTAAAACTGTGTCATACTTAATTTAGAAACAATTTCATTCATGCTAAGTGCATTAGCACATATCATCAGTAGTTAAAGAACTGGGGTGTCCAAGTGTGTCTTTTCTTTGAAATATCTTAATGATTATGAGCTCTTTCAGTAACTTCTTCCATTTTAAAGAGCAGGAAAAATAAGGAAAAATTCAAAGTAGGGAAGAAACACAGAAGTTTGCTAGATTTACTGAAATTAAAAAGAATTACGTGAATTCTAAATAGGCCCAGTGCTTTGGCCAGGTGGAGGAAGGTGATGGCTGTGTTTGAATGAGTTAATATTATTATTTCTCTTCTGTTGGAAGAGCACCTGGAGACCCCATTTGTGATCAACTCCCCTCTGTGTATTGTAGATACACATAACAGCCTCTGGTATGCAGGAGGTCAGACGAGAAAGTGTTCTGATCCCATCTGGCCTAAGTCTATGAATAATAGAAGACATCCGCTGCCCAATGTTTACAATGAAAATAGACCTGGCTGATGATGAGGAAACATGGAGGTGCTCTGAATTGCCACTTTATAGCTGCATGACTGAGAAACTGATACGGGGGTCACGTAGGAGTTGAGCTAGTCCAAGAGTCATACTGACCGCCAAACGAATGGCTTGGCCGCAGGCATGGCCTCTCTCCTCAAGTCCCTTATAGTTAACAGACTGGTCAGTGCAGAGGCAGGACACATTGCCAGCTCCTCTTCAGCTGCTTTGGAGGAAGTAATACTGCTGTGCTCATGCAATGTTTGCTGTCCCCACCTGAAAAGGATGTACCAACACCCTGCCTTTGGACTAATTGTAAAAGTGCTGCAGCAGGGCTTTGTAATTCCTTCTGTGCTTGCTTAGTGAGGGCAGGAAACAACCTCATGCTAAGCAGCTAGGGATTCTTAAGTGTGTTTAGCAAGCCGAATGAGCTAACCTTGATAGCAAGGGTTTAGGTCTAAATTCATATTCAGGGAGTTACGGTAGCCCTTTGGACTGCCTGTGTCCCACTGTGAGAACTTCACAAGACTCTACTTATCTGGACACCAAATGTACCCAGCTTCTATGTGTGCCCACATTGACTTATGTTATAAGTCCTAAGACATCTAAAGCTCTAAGAACTGAACTGCTTCAAATGAGACAGAACTGGGAAGACGCATCTAAAATCACAAAGCTGGGGTTTCTCTGCCTGTCCCAGCTCCTGTGCCCCATCTTGTGCTGTTATTGAAGCAGGTTTTGCAAAATACATGAGGAACAAAAGTGAACACTGCTTTCTGTTCAGTGACCATGTAGTTGCAATATTTGCCCAGGGTGTGATTCCTTCCTCCTTCTGAATGAATTTCGACCTGTGCCCCACCTGCTCACTAAGCTCTAGCTCTCTGAGCTGGAGCCATGCTCACTTCCCTTTGTTTGACATAAAATACAGTGGCTTCCCTGCTCATCGTGCTGGGCTTGTTTCAATCGCATTCCAAAGCACCTACATTTCTCCATATGCTGGCATAAGGAACGCAGCAGCGTTGTGCAGGGCTGGCCAGGTGCCACAGTACCTACAGTTGCAATGGCTTGCTCCCTATCTCCATGCTCATTTCAGTAGCTTGACCTGCCCAAACTCAGAGCTGTCCGATTCAAACGTAGCAGCTGCGCTTTTTCTGTTTTTTTCTGAAATTTCTTTCCTGAGCAGTGAAAGGAAGTCATCAAGTGCTCTTAAAGACTTCCAAGGTATCAGAGTGAGCAGAAGGGGGAGCACCGATTTCCTGCTGGCTTGTGCAGAGGATTTACAGTGCCTCAGTTTCCAAAATGTCAATTGGAAACAATGCACCCTTACACGGGGGAAGGAGGAAAGAGGAATGCTTGTTATTCTTCTACACATACGCAAATCTAGAAAAATCAGCTGGTGAGATGAGTGCTGTTAAAACAGCTGTAGTAGCCCCAAATGTTTTTAGGTATTTCACATTCTGTTTCTGCTGCAGATGAAGAGAGCTGCTTCTCTTTCTCATTTCAAATCCTCCTCTTACAACTTACAGCTAAGAGATTTGATGTAGTGTGAAGTGAAAATGATGGTGAAATGTTCCAATATTTTCTCATTTGCTTTATTTGGACCAAAGTGCATTTGTTACTGCCTGGGTTGCATTCAGTCTCTCCAAATGTTTTTCCTCCTGTGACCTTGTGATGTTTTTAAGGTTTATTTTTCAGTTCCCTGGGAATCCTGAAACAGGTAAGAAAGTTTATGTGCAGTTAGCAAGAGGTGGTTTAAGGCTAAATGTGGGTGTCCAAACTCTGCATATCCCAGACCAGAGAAGTAAGCAAGATGCTGCCATCTTTCATAGTTTCTTTTAAAATGCATGATTTATTTTTTTTTCTTTTCTGGTTCATTCTCAGCCAAAAGCTGGATGCATTTGCAAAGCTGAAGCAAAATCAGTTTTTTGTTTGAAAAAGATATGAAGAATTATGTTGCATTTTAAAAAATGTCTTTATTTTCTCAGCTTGTACATTCAAAAGATGATGGTCTTAATTGAGAATATATTTAGGGATTTATTATTATTTAAAAAAATACTAATACTGAAAAAAAAATAAAAGCCGTGTTGAAATCCCCTTTAATTTTTTTCTTTTCCATTTACATCAAAAGTGCAGAAGCATTGCTCTAAGCTGCTTGTCATTTGGTATGAAGTGTGTTTTTCCACTGGCTTCAGTGGAAGAAGGTACCTAGATGTTGCTTTATGCTGCTGTTATCATGAAGGTTTGCATATGTGACTGATACCATGCTGTTACTTGAGGATGTAGACAAAAAATAGGATAATTTGAAGAATATGCACGAAGAGGTAAACATGACATGTACAGGTTTACATACATGTAATATGTTTGATACTCTTGCATGATACCCCGGTGAGTTGACCACTGTGAAGCTGGCAGTAGCTGAGAGCAGTGACAGAAGGTTTCCATGCCGTTGTTCTTCGCTTCTGTGTAACGTCTTCAGGAAAACACTGTGCATTAATTCGACTGACTGTTGTGTGGTTTCAGTTGGACCTAGTTAGTCTGAGCATCGTTTATCCACATGCCCGTATGTCAAAGATCTGTGGCTACTAGGTTAGCATTCAGTTATTATTAGCACTGGTGGTTTGTTTGTTGCTGTTTTGTTGTTGTTGTTGTTGTTTTGTTTTTTAGAAAAGACTTAACTCGCTTTGATGACATATTTTTGCTGTCTAAAAGCTGCAATGAATTCAGCATCAGATGATTTGAGGGTGTTAATGGTTTTCAGAATCATCTGGTTGTTCTTAAAGTGTTAAAATAATAATAAAAAAATGCAGAGAAACATTATTGAGCATGTATTTCATTTCCAGGAGGGGGGTGGGGAGAAGAGGAAATCTATTATTTAAGAAAGAAATACAGCCAGTGTGATAAAAGTGCCTTCCCACGTCTTCTGGCCAGGTGCTACGTGCATATAAATGTTTCACGTTAAGCTTTAAGATCAAGGAAGAGTCTGTGGGGAACCTTGTTTCCTGGAGATCTGCTTGCTAGAGTAGCTCCCAAGTACTGACTTCCCATTTTTTATTTGGTTATTAAGGATGAAAGGCTACATCATTTTCTGGAATAGCAGTTCCTTGCATGCCATTATCTTTGTCCACAGCTATGAAACATGCATTTCCATAGGTTCATGTGGATACTTAGCCTAATTCAGCTCAGCCACTATCACTGCGGCGTTACTTATCTTTAATTCAAAGGATCACCTTTATATCATATTTTAGAGCGAACAAAAGATCTGTGGTTTCATTAGATGAGAACTGTCTTTTTTAGATACAGCTGAGTATAATAGGTCTCCAGCCTATGTAATTCTGAGCACTCTTTGTTACTAGTGAAAAGAAAACATTCAAAGTCCAGTTTTCTGAAATAACTCATTCTGGGCAATGTGTGTATCTAAATGGTGCCTTACATGTCCAAATCACTAGCATGAAGCTTTGCATGCTATCAAATGTCTATAGAAACAGTAGAAAAAAAGCAATTGCAACCTATTTGTACTCAGTTTGCATCAGCAAATCATCCATATCATCTGTAGTCTTAGAAATTCCAGCACTTATTTATTTATCACAGCTACCCTGTAAAAATATTCTTTCCATAAAAGTCAAAGGCTTAAAAAAAAAAAAAAAAAAAAAAAAAAAACCTGGCAAGAATAGCACAGATGTTTAAAATCTCTATATAACAGGCTTAGAAAATGTATCTTTGGCATGGAAAAAAAATCCCTTTTAGCTACTGTTATTTTTTGTTTGTTTGTTTTAGCTAATTTTTATATATATTTTTAATGTTATCAACATAAATGCTTCTGAAGTTGGAATAAAACATTTGCATTTATCTTTTCATTTTAAAATAGTAATAAATGAGCTGAAAAGCTCTTTCAAAATGTTATTACTAATATAAATGACAGAAATTATGCTCAGTCAAATGTAGCATGTCACTATAAGATGGTAAACGGCAGTAACTTTCATACAGAGGTGTAAAGGAAAGCACAATGCATGCAACAGTTTAGAAGGAAGCAAAAGCTTGCAAAACAATATGAAAACAGGGTAATTTACCAAGGT